>NW_020176571.1:18011296-18396592 GCF_003031525.2 Neophocaena asiaeorientalis asiaeorientalis | reverse complement strand
CCCTCAGAATGGGAGAAAATATTTGCAAATGAAGCAACTGACAAAGGATTAACCTCCAAAATTTATAAGCAGCTCATGCAACTCAATATCAAAAAAACAAACAATCCAGTTGAAAAATGGGCAGAAGACCTAAATAGACATTTCTCTAAAGAAGATATACAGATTGCCAACAAACACATGAAGGAATGCTCAACATCACTAATCATTATAGAAATGCTAATCAAAACTACAATGAGGTATCACCTCACACCAGTCAGAATGTCCATCATCAAAAAATCTACACACAATAAATGCTGGTGAGAGTGTGGAGAAAAGGGAAGACTCTGGTGCTGTTGGTGGGAATGTAAATTGATACAGCCACTATGGAGAACAGTATGGAGGTTCCTTAAAAAACTAAAACTTGAACTTCCATATGACCCAGCTGTCCCATTACTGGGCATATACACTGAGAAAACCATAATTCAAAGAGAGTCATGTACCACAGTGTTCATTGCAGCTCTATTTACAATAGCCAGGACATGGGAGCAACCTAAGTGTCCATCGACAGATGAATGGATAAAGAAGATGTGGCATATATATACAATGGAATATTACTCAGCCATAAAAAAGAAA
Source organism: Neophocaena asiaeorientalis asiaeorientalis (assembly GCF_003031525.2). Classification (NCBI taxonomy): domain Eukaryota; kingdom Metazoa; phylum Chordata; class Mammalia; order Artiodactyla; family Phocoenidae; genus Neophocaena; species Neophocaena asiaeorientalis. Next base: position 18,395,980 of record NW_020176571.1, on the reverse strand, counting down.
CAAAATTGAGTATTTGTAGTGAGGTGGATGGACCTAGAGTCTGTCATACAGAGTGAAGTAAGTCAGAAAGAGAAAAACAAATACCGTATGCTAACACATATATATGGAATCTAAAAAAAAAAAAAAAAGTTTCTGAAGCACCTAGGGGCAGGACAGGAATAAAGATGCAGATGTAGAGAATGTACTTGAGGACACGGGGAAGGGGAAGGGTAAGCTGGGATGAAGTGAGAGAGTGGCATGGTCTTATAAATACTACCAAATATAAAATAGCTAGCTAGTGGGAAGCAGCCTCATAGCACAGGGAGATCAGCTCGGGGCTTTGTGACCACCTAGAGGGGTGGAATAGGGAGGGTAGGAGGGAGATGCCAGAGGGAGGAGATATGGGGATATATGTATATGTATAGCTGATTCACTTTGTTATAAAGCAGAAACTAACACACCAGTGTAAAGCAATTATGCTCCATAAAATGTTTAAAAAAATTTATAAAAAAGGAAATGAGAATATGAATTCAAAATGTTTAGAACTCTAGTGCTCCATTAGGTATATTTAAAAGCTTTAAGTGTGTTTAAATTCTTCACTTCCTCCTTGAGGTCTGAGATGCCCATAATTTATGCTGGCATTAAAACTGAATTCATGATGGTATTTCAGTACGCTACCAGTTTTGACCATTGTGTGCCATTTTCCCCATTTCTTGTTCTAGAAAGTAAATTTTATGTTTTTCTCTATTCCACTAGATAGGGGGAGAAAGTTCTTTGTTATTTGAAATGAGAAATAAATGTGAAGTTAACTTAGGTTGACAATTGTAATCAGTCTCTTTGGTTACATATCTTCTTTGTACAAAGGCAAAATGCTTTCAAAAATTTTTATAGACCATTTTTAGGAATGAAACATGTGAGCAGATGAGGTGTGAATGTAAGGAGAGCAGCCTTGGCCGGCTCTGTGACACTGACATCACATGATAAAGTAAATGAACACAAGTGACTGGATTTTGTGTCTTATTTAGTCAAGGCTGCTTCTGTGGCAGCAGAGCAAACAATGTTATCATTATATAGAGAAGCAGTGTTTACTTCAGTGTCTCTTCTTAGCTTTTAAAACTCCAGCCTGACTCCAGATAAAACAGTTAATCTCGTTGGTTGATGTCACTAAGCGAGAAAGTAATATTCTAAGGGTAAATAAAAATTTTTAAATGGAGGTAGGATATGAAAACGAATATAATCGCAAAGCTACCATTAAGTAGCTTTATATTACAAATTATGTACAAATATAGAGTATGTATAATGTGCAGATATAAAATATGTACCATGTAAAAAGCCAAAACCTATTTTAATGAGTAACAGAAAACAAGTTGCAATAGCTTAACAGCATTGCCCTTAATAATGTACTAAGCTCAGTAACCACCTCTCCTGCCACTTCTGGATCCTTCCCTCTGTGTAAATACGCATCTTGGAAAAGGGGAGATAGCTGGGCTGTAACCAGGATCCATCTTTAGGCCTTGTGGTGGTGTCTGGCATGCTTGGCACACTCAGGGACACAGGAGTCGGAGAACATGCTTCTTGTATATCTGAGACTCTGATCTCCCCAGGGTCATCAGTAGAACATAAGAAGCAACTTTGAAAGTCTTGTGTGAAGATATTTTATAGCCTGTCTATAGTCTGATCTTTGCGACCCAGTTATGGAAGATTTCAAACAGTCAGTTCTCTTTAGAGTGTGGCATTTCATCATTAATAATAATAGGAATGTACAATATTTCAACGTTTTCTATGTACCACCCTACGTTTATTATCTTAGCCAATTCCATCAACCCAGTGACTTCAGCATCTGTGACTATCTCCATTTCTCAGGCAGATAGCTGTCTTAGGTAAAGGGATTTGCTTAATATATAAGTGGTAGAGTTTGGATTCATGACTTCAGAACTCAATATCTGTGCTCACTGCCTCTCCACTCATACAGACATTAAAATCATTTTTGTAGTTTATCAGAATAAATAATTGTAGAAACCTTTAGAGATACTTGTGGGAAATGTAGGTGGAAGAGTTGTTGCTTGATTATTCTACCTTAACTCAGAGATAACTTTTTAAATTTTCTTTTATCTGGCTTTATGTTGACCAGCAGATTTAACTATTTCAGAATGTGTAATCGAAGTTCTACATAGGCTGTTGGGCAATATGTGAAACTTCGGAAGATTATTTGCTAAACCTCTCACATAAAGATTAGTATTAATTTGTGCTCTGGCTATAAAGCTCTGCTGTTGGCATAAAATAATGGTTTAGAAGGCCTCTAGTGACAAAGTTACTGGGTAGATGCCAAGTTCTGCTGGTTGATCTCTGTATGGCATTTGGCAAGTTATGGAACTTCTCTGTACCTTATTTTGTCATCTGTAAAATGGGGATGATTACAATAGCATCTCGTTTAGAGGGTGCTGGTAATAGTTAAAGAACTCAATTCACATAAAGCACTCTGGTACTTGGAATGTAGCAGGAACTTAGTAAATGTTAGTTATTAGCTAAAGTGCCTAAAGAAATGTTTAAGTTCTTTGATCTAGGAGAAAAATGGTACATTGTATTAAATGTCAGATGCTTTCAGTTCCTATAAATTTAAGAAACTTACAGGAAAGCCCAAAGTTAAGGAAAACCACTTTTGAAATGAGAAATCCAATAGAAATCTCAAGCTCTTGTGATTAAAAAGTTTCTTTTCTTTTCTTCTTCTTTTTTTTTGGTATATTTGTCTATTTAAGAAGGAGACCATTCATTCAATCTGAGACACTGTCCCTCAGTCGAATATTTATAAGAGATTCAATTATCACAAATATTGTCCATTGGCAGTTAAATTTTTGCTTAATGTTGTTAAGGCTGTTCATCAACTGCAACCACCACTACAATATAAATCTATGTAAGCCACGTCAGAACTGTGTTTTGATAAGATAATGAGATACAGAATGCGGTGGTAAAGAGCCTCCACTCTCCCTTAAACAGCTTGGGTTCCAATGGTAATTCCACACTTTATGATGTGTGTGACCTTGTCTTATTTTGTAGCATCTCGCTGTGTCTTTGTTTTCTCATCTGAAATTGGAGATAATAATAGAAGTTCCCAATATATAGAGGGGTCATAAGGATTAAATAATAGAATTCTCATAAGTGGCCTTGAAACATGCCTGGCACACTCTAGTTCTTGAATAGTTTGTACGCTATTGACTAATTAATATTAATTACCAGAACAAAGCACTGTGTCTTCTTTTGGTCTCCTGATAGTCATACTTTCCTTTTAGTAACCTGGAGGAATATTACCTACATTTCTCTCCCCGTTATAAGTGGTTCAGTAGTCTTACCATGTAGCCCTGTCAGTATCTTTGGATGTAATTCATCTTGAACTTGAGATCCAAACTCATTTAAAGGAGAAATGGTCCCCGTGGGTAAAAGGTCTGTCTTGTTCAGTACTGTATCCCTAGGGTCTTGCACAGTGGCTGACCCACAGCCAGTATCTCAAAATAGTTGAATGGATGAATCAATGTCTCCAAAACCTTTGTTCAGAGAAGACATTCTGAGTGCAACTTTCCTTATCTACATGTTGAAATAATGATACTTAATTCAACGAGAGTGGATATAATGATTAAATGAAATAATTACTTGGCACAGTGCTTGTCCTATCGTGAGTATTTAGTTGATGTGAGCTCCCTTTTCGTCACCCTTCTAATTTTCTCAGCCCAGTTGCTCTTCAAATCAATGATAGAAGTCAAAGCATTCTTCTGCAGCTTCATATATTATACCTCTCTGCAAATAGTTTACCAGAGGGAAGCAACATCCAGACAAAACAAAACAGCAAAAATACTTTGGAACAAAATATATTTTAAAATTGCTTCAGTTTTCTTTCATGGGCATTCTAAAGGCTACGTAATGATTTTACTTTAGGAAATAGTTAATGAGGTACATGTTTATTGCTATGGTTTTATTATCATTTACTTTTTGTTGTGATTTTTAAGTTGCAGAACATTTTTAAATTTCTATTTGCTTTCAGGAATTTTAGAGGTGCGGTGGGGGGTTTAGTTTTTTTGCTGATTAGTATTGTAATTTTTTTTTTAGTCCTTTTTTTTTAGTCCTTTTTTTGCTTTTTTAGTCCTTTCATCTCTCATTTTTGTTTACCCATAAGGGTAGCTTGAGATGATGTAAAAAGGATATGATATGAATAAGAGACACAATACAAATGAATTTTTGTAATATAACAGCTCGACCTATCAGAATTCTGACATGTTGCATCCGTTAAAAAACAAAATTCCACTGAATAAATTCTAAAGATCTCATTGCCTTTACTCAATGATTAATGGATCAGACAGCATCCCATCTAGCAGATAGAAGGGCACTCTGAAGACGTGTACAAAATGAAAGACTTTCACAAGCAGAAAGGCGTAGGACAAGGAAGTTATACTAGCAAAAAAGCAGATTGGTTGTGACAAGGTCACTTGCTTTGGGGACAGCAGGGGTCTAACAGGCAGCTTACCTCACAGTGATTCCTGATTGACTGGTTTAGGATTCCATTTCTGGGAGAGCCCAAAACTGTAATTAACTCTTAGTTTGGTGACAGGAGGCTTAGCATAAGTGACTCCATTTTGGGCCTATTGTCTTTCTTTTAACACATCTAAAACTGATACTCCTAACCAAAATATGTGTATCTTTAGCTGTTAATTCCTGATGGCTGTACATATATTTCTGCCCTTGTTTTATTGGATAAAACTTTGACTTGTCACCTTTCTAATGTGTTTCGTGTGAACTTTTAATTTCCTATCATATGAACTCTTCTTCCTGCTCTCTTATGTCCCCTTCAGTGAGTCTATAATTATTTGTTTTACATAGATAGAGACATGTTTTTCCCCCTTTTTTACATATGGTGTTTTTGCTTCACGCAGAGAGAACTACACAGATGACATCTTTTAAAAACTCCATATTTTATTCAGTTTTACATACTTATGTTTATAACCCTGAATATCTCCAAAATGTCCTTACCTAAAACACTTTATACTGTTATTACTCGATTTATACCAGTAAAGATACATCAGCTTCCTCAGGGATAATCTTTAAGCAGAACTTAGTGAGACAAGCTTTGAAAACTATCATTCCTAGGAAAGTAAATCTTGAATCACAAAACATCAGTTTAATCGCTCCCCTTGACAACTTAACACGACAGATTGAAATATAAAAGCTGATGCAAGTGGGATCAATGGATTATCTAAGTCCCTGAACATCTTCCCTTAAACTGGGGACTTAACAGAGTGGTTGTGAGAGGGGTGTGTGTTGTGTGTCCCTTGTCACGTTCAGAGCATTAAGTTTTCAGAGATTAGTGCTGATTAGATGTGGTCTACCTGGACATGAAGCAAGGAGAAAAAAATTGGGAGGGAATGAAAGAGAAAAGAGGCGGCTACAGGAAAAGAGGGGGTAGAGAGATTTACATGTCAGAACTCAGGGGGCTTTGTCATGGCAATTGTATAAAGTGATATACAGTGCAAATCGACTTGAGCATGTCCCCGGATAGCAGGCAGTTTACAGCCTTCACGAGCTGAGATTACTGCTTTATCTTGTCATACTAAATTAACATGGCAGTACACTGTTAAACAGTGGTGACCTCTTCATCTGGGGAAATTGCTGCCTAGAAGAGAGATGGTGTTTAAGTCTCTCCCTCTCTCCCTCTCTCTCTCTCTCTCTCTCTCTCCCTCTCTCTCTCTCCCTCTCCCCTTCCCTCTCCCTTTCCCTCTCTCTCTCTCCCCTTATACACTTAAAGCAATTTGGGGTTAGACAAGAGCCATTTAAAATTGTTATAGAAAAAAATTTTGTATTAAGTTTACAATAAATAAGATACAATTAGATCCAATGGCCACTTTGAGTAGAATAATAGATCTTATTTATCTAAAAATGACATTTCAGCTTTATACATTGGAATTAAAAATATATTTGTTGTCTTTTCATTTTAATCCCTTGTTATTCTACAAATAGCCTATTTATGTAAGAGTTAATTTTTATACTTTCCATAAGAATTGATTGGTGGTGAAGGGATAGGGGGAATAAGACTCAGACACTGGTTCTTCCACTAGTCAAGTAGAGGGATAGCTCAAGAGAACTAGCAAGCGGATTATGCCTTAAATAGAAGTACCCAAGTTATTTCTTCTTCCAGAGCTTACCAGGCACTGCTTCATTCCTCAGGTTCTTTTTAATTTCTTTATTAAAAGGGGAGAGCGAGAGAGAAGGTCGTAAGATTAATTTGCCTCATCCCTCTGCCAGCTTGCAGCTGTTCCCTTCAGGCGTTTTTTAAGTTCTAGATATAGGAAATATCCTCTTTTCTTCCCATCTTAAAATGTTGATAAATCAACCAAAATCCAGTACATATTTTTCTGTGCTTAGTACATGCTCTTGAAATTTGAGTCAAGGACGGGGCGAGGTAAAGCTTTAAAATACCATATGAGTGTTTATTCCTCTGTGCCCCCAGCTGAAGACTCTTCATCCCTAAAGAACAGCCCAGTGAATTGCTTCCTCACTAACCTCTAGAGCAAGTGTTTTAAACTTGGTGTTAAATCACTTTAAGGACTGTAGGGTGAGCTTTATGGAATCTGTGAACCCCCTGAAACTGTGTGATACACTTACAAATTTTTCTAGACAGAGTGTTCATAGCTTCCCCTAAGGGGCCTTAGCCACCAAAGTAGATTGTTCATAGTTTCCCCCAAGGGGCCTTAGCCACCACAATAGATAATTACTTTTCTATAGTGTAAGTCTGTCTTGGGCATTACTGGGGTACATCCTCACACTGGCGCTATATATCTAGTAGGTAAGATACTGACTTATAGACTCAGTGATCGGAAGTATATTCACCAAGCCTACCTTGGAGAGTTTTCACAGGACTACCATGCTGGAAATAGTCCTGTAGTTTATGTACTGCTCCTGGCCACAAAAAACATCCTTTCCCTGGGTCAATTTTTTGAGCCATAGATTGGCTATAATTCTAGTATAAGGATGTGTTTCCATTCTCCAGTTCCATGGATTCATAGTCCAGACCCTAGAAACACACAAAAAATTATTTAGCTTACAAGTGATGTGGAACAGGGGTAATGTATTTTTTTTCTTTTTTCTTGATAAGTTGCTTCCTTCTGCCCACTACCAGAACTATGAAAAAGAAAACACATTAATTTAGGGGGTGATTTGACTAGTAAATCCTTCCTAAGATGCCCTGGTACCATGCTGTTTAACTAACATGGGATTTTTTTAATGTCAAGGAAGTTAGCTTATGTTCAGTACTGTCACAAACATGGTGTTTTTCAATGAAAAGAAAATGACAAAAATTTCTAAAGTTGCTGTGATAATTAATGCTCTATATTGTTTGGGAGGTAATATTGAAAAGTGACTTTTGAACTCAGTCTTTTCCTCCTTTTTCTCCCTGTAGATAATTTCTTCTTCCCTAATATATATATATATATATATAGATAGATAGATAGATAGATAGATAGATAGATAGATCAGATTAGATGCATTAGCAACTTTTCTAGATAAAAGAGAAAGTCACTAAATAGCCACTCTCTCCTATGTTTAACTGTTTATAACACTGAGAAGTAATTATTTTTAGTTAAGTTCAGGACTTAGAGGTAAGGTGACATGATATTATCGAAAATATTAAGCTTTCCCTTATCTCTTACTTCCCACTCTCCTGTATTTATTTAATAAACATGTTTAATGAGCACTCTGAACGCTCATATATTAAAACTTTGAAGAGTTTCTTTCAGCTAAATTGTGAATTTGATATAGAAAGCCGTGGAGGACAGATACCATTCTATGTCATATGAAACAACAACATGTCAAAAAATAACAGGAAAGGACCCTGGCAAACTTCACTATCACCTCCTATCTCAGAGCCGTGGCGGGTGGGGAGGACAATAGCCTGAAAGGCAGGCAACCATAACCACCAGAAATATGGAATGGTAGAGAGCCTTATTCTAGGACTGGATGCCTGTAATAAATAGCATACTTGAATATTAGAGATTATTTTTGAGGAAATCTTCAATATTTAAAAAGTCACAGTGATACAGTATTTTCCAAAATATGCAGAAAAACTAAGAGAAAGAAAAAATATAAACAGAAAGAGAAAGTCTATAAAACAAGAAGTAAAAAGTTGTCAGTTATCACACTAAATGTAAATGGGTAAACTTTCCTTTTAAAAGATTACTATTTTCTTGATTTTTTTAAAATCTAGTTTTCCACTCCTTAAAAATGTTAGACATATAACAAAATAACATGGAAGAGTTAAAATAAAGGAGGGGTAAAAATATAGTAAAAATTCACAGAAGTCAGAAGTATCATTATTATCAGACCAAGTTGAATCAAATACCCGAGACAGGGTACTTTTATGTTGTTATCTAGAAATAAAATGTCATGAATATTATACATTAAATGAACTGTACAAAGAAAAAAGTTACTTCAATATATTAAACTACAGAAAGGAAAAATGTTAGAAATACGAGATGTTGATAGAGACATAACTATACTGAGTTTTTTTTTTTTTTTTGGCTGTGTGGCAGCGGGATCTTAGTTCCCTGAGCAGGGATCGAACCCGTGCCCCTTGCAGTGGAAGTGTGGAGTCTTAACCACTGGACCAACAAGGAGATCTCTATACTGAGAGATGTTTAAGTATTCTTTTCTCTTTTACAGATGGATTAAACAGAACACAAATAAATATATAAAGGTATTGATGAACATATTTTATAAAATTGACTTACTAGCTGTCTATATATAGATCACTTAAAATATTTTTAAATGTATGCTTCTAAATAATTTTTATATTAAAATAAATCAAAACTACAAGATGCTTAAAAAACAGCAGCATGGATATCAAAACTTGTGTGAAATGATGAAAGTTCTAGTGTTAGCCAAATGTATAACTTTAGGTGCCTTCAGTGTTAGATAGAACGAATGGGGAAAAGAGAACATAACATTTAACTTTGGAAGCAGAAAAACATTGTAATAAAATAACACTAATAAAGGCATAGAACAGATCCTGAGGAATATAAGGAAGGAAATAAATGAACTGGGAGAAAATTGGGGAAACTTTTCCCTAGTTTAATAAATGAAAAAGAACAAACATACACAAAGGTAGAACTGATTAAGCATAACATTATACATTCAAGGAGATGTTATAAATTGTTATAATGTATTCTAACATTTTTAAAATTGTGTTCTAAAGATCACATGTTCCACACAGACAAAGGTTCTATAGTCAAAGTAATTAGGGAAGCATTTCATAATGTAATTCATAAATCTCACTTTTTGATATTGACATTCCACATGGTATATTAAGGGTTTTGAGAAGTCAGTCCTTTTTGTTCAGAGACTTAGCTTTATCTTGCATAATGTTTCCCACATTTAATCAATCTTAGAGCCCTTCTTTAATATATAGGCTCTTGAATTGATCCCTGGGAAGTTATTTCCCATTGAGCATACACTGGCAAATATGACTGTTTAAAATTATTAACAAATTTGATAATGTTGTTGAAATGCATGATTTTATAGGACTACAAAGAAAATGGGAAACCTAAACAGACTCTTTCCATAAAAGACTTTTTTTTTTCCCAAGCCAAAGAATAGCTCCACAAATGGTACCTATAACCAGCTCAGTATTTTCAACTTCTAAGAAACTGAGAATTCCCATGTTGTATAAAACTTTCCAGAGCAAAAAAATAAACTTTCCAATTAGCATAACTATAATACCAAATCACTCCCCTAAAAGAAAGTCCAATCTCATTTTGATTATATATGCAGAAATTCTAAGTAAAGTATTAGAGAAAGTTATCAGTGCCTTTTACTAGACTTAATAGACCATGACTTAAAAGAGTTATTTGGGCGAATGCAAGCAGAGTTTGATAAACAGAAATATATATTAGCATAATCTATACTGGGGGTCAACAAACTATTGCTAGCTGGTTAGCTGGCTAAATCTGGCTTAGTGGCCAAGTCTGCCCCACTGTCTGTACTTATTTAAAAAAAAAAAAAGTTTTATTGAACAGAGCCACACCCATCCATTTACTAGAGTCCAAGATTGCTCTTGTACCACAGTGGCAGATCTTGTTTGAAAATCCTCAGAAAGGTGTTTGGTAAAATTCAACACCCGCTGCTATATACGCAGTCTTTGTAAATAATCAGTAGCGTGATACTAGTATAATCTCAAATTAACAGGTGCTTCAAATTTAATGATAAAATTCTCTAGTTCCCTTTAAAGTCAACAACAAATCAGGCTCATTCATTATCGTGGCTTTCATTTAATATTTTATCAGGTTTATCGCTTCCTCCTTTCCTCCCTTCTTTCCTCCCTTCCTTCCCTCCTATTTTTTGCCCTCCTTTCTTCCTTCCTTCATTTCTCTTAAAAAATTGTGAAACTTTTTATTCAAGAAAAAACAGTAGGGAATTTTTCCAGAATTATGAGAACTTTTAATTAAGAAGAAAATGGTAGGGGAATTTTTCTAGAATTATAGAACCTAAAATGATCTTCTGAAGTCCTTAGGTATCCTAATGAAAACCTTTCAGCAGACAACTTTCTTAATGATACAGAAGGTACGGTTTTCTCTATGCTCTTTTTTTTTCTATGCTCTTTGACTTCTTTTTTTTTAGAAAAATTAATTTACAGTTTCTTTTAATAATGTCTCTTTATGTGTTATTGTTTTTAAGTTAAAAAAGTCTACTTCATGATTATTGAATAGAAGCTTCCTGCTTTGTTTTAAGGTTAATCACTTTCATGAACAAAGAAAAACTCCCTCTTCGTTTGCTACAGGTCTAACATTAGGTAAGCTACACATTCTCAGTTTAAAACATGCCATGGGGGCATCCTGGTGGTGCAGTGGTTAAGGATCTGCCTGCCACTGCAGGGGACACGCGTTCAAGCCCTGGTCCGGGAAGATCCCTCATGCCACGGAGCAACTAAGCCCGTGTGCCACAACTACTGAGCCTGTGCTCTACAGTCCGTGCACCACAACTACTGAGCCCATGTGCCATAACTACTGAAGCCCACTTGCCTAGAGCCCGTGCTCTGCAACAAGAGAAGCCACCGCAATGAGAAGCCCGCACACTGCAACGAAGAGTAGCCCCCACTCGCCGCAACTAGAGAAAGCCCGTGTGCAACAACGAAGACCCAATGCAGCCAAAACGAACAAAATAATCCCCCCCAAAACATGAAAATCCACTATCCTGTGGTCATAGCCTTGAGTCAGGACCATGAGATAGAATGGAGGTTAATGGCTTACTCTTTTTTAAAATTAATTAATTAATTTATTTTAGGCTGCATTGCATCTTCGTTGCTGCACGCAGGCTTTCTCTAGTTGCGGTGAGTGGGGGCTACTCTTCATTGCAGTGCGTGAGCTTCTCATTGCGGTGGCTTCTCTCATTGTGGAGCATGGGCTTTGGTAGTTGTGGCACACAAGCTCTAGAGAGCAGGTTCAGTAGTTGTGGCACATGGGCTTAGTTGCTCCGTGGCATGTGGGATCTTCCTGGACCAGGGATCAAACCCATGTCCCCTGCATTGGTAGACGGATTCTTAACCACTGTGCCACCAGGGGAGTCCCCTGATGGCTTACTCTTAAGCTGGTCACTGTTCCTAGAAAATGTCTGTTCAAAGCTTGATGGATTTTGAGCTATAAATGAGCTATAAATTTCCAACAAATTTCTATTGCCTTTTCCCTCTTTTTGTACTCAGTGTTTTGAGATGGAAAATAGTATGGATACAGGACTTCAGGGAGTTTGTCTTTTAGAGCATTTTCTCATGATTTATAGGACTAATCATTTACCTTAAGACTTCCTCAATTTCGGTTGAGGTTCAGTCTCCCTGTAGAGTTTATTTATGCTCAGCAGAGCCCTGGAATCACCTTATGCCTCTTTGAGTTCATCTTTGGCTCTGGGTCATCGTGGGATCATTTTTTCGCCCTATCTCCCTTCCTATAACTCTAACTTCTGGTTAAATTCTAAGTTGCTACTTGCAGTCCTTCAAATTTCTCTTCTACATGGTTTTCAATTTCTGAATGAAACCCAGTGTGTTTTTACCAAATGTTCTGTTCTTATTTCCTCTCCTTTTAGCGGAATTTTTAAAAAAACAGTAGTTTTATTGGACCCCTCTCAAATGTCTAGAGATTTCTAAGAGCAGCTAGATCATAGTGTTTCGCTGAGCTTGACTGCCTCACTGCTGCCAGGAGTCCACAACCAGCAGTGACTACCCAAGGACAAAATGTGGCACTGGGATTGATTTCCTCTTTGAATAACTATGGTATCAATTTACTAAACATAAATAAATCGGTATTAAAATACCATTTTATGAGATTGTTCACCTAAGAATTTAGATGAGGAAATATCTTTCTGAATCTTACTGGAAATGAATTGTCTTCAGTTTTCTAGGCCAGAGAAAAATTATCCTAATTTTCCCCTTTTGTTTTGGACATGGCTTGGCTTTATATCTTATGCTTATCTATAATTCCTTGATTTATTACACAACATAATGTAGTTTTGTGAATCACCATCTTTCAGGCATCTAATATTCAACATTTTTTAATACGGAAGATCTACTGAAAAGTCTCACTGTTAACCATACTTTTACCAGAGCCTCTAGCACAATAGTAAAGTCCAATGAGTGAAAGTCTTTTGTAAGCAAGTTATTGGAAAGTTCTTTATTTGATAGTAAGTTAAATATTGGTAGCACAGTGACCAGTTAAACACATATAGCTCTTTGAACTTGCCTTATGAATCTCTTAAATACCATTCATCCTCATGTGCTTTATTTCCATTGTGGTAGTAATCCTTTAGCAGTAGGGTCCTATATATCCTTTGTGGCGAAGAAAAGAAAATGATATAATCTAAAGCAGAAATAGTAGACTGTTTGACTTAAGAACAAATATAATATGGAAATTAAAATATATGCAGAGGATTTGCAGTTGAGGTGTGCATGAGAACGAATACCTTAGCTGACAGACATATCAATATATTAGAATGTAAACAAGTGGTTTACTTTTGGTGTCAACAGTGACATTGCAGTTAATTCTTGGCCCTGGAGTCAAGTGCTCAGAGATACTGATTTAATGAAAAATGTAAATATCAAGTTTTTGTACTGAAAAAAAGTTTTGCTTATTAGCTAAAAATAATGTAACTTTTAAAAATGATTCTTTTCCATTTGCTAAAGCTGTCTCATATGAGGAAAGTAAGATATTAAACTAAACCGTGCTAATATTTTACAGGTTTACAGAGTTTGAGAGCAAAGGTCATTTTGACTGTCTATGCATTTGGCGAATGCATTTTACTCCACTGGTTTATCTGTAATTGGTCAATGAATATGAAAATGATGTACTAGGAATATTTATCACTCCTTTGATTTCTAGGGTGCACTGGCTACCGTGGCTGGCAAGATTTGTGCCTCATTTTCTTGCACAGTTCCATAGGCAGCCTTCAGAATTTTTTTGAAGATAGCTATCTTCCCAATTGTTCTAAAATCAAGGATATATTAATAATTATATAATACAGCTCTCAAGCTGTATAGCAAACTAGTTACTAAATAGTCCAGCTAAATAGTAATATGATCATGGAAGTGTATACTAAGAACTGTGACTTCACAGTCCAAGAAAAGCATGGGGAAAAAAACCTTTAAATGTAAACTAACCAGTTTTTTAATAGTTCTGCCAATCTGTACCCAGAATAAATGTACAGTTTTTCAATTTTATTTTATTTATTTTTAAACTTTTATTGAGATACAATTGACGTATAACATTGTGTAAGTTTAAGGTATACAGTGTGTTGATTTGATTACATATATATTTTAATATGAATACCGTTGTAGTATTAGCTAACAAACACCCCTATCGTATCACGTAATTACGTAATTACGTAATTAAATGTGGAAACATTTAATATCTGGTCTCTTATCAACTTTGAAGTTAATACGGAATTGTCTATACAGTTTTCAATTTTTTTTAATGCTTTGTCCTGTATCAAACCATAAGAGACTATACTTTCAGGTCTTTCAATGACAGGTCTTTCAATATAAATTCTAGAAGAGAAGCAGTCCAGCTACATGTGTGTTTGTGCTTGTATTTTTGAGGATTTAAGATGAAAGCTCATAAAATCATCGGTCAGAATGTTGAAAGTATACAAGTAGATAAGTGTAACACATACAAAATATTCAGTGAGAATAAATGTAATACAATGCTTGTGTTAAGTCAATCTGCAAAAATGTAACACTACCAAATATTCTTAGAATGATGAGAAGAAAGAAAAGATGCTTGGGGAGAAGACCTGCTGCCATTGACAGGGCCTTTTCTCCATTAGGCATTGTAGGCATAGTGCTTTCAGTGGTCCATGAGAAAGTTTTGATTTCTTTTAAAATATGAAGCAAAAAGTGAACTTTTAGGTTGAAGAATATGTTTTAGTATATAATACTAATATATTTATTTTCCTACCAGTGGAGTCATAAAATATAACTTTAAATGTATTACGTATTTTAAAATTATTAATATTATTAGTATTTACTTATTTTTTATAAAGGGAAGGGGGTTTATGAAGACAAAAATTCTTAGGGCCCAGGAAAGCTATGATGTCGCCCTGGTGGTGGGTAAAAAGCAGAAAATAATTTTGGAAGAATTTTACAAAGTTGCCTTTTACCTAGAGCTCCTGCTGCTTCCCTTGTTTCTCCTGTCCAATCTTCTTACCCACTCTCTCACATTCCATGTTTAATTATTCTGTGTCTGCAATTGGAATGTCATTCTTATTTACAGGTCACTTTGTTAACTTTAGTAGCTTGAATTGTGATATGGAAAAACTGATCGCAATATTCATCCACTATCTAGTCCAAAACAGAGATCAAGTTATTATTCACGTCATACAATCATTTGTGTATTGTATGAAATGTAGCAGTATACATATAGGTAGAAATTTTAGTAACTCTGTGTAATATAATAAACAATAAGACAAAATAAATTTAATAAAAACGTGAAACAAGAATAAATGATGTTAATATAGTACTTTTTCTCTTTCTATATTTTATTTCTTCTTTACTTGTTGGGCAGTTCATTCAGACATAATGAAACAAAAGCTGACATCAAAAAGAAAACTTTTGATTATTTGTAATTGAGGTGCTTTTAGTTTAATATATGAGCTATACATAGGCATTTTGTTTCTTTAAATATTTCTGTCAAAGATATTGTTTATTATTTTTTGAGGAAAATATATGATGTGCCTTCAAATTTTTATTAAATAATTTAAAAAAGACACAATAGTCCCTTCATCTGATTTTGAATAGTTAAGTATTTTTGTTACATTCAAATAGCTACCAAATTTCCATGGTGGAAAAGGGGATTTTTATATGATCCCTGTAATTATAAAGAGATTTTCTTAGTGAGTGAAGTGCCTCATTTATGCACCTCTCCTGAAAAAAAAATAAAATAAAAACGACATCGTAGTAAATCTTACATATGTAGCAATAGTGAAAAAATGGAAAAATCAGTACAACCGGAAATCGTAGTAAGAAATAAGAATACAGCAAAATGGCACAAATCCAATTTAGAATAAAATTTAGCACAGAGTCCTGTTTTCATGTCCACACACCTGGTCTGTATAGCCAAAGGGGAAAAGTAGGTTGAATAGTTATTGTGGGATTGTGCTAAGAACCTTAGACCTTGTAGCTTGGCTACAAATAGGCTCAGCTTCTGTGTTGGACTATGCAAGTGGATCTATAGCGGTTTTCTAGTGTACTCTAAGTAGTTTGAAATGTTTCATTTTTAAATTTTATAAGCTATATGTTAAGTTTTAAATATATATATGTTTTCATATATATATAAATTCAAGATTATCTTTTTATTTTCATTACTCCTTATAATGTTCATTGTTATATGCTTTCTTGTCTGGAAGAAGAATGGGTAGAGTTAGAGTTTGTATTTGCTGGGGAAATGCGTTAAGCATTTGAAAAGCCTCTAGGTTTATAATTGGAAAAAGTTTGGAAATCGGGTATAATCCTCCCTGTAGTTTTTCTTCGGCCCCATTCCTCCATCTCCATAATATATTCTAGTTGAATTACAGATGGTTTCTCAATACTGTGTTAAATCTATGAGAAATAGTTCAACTGTCCTTTTACTTACGACATGAAGTTCTACATACTACTCTCTTCTTCCTCATTTTATTTTCAATGACTTCTCTTCCCCCGTTTTTGTTTCATTCTAAGCATCTTCCACATTTAGCCTTTACTTCAGTACTCTCTAATACTGTCTGCACCCTAGGTGCCTTATGAGTACCAGGATGATAGGAGAAAATTGTCACAAAGGAGGTCTTGTTTTACCTATGTTTAAATGCCTCATCCTTCAGTGTAGTAGTGATAGGGGAGAGAAGTCATCTCAGTTAAACTAACATTTATGGAATCTCTTATGTATGAAATACATTGGATGCAAATATGAAAAGGACACATTTTTATCCTTTGAGAGTTCACAGTCTCAGAAAATGGATATGCATTTAAATCCTAATTAAGGCTTTGATAATATTGTGGTGAGTGTTACAGATGGAGGGGTTTATGATATGTTATGGGAGTTTATGGGGGAAGAACAACATTTTCTGACTGAAGGGGAAAAGGAAACTGCTGAGCAAATGGTTCCAGAGCAGTGCTACTCAAACTGTGGTCTGTGCTTCATCAAGAAAGTCTTGTTACGGAAAGAACATCAGCTGAACTAAACTTAAGAGTGCTTAGTGATAGAATTGATTTCTGTTTGGGGACAGCTCACTATCTTGTGTGGATTGGTACTTTGAGGACCACCCTTCTAACACGTCCAGTATACATGTGCAAATCACAGTAAATCAGAAGTGAATTCGCTTAATTTCAAATGTGGGGCAGTGGGGTAGTTCTTGGAGGGGTTTCGCTGAGAGGGTGAAAGTGAAGAAAGGCTTTCTAAAAACTAAGACAGTTAGGCTGAGTCTTGAAGGATAGCTATGATTTGAAAACGCAAGATGAGGCGGAGAGAAATGGAGGGGAAGGAGATATTCCAAGCAGAGCAAAAGAAAAGAGCTCAGAAAAGGGAAGAGATCTAGGTATGGTTGTGGAAGTTTGTAGTGTACAATGTACTACTGTTTGTATCTTTTCAGGGAATTTCTAGGTATGTGTGTGGAACAGTGGGCAAATAGGTTATCTGATTAGAGTGTGCTTTCAAGGAATCTAGTAAAAAGGAAATAACATTTATCAAAAAAGTAAATATGGGCTAGGAATTGTGCTAAACATTTATATTTGTCGAGCCATGTAATGTTTACAACCTCTGCAAACACAGTATCATTATTCCCATTTTGTTGATATGGGTACCAAAGTGGAGAGAATAAAATAAAGTCACAAGTCCAGTAAGAATGGGACTGACTCAAAAGACCATGTTTTAAGGGGAGAAAGTTGCAAAGGTAGATTAATGGCAGATTGTAAGGGGTCTTGAATGCTATCAGAAGTTTGGAGTTTATAATCTGTAATTGTCGGGGAACTACGAAAGGTTATAGATGCATAAATGGCTTTATAAACATCCTACTTCATGAATTAAACATTAGCTTATGATTTAGGTTAGACTCTAAATGTGTGCCTTAGGGAAGAAAGTGAAAAAGTCTAATCCTGGTTTGTTTCCAGACTAAAGCAAAATTGAACAGGGTTTAGTCTGGGATGGAGTGGGAATGAGGGGAGATGGATACCCTTGTTTAAGCAAAGTGGAGATGGATACCCTTGTTTAAGCAAAGTCTTCAAATATTTTGGCCAGTAATTGGCTGATTTGTAGTTTAGAGAAACACATAAAGTGTCAAGTAAGTTCTGTGAAATAAGACCAACAATTTTTTCCTTTGTTCTGTATCAGGAAAAAAAAAATGCTACTGAGGATTGGATTATACAGAGATTGCAGTAGGCCTGTGAAAGGTATGAGAAAGGACCAGGAGTATCCATATATACTTTTCTTCTTCAAATATGAAAAAAATAATTTTCACTTGCTTCAAAGTACTTGTAATATGTTTTCTTCCCAGCCTTAACATTATTCTGCCAGGCCAGTCAGAATGTGGCAAAATCAGATGAAAAACTGAGTTTAGACAGTTAAAGACTGAGGGTAAGACAATTACGTACTGTGTTTTTATATATTTATCACTCGTAGACCTATAGAATTTCAAACCTGGCCTTAGATCTTAGCGGTCTTTTATTCCACAGCTCTCATCTTGATATAGGAAAATTAAAGTTCATAGAGGTTAAGAGACTTACTTATACTCAAAAGTGGTGATTGTCGCTCCACTCCCGTGTGACTGGGAATGATGGTGCAACTTTAAAAAAAGGGAAAACAAAAAGTGAGCCCAGAGCAACAGCCGGTTTGGGTGACAGAGCTCTGAATTCACATTTATGTATGTTGGGTTTGATGTACTGAGATTTAGGTGAAAACAGACTATTGGAAATGTATGATTGAAACTTCCCTGCCAAGAGATAGGAATGTGAAAATTACCTGCATAGACACAATATTTCAAATTGTGAATTTAAGAAGAGTCGTTTATTCCCCAAAATATATTAAGCATTTACAATTCCCCAAGGAAGTAAACTTAAGCCAGATTTTAAAGCTTGAAGTTAGTCTGAAAGAGGCAGAGAAGTGAAAATAAGGAGTATGTGACCTAGAGAAAGCAAGGAGTTAAATTATAGTTGTATTGCTAAGTGGAGTGGAGAGTGATGATACCTAAGTTTGTGTCTCATCCAAAGGAGTTCTTAATTTTTTTTCTGAAAGCTGGGTGGAAGCCACTGAAAGATCTTCAGTGCACAATGTCAAGATCGGATCCCTAAGACAGAGAGTTTAGAAAAAAAAGTAGGAAGTTATTATGGCTATTGAATACATTTTAGAGGATTTAAGGTCATAACAGGCAATGCCTGGGAAAAGAATGAACAGCAGAGGGTGGGCCATCAGAAATCTAGGCAAAGAACTGTCAGCAGTCTCAAATATTTTGAAGAAGTCATGAAATATGTTGCCTTTGACTATTGGTAGCTCATTTGTAGTCCCTCCAGGACCCAGGATAATGCTTTTCAAAAAGTAGGCATTTGGTTAACAAATTTTGTGTGCATGCCTCATTGATGTATGTGAGGGGGGAGGTGGAGGAGTGTTTAAATTGTTATTTAGGAGTTTGACCAAACTTCTTAAATTCATTTGGAAATAAAAGTTAAAGAAATTGAAATGTAAGATGTAGCCAATTAAAAATAGTAAGGAAAATGGAATATGTCAACAAAGTACATTATGAAACCAAACGGGCCTATTAGAAATGCTGTATGGGGGGCTTCCCTGGTGGCACAGTGGTTAAGAATCTGCCTGCCAATGCAGGGGACACGGGTTCGAACCCTGGTCTGGGAAGATCCCACATGCCGCGGAGCAACTAAGCCCGCGAGCTACAACTACTGAGTAAAAAAAAAAAAAAAAAAAGAAATGCTGTATGGGATTGAGAGATGACGTATATGAAAGTAAAACAAACTTTGACTAGAAAATTAGATTAAGGTTAGTAAAGTTAGAGCAATTACATGTTTTCAGCCCAATGAGAGGCTGTATAGCATGATAGTTAGACACAAAATTGAAGGAGTCAAAGAGATATGAGTTCAAATTACTTATTATTTAACTTGAAGTACTGGGCTTAAACTCAGTATCTGTAAAAGCAGAGAGAACACTTCCTTCATAAGTCTGTTAGGAATGATCAAAGTAATAGCCTCCTAAAAATGCCAGTGTAGTTATTGGCTTATTAATAAGTTTTGTTAAGTGGTGCTTTTATTATTTTTCTAAGAATATGCCTTCAGGTTCTGAACGAAATCAAAGGTTAATTATGGTAAATAAAGAACATTGTAATAAAAACATATTAAATGGAAGAATTATCCTCATGCAATACTGCAATCAGAGTGGTATGTAAGATGGCCTTGTAAAAACTCACAGTTATTCAAATTGTCAAGTTTTGGAATTGACACCCAAGTGGAGTGGTGAAAGCTTCATCATTTGGGTCATTTTAAACTAGATTCTACCACACTCAAGGAATCCTGTGGTCAAATTCTTATCCTTTCCACCAGTTGCATAGTTCTTCCAGGCACAGACCTGCTATTGACTTCCCTGTTTCCATGCACAAAGCTGCTATTCACTTCCAGGAAAATTGGTGGCTCTGTGGAATTGGATAAGAATTTGGCCTACAATGAGCGATTTGAATGAATGAATTAAGAATTGGCAAGAAAATACAGACATATGCCACATTTACTTGGTACATTCACGCTTCAAGAGAACTCAGGTAGCACGTAAATTCTGTGTAAAAAACCAGAGATTTTCAGCAGGGCCCTATTACAAAGGCAGCCTAAATCTTTTCTGTATATTTTTGTCATATTTAAAGAACAAGACAAAAATATTGTATTTAATTACTGGTTATTGGAATGCCTCTTCTGCTAAGAGTCTCTTTTGATAAAGTCATGTATAGCACTTACTATTTACAGAGCTGCTATCAGAGGACAGGACTAACAGTCATTATAGGCTAATTTAATATGTGGATTTACTAACTTTTTTTCAGATACACTGTTTTCTTTAAGCCGGTCTTCATTAGCTTGACTGATACTGGACTACTTGCAAATTAAATGTTATCCTTTGGTTTTTGTAGGCAAAATATAACCAAGGTGTATGGGGACTCACTAGCGTGCTGGCGTTAAAGTGGAGAGAGTCTGAATCTTCTCCTATTTTCAGGAGTAGACAGATTTCTTCTCTTGATATTATTGCTCATGCGATTTTCAGTTCCAGAGACATCGGGCCTTTAAAAAGGCAGAGATCTTACATTTTTGACAGCTTCTCCCTTCCACTGATTGAAACAATAAAAATAAACATGAAGCTGTCGGAATGGCCTCTGTGTATAATGTCATTTGCATGTGATTTCCTTTGCTCCTCTAGATAATTGAATTTATTCAGGCAATTTATTTTTTAAATGTGTAGTCTCTGTGAATGGAAACATCTTAACTAAAGACAACCCTTTTATTTCCTGTTAATGAAATATATACATGTATGTGTATACTTCTTTCTGTTAGAACCAAGGGAGTAGAAGAAGAATAATGGAAACACCAAAAATGTACTGTAAAAAAATTAATTAAAGAGATGAAGTGTGACTCTTGTAACCAAATATTCTCTCTTTGTGTTCACCCCCTGTCTATGTTCAAGGTCTCTGGGTGCTCAATAGGAGCTTTTAAATTATCTTTCCCTGTTTGATGTTGCTAAGTATAATGAATGGGTAGCCAAAGGACTTTTGTAAGAAGCTACTGTTTGTATAATCTCAGAGTTGGTAAGCATAGCAATACCTGGTTGGTTCCCATCCTGAGACTAATAAATTTCAGGCTTAAAGAGGATGACTATTTAAATCGAACTCTATTATTCAAACAATGTAGCTTTGTAACACAAATAAAACTTATATTTTCTCGGTATGGGGAATATAAAGAATATATGCCATTATTGTGGATTGATTTTTGTGGGTTATTGAGCATCAAACTGGAATCACTTGGGATATCAGAAATATCCAGGGATGTTCAGAAGTCAGGAATTCAAGTAGAATTGTAAAAGAGAATGCATCTGTCCAAAATCCAAAATTACTTACCTCCTCTTTATACTCTCTAGGATTTGGTATAATACAATTTCATTTTTTATACATATATCCCAACAAGTTCCCTTGGTAGAATAATTTATTAATGGAGCAAAAACACCATCACTTGTAATTTATACCTGTGACCACAACTCAATGAAGCAATCACAGCAGTAAATTTCTGCAGAACTTTTTTTTTTTTTTTTTTGGCAGAACTTTTTTGTTGTTGATGGTTTCATTTTTATTTTCCCCTCATTTTAACATCTATATGGCAAGAATTTTGGAGATTGAACATACGGTACCAAGAACTCAGCATTCTGAGAGTCCATTCATTGTAAATAAGGGAAAGATTTGTCAGTTTCCAATTTTCTCCTTATCTTTACAGTGCTATCTTTTTGTCAAACTTTAGTCTTCCTTCCTAAAGTAATACGGAAAAATCCTTATTCTGACTTTTTTATTCTAATTTCTCTGTTTTGCATATTCTATAGGTGCTCATTATTGTTTCCATGTACCTGTTTTTCTTTAGAAAAGTGTTGTTCATCTTTCAGTATCGAATTATGAATAACAATAAAATTTCAAAAATGTACATGGTAAACCCGAGTCCCTGAAGGAGAAGGTGATACTCACTTATAACTGCCATTTTTAGACATACGTGAAGAGCACTAGGCCATTGCTCTTCTCCCTGTGTGGACGCTTTCTGAGAGTTCATGAACTAAAGTGTATTTAACCATTCACTTATGAAAATAATGGTTCATAACTCATCATTTTACTACCTTTATTTTTATAACCTGAACATTGTCTTTCAAGGTGCATCTACATTTGGATGTTCCACATACAGATTTAAAGATCTCAAAGAGAGAATTCCCCGGCGGTCCAGTGGTTAAGATTCTGCGCTTTCATTGCCAAGGGTGTGGGTTCGATCCCTGGTTGGGGAGCTAAGATCCCACAAGCCGTGCGGTGCGGCTAAAAAAGAGAAAAAAAAGATCTCAAATGGTAAACCCATCACTTGAGACCTGAGGGAGATTTTATGGCATCTATTACAGTGCTGGGGTCAAAAGTTAGGGCTAATGCTCAAGTTATAAACTAATTTAGTTATATTGAATTTATTAATTATTTTTACATATACTGATTCTATTCTAACAGTCATCTCTGTTTGCTAACCATTCTGTTTCTGTCAATACTGTAATCATTATTTCAACCTCCCAAGCAACAACTGTATTTACTGTGACTCCTTCCTCCTTATTTTCAAGTTATCTAATTTTGTCATTATCTGCTGCAAATTGTCTCTAGGATTTGATGGTTCTTTTCAACTCTCACAACTACAATTTAGCAGAAAGCTTTTTATCATCACATATGTGGCACGGTAACAGTTTCCTATTCGGTGGAGATCTTTACTTTCTCTTCTACCCAAACCATTCTCCATACCACTGCTAGACTGATCTTCCTAGCAAATTACTTTGAGAGTTAGCACTCCGTATAGAATCTAGAATAGTTCTCCTTTGTCTGTCAGGTCAAAGGTAAATAATTCTACTGGACTTTCATGACCCTTCGTAAAATAACCCTACTGTGGAAGTATAATCATTCTCATGTATTATTCTCCATTTCTTTGGGTTAAGCCGCTACCTTCTCGCACGTGTGTGTGTGTGTGTGTGTGTGTGTGTGTGTGTTTACCCTATAAAATTTTCTGGATGATGCTTCTGGGAAGCAACAGTCTACATCTTTTCCTCTCTACCTATTCTTTCTAGAGTGAGATCAAAAGACTACCTATACATAAAGATTTAATAAATTCACTTAATATGTATTTATTAAACACTAATAATAGGGTCTGGGGTGCCTGGTGAATAATCAGACACATTCCCTGCCTTCATATATGGTATAGAAAGAAAATTAGATAAATGATCCCAAAACAGTGTGCTGCTAAGTGGTATGTTAAAGAAGTTTCTACCTTCCTTTGATTTCCAGTGCTCTCTCTTTAAATTTCTTGTGCATGTATAATTTGCTGCTATACAATTTAGTTGTATAACTAAATTATTATAGTTGTTATGATTACTTAGTGTTTCCTGTGTATTTTAAATGACTTGCAAATTTAATTTTCAACTCTGAGGAGAGCGAACCAGCTTGATCTTTTTATACCTTTAGCATCTCTTACAGAACCTGAATCAGTTGAGGAAGGCCGTATAACTTAATGATGACCAGCATGGATTTTAAAGTTAGATGATCTTGAGTTTAATGCCTCAGTTTACCATTTCCTACTCTTACCTTGGGTAAATTACTCTTAGGAGCTTAATTTCCCCATCTGTTAAATAGGAATATAACAGTCTTTACGCAGTTTCTCTGAGAATTATTGAATGTAATATCCAAAGACTTTTAGAACAGGGCCTTTTAAGAACTCCAAGAGTGGCAGCTATATTTTTACTGAAACATTTGTGAATTTAAACAGATTTTGTATATGTGGTCAGAAAAACGCCTAATAGTTTAGAAATATTATTAAAAGTCTTCAGGGCTTCCCTGGTGGCGCAGTGGTTGAGAGTCCGCCTGCCGATGCAGGGGACACGGGTTCGTGCCCCGGTCTGGGAGGATCCCACATGCCGCAGAGCAGCTGGGCCCGTGAGCCATGGCCGCTGGGCCTGCGCGTCCGGAGCCTGTGCTCCGCAGCGGGAGAGGCCACAGCAGTGAGAGGCGCGCGTCCCGAAAAAAAAAAAAAAAAATCCTTAAAAAAAAAAAAAAAAAAGTCTTCAAAACTATAAGACTACAATATTTTATATAGCATTACTCATATTAACTGCAAAAAAAAAAAATCATGAGAACTGAAGCTTGTGCTTCTTGTATCTCAAATCACTGCTTAATGTCAATTCATGCTGAAGGTCCCTTTCAAAGAAAAAGTCCTGCTTTTGCTATATACAGAGTGCTCTATTGAAAGTCATAATTAATATAGAAAAATAGCTCTGTAACTTTTTTTAAAAATAGGAAGATGGGATTAGTGTAATGACATCACATTTGACTGACATTGCGCTATGAAATCAGCCTGATCCTGTGAGGAGACACTGCTGGTGAGGGGCTGTATTCAGGCGTGAATGGAGCACAGAGGAGGGAAGCTGGCCGAAAGAGAGTCAGTACTTGATCTCTCTTCCCTCATATTACTGCTGTTGTTCTGTATTTATAGTGTAAAGAAACCTAAAAATTTGCTTGCAAGAGAATCTAGTGGTGCTAATGTTCTCCTGAAGAAAAATTTTGATATATCTCACAAGAAGAAAGGGAACTATGAAAGAGAAGTAGAAATATGGCATAATAAGTAATTGGTGTCATGTATTTATGAAAAATAATTCATTACTCTAATTTTTTTCGGACTTTGACTTTAAAAAGTTTTATTTCGTAATGAGGAGTAATTGAACATGCTTTCTTTGATCATTTTCCAGAGTTATCACTTTGTAAAGAACCATGAAACTGTGAAGTAATTGCGTATGCAACAGAGATATAAGCACACTCATGTCACATGACATTTTGTGAGCTATTTTTTTTTCCTTAAAAAAAGTTTGTGTTAGGCTATCCTCAAAAATGGGCCACCTGAAAACAAATTTAAATTATTCTTTAAAAAAGTGATTCCATGGGTGCAGTTTGGTTTCAGCAGAAAGAGCTATGAAACTACTTGTATATGCATTTTCATTTTTTGGTGGAGTGGGTAGGGGAAGGGCTTTGTCTCCTCTTCTTCACTTTCCTGTTAAAGGGCCTGGCTTTTTCTTTATTTGTTTTTATATATTCTGTGTTTTGTTCATTGTTATCTCCTAATACGATGGGCTGAAGCATTCTCATTTTAACAAATACGTAGTTCTTGCCACTTCTCAGTTACCATTTTATGAGTTTTGTAATTTGTAACGCATATATTAACTCATATAATCCCTTAACTAATACAACTCATTATTTTGTAATTTATAATCCACTAACAACCCAATGAGGTAGATGACAGTATTATCCCCATTTTACAGTTGAAGAAACGTAGGCATAGGAAGATTAAATAACTTAGGGTCACACAGCTAGTGAATGTGGAACCGGGATTTAAACCACATCTGTTTGGCTTCAGATTCTCTGCCCTTAACTGTGAACGTCATTATGCTGCCTCACAAGTTAGCACTCAAAATCTTTTTATTACACGAATGAAAGAGAAAATTGAGTGAATGAAGTACTTCTTATTCTTCAAAAAGTATTACTGCTAAATTTTGGAGATCTGGTACTATATCATAGCACATATGAATTACTTATCATTTATTATCCCACTTTTAGATGAAGAAACTGAGTTTTGAAATGTTGGGATAGCTTGTCCCACATGAATAAATGACAGACCCTGGATGTGAGCCCAACATTCTGACTCCTGACTCCAGTTTGCTTCACCATTGCTGCTTTGCTGACATCATATTTTACTGCATGGGGTGGGGTGGGGTGGGGGGTGTCACAGTTTATTTCACTTATGACAGAACATGTAGTCAGTTTCCAGTTATAAATGATGCTAGCAAACACTTAGCTTACTAACTTTACCAACATCTGTTCTGTATGAGAAACTGTACTCACCGCTCTGTGGGATAAAAAGAATTCAGTTCCCAAACAGATCACAATTTGAGGAATTCCTCAAGTATCATTTCTTTCTTCAGACTCAGAGTGAATAGGTATTTAGTTAAGTTTATTAACAACTACAGTAGAAATGTTCTGAAGCCTTCTTAGGAAAATGACAGGTGAATTATTATATATAATTAGTGGCTAGTTTTTCTTTACTTCTTAAAATATTATTATATAATCCACAATTCTAGTGTTAAATGGGAGTGTTTTGACGTGTAGTCTAATTTTTGTTTAGAAACATCTTATTGTTGACCTTTGGGCCTGCAGGGAAGCGATCATCAAATGCCTTAAAGTGTTTTTGCTAGATGTTCAAACAGAAGTAAGATACAGCACACAAATCAGCAGGAAGATGAGGCTGTCACAGCACAAAATTTTCTTTGTTTTACAGGTTCTATTAGTTAATGTATTAGAATTCTCTAAATGCCACTTTTGCTTATTAAGTGGTTTTGAGAGCACATGAAAACATACGTTTTATTCTTGAATGCAGCATTTCTGAGATTCTTAGTGAATGCGGTTCTGAAAAAACAACCATTAGACACTTCTGCCCGTGTAGCACCCACATGCAAATGAAGATATTTTCCAAAACTGTTTTTCCTGTTTGTACAATCTCTTATTAAATCAGAAAATTTGCCTTTAAATTTCTGTTTCACTCACTGGAATTAACTTAGATGGCAAATATGACATTGGTTTAAAAACACAAAGGAAACATACTATCATTGTTTTATTTTATATTATAAATGAGATTAAACTATTAATAAGTTCAAACCAAATTTTAGTAGATTTCTGAAAATAATCTATTTCCACAATGCTGTGTTGACATGAATCTCAGATTCTTTAATCTATACAGTTAGTATGAAACCAGCAAACCTACGCCTGTTTCAGTATGTGCCAAAATGGCTATTAAAAAAAGTTGTCAGGGCTTCCCTGGTGGCGCAGTGGTTGGGAATCCGCCTGCCAGTGCAGGGGACGCGGGTTCGTGCCCCGGTCCGGGAGGATCCCACATGCCGCGGAGCGGCTGGGCCCATGAGCCATGGCCGCTGAGCCTGCACGTCCGGAGCCTGTGCTCCGCAACGGGAGAGGCCACAACAGTGAGAGGCCCGCGTACCACAAAAAAAAAAAAAAAAAAAAAAAAAAATTAGAACTGAGCAGGGTATGGAATATGGAACTTTCCATAGATCATAGAATAAAAAATGTACAGTACATATTTGAGTATTATGGAATTTCTACCCATTTTTTGTGATGATTAAATGATTGTAAGGATTTAGAGCACTAATTTTCAGGGAATTTCTATAATCTCATAAAATATTGAAATATATAAAATATAATCTTTCCTTAAAAGCTGACTTTGGATTCCTATGACTACGTTGCAAGTGATCTAGAGTAGGCCGGTACAGCCAAGTCTAACACACACACCCCTAGGGAGCTTTAAAAAAAACGCATATACGTAACTTGCTGGTCCCATCCCTAGACAGATTTATGAACCACTCATCTAATATCTGGAATTTCAATTAGTTTACCTTGTAGTCATTTAAGCACTAAGAATTGTTGATCTTATAAAACTCAGTAAGTTTTACAAATGTGTTATTGGTGGCTTTTTCCAATATAGAAAGGTGAACAGTTGTGATGAGCTCTGTCTATAGATGACTGACAGTAACTCAAGCAAAACTGTCTCTGTCAATTTTTCATTTATTTAAATCAGTGAATCTAAGTATGCATTAGACAGCTCTTTTTTAGGAAAAGTTTAGAAAAGATTTTAAATCCGACAACGTTAGCACCAACAGTAATCACAACCATAATAGACACCCTTCAGAGATCTGCCTATAAGTGTTGACTCTTGTTGTATAAATCTTGGGAACTGACCATATCCTGTTCCCAGAATATTGAATTTGATCATGTTAATCAAAGAAAGACTCTTAGTGTTCCCCAGTGAGCTTTTTGAGGTGTTGGGTTTTGCCTCATGTATCCTTCCTCATATGTTTACATCCTGCTTTCAGGAAAATTCCTATTTGAAATTTAACTGATATGACTTCTCAAAACGGTAACATTCATTTATAAAAGGTAACAATTTGTTCTGCCTTCCATTTCAGATTTATATGTGCATTATCACAAAGTAATTTTTGAGTAAGAAGACAATGATTGCCCTTAGTAATGTACTGTTTTCTTCAACGTGTTTATTATTCTTTATAATTAAAATATTGATCTCTGTCTAAATGTTTATCTTAGGAAGAGTAAAATTTCAAGTTATTGACATACATGCTTCTATGTTTATCTGAATAAAACATCAATAAAATCTATAGTTTGAGGCTCTTTTTACATATAATAACTGATCACTTTGAAATCATCTAATTGTATATATTAATGAGTTTATAGTCCTTTTCACATTTCGGTCAGAGCTTCTTAACCTGGAACCCAGGGTTTATAGGAGTTACTAGGGGATTTCATTGAGGAAGTTCATAGTTGGAACTATGAGAGTAGAAAATGAACTCTCTAAAATTATATGTAAAATTAATTATGTGTGCAATTGCATGAGTGTTTGCCTGTATGCATGTACATTTGAGTTTTGGAGGGCATCTCTAGCTACATCAAGAGATCTATAATCCAAAAGGAGTAAGCGTTAGTGGTTTGAGGTTTCATGCAGAAGTATAATGAAAAATTATTTTAACCAAAAAAAATTAAAAATAGTTTTTACACAATCATTGTGTATTTTTTTCTATTACTAAATGAAATTTGGCATCTCCTAGTTTGACAGAATAGGTTACAGGTAGTGCAATTTAGTTTCAAAATGGATACTTGTGATAACATATTTTTATCCAATTTTTAAAGAATTTAAGGAATAGCTACATAATATAGCTTTTAAAAATTCAGATATAATTGACATATAACATTATATTAGTTTCAGGTGTACAACACAGTGACTTGCTATTGGTATATATTGCAAAATGATCACCACAGTAAGCCTAATTAACACCCATCGCCTGAGTTACAAATTTTTTTTCTGTTGTGATGAGAACTTTTAAGATTTACTCTCTTAGCAACTTTCAGATAGAGACTATAAAATTATTAACTATGGTTACCGTGCTGGACATTACATCCCGTGCCTGTTGCTGGAAGAACATGACCATGTCAAAACTTGTTGGCACCAAAGCACTTTCTCTGTGGATCTGTAGTTCATTTTGTGCTGTGTCTATGCAATACCAAAATTAATGAACTTGCATTAATGAGAATTTAAAGACAGTCCAAATCTTCTGTACTGTTTCTTCTAAGCTCAAAACTTTATTGAACTAGAAAGAATGCTAGAGGTGGCCACACATTCTATAAAGATAGATAAAAAATCATAAACTACTGAGCACCATTATTTTGATTAGCCACTTAGACCTCAAATGTATATGTTTGGTTTATACAACTATTTAAACCGTAAGGTTCATTTTTGTGGAATATAGTATAAACCAATGTGTATTTGAATGGAGAGAGCTTTATAAGCCTACAATACCGCTGGGTTAATTAATTTCAGGACATTTACATCACTTCTTTAAGAGTTGAACATATTGGGGTGAAAGCCTCTCCTTTTCATACTTAATTATTAAGAAGAAGCATATCTTGTTCACCCATATCATTGATAGATATAGACATAGTTAAAGGTTTTTTGGGGGTTTGTTTGTTTTTTGTCTTTTAAGAGTAGGGTAGTATTAGCACTGTGGTTGAGAACCAGGGCTCTGGAAGCCAAGAGAATGGAGTTGATTATCTACTTTATGTTTTATTAGTCATATGATCTCAGGCATTTACTTCAGTCTGTGTGCCTCAGTTTCTCCATCTCTGAAGTGCAAATCATAATTAGGCTTGTCATGAGAATTAACTGAGTTAACGCATATATGGCAGTTTAAACAGCACCTGACACAAAGTAAATATTCAATAAATATTGTCTATCATTCTTAGTGATTATAGTCTGATAGACTGACTATTAAATGTAGTGTTTTTACTACCCTGTGTGGATTTAATTTCAGTTTATAGGACCGAAAAATACACATGATGATGTATTTCTCGAGTCTAGAAGTCAAGAATGAAATGTCATTTGGGCAATAAAAGGAAGATACATATTTGATTGAGTCGCATATTATCTCTTTTATTCAAATGAATTAATTCTTCTTAGTCACCAAATTATCTAAAATTTGAACATTAAGGTGTTCATAGAAAAATACTATCTATAGAATTAATAAGAATGCATTTTTAAAAAGATATTTTGATGAGGGTAGATACATGGATACATTAGGCAGACCCCTTCCTTTATCTCATGGTTGCAAAGGTGACAGAGAGAGCAAGGTGAGGTAAAGCTTGTTCAAGAATAACGGACTTCCCTGGCGGTCCAGTGGTTAAGACTCTGCACTTCCACTGCAGGGGGCATTGGGTTTGACCCCTGGTTGGGGAACTAAGATCCCACATGCTGTGTGGCGTGGCCAAAAAAAAAAAGTATACCGGAGATTATTAACCTCATTCTAAAAGTTTGGAACACGCTTTTATCGTTAGACTTTAAAAGTTACACATCACAGTTCCAAGAGCTCTTCTGCAAAATACTGAAGCTTGTTCTTAGAGTTCACAAAACTTAATTAAATATATATTGCTGGCCTGGACCACTGCCGCATTTGTTAGCGGACTCTTTGAACGTTCAGCTCCCAGGAAAATGAACGGAAATGTGCAGTCATTATTTCAGGGATGGTAAATGCAGTCCCAGGGAAGAAACTGAAAACCATAGGACTTCGTTGACGGAAGACTGTGCCAGCACTACATAACAGGCCATTGGCCATGCAGATGGACAGTGGAGCCCCCACACTGAAACATCTGTTAACTACATAAAACTGTTAAAGGGATTAACACTGCCAGAGGCTGAAATGTAACCAGACAAGTGAAACAGCGATAAGATAAATATTCCTGCTTGAAATAAAAGTAATGCTAATTAATTTATTTTTATATTGCCGTGGTAACTGAGTTTAGAATTCTTGTGAAATACGTTAAACTCTTCACAATATATCCTTTCTCTTTGCAAGGTGTAGAAAATTAGAGAGATGCAAAATGGGATATTATTTTATTTTACTTTAATTTGAAATTTTTTCGGATATTTTAATAGACTTCATTGCATATAATTTGGGTGTCATTCTCTGTACAGATGATGCTACAGAAAAATGTGTGTAATTTTCACTTATGGCAAGCCAAGCTCAGTTGCCAAATTCTTATTTGTAAAGTATATCATCATATAATGTAAAAACAGAGTATAAAATATAAATGTTTAAAGTGAAGCTAAATTTGGGATGTTTCTGCTTTTGACCTTGGAAATAAAGGAGAAGAAAGATCTGTGGAAAATAAATACAGCAGTTTTGCTGTATTCTGGTTTGCACATTAAACTGAGCTAATGTTTATTATGGGTCATTCATAAAAACATTCCTTAGTTTACTGAATGAATTTGTGATTGCCCCTTTCAGAGGTGTCTGTGTGTGTATGTATCTGTGTTTAAGTGTTTGCTTGTATTTATGTGTCGGTTTTAAATAAATAATTACAAAAGTGTACTTTCACTTAGTCTGCAGGGGCTTATAATTATTACATTATGCATATTGATTTCTAAATTCAAGTACCTTATAAGCTAAGAGTCATCTATGAAATTATTGTCTATAGAGCGTTCAATCAAGAAACAGTGATTGTAAGAGGCATATTCTGTTTTTAGGAAATGGAAACCAGTTGGGGTTTAGAATTATTCTGAAAATTCTTTTCGCACACATTTTTTACTTTTGCTTTTCCCACATTGACTCGATCCCGCCCAACAAACTGATGTTTATACCATAGCTAATGTCCCTGTACTCACTGATATCCATTGACAAAAATCATATGAACAGGTTATGATTATATTTGTGTTGACATCTCTATTTTTCATATATTTTAAACAATTAGAATGACAGTTTTATCAAATATTTTTAATCTAGTCAAAAATACTAGCATTATTTTTTAAAGATTAAATATCAAATCAATGCGATTTGTCATTTTTCTGGGGTCAACAGATCCTCATTAACATGTCTTAAATAGAGGACAAATGTGTAAACACGGGCATAAGCTATTATACTGAATATTAAATATGCACACGCTCATATATATTTTATTGGAAACTTTTAATGCTGTAGAATTAAGAAATAAACCTGGGGGAGACTAACCTCCTCAAAGATGTTAGGATACGGATTTATTTTTAAGAAAAGCTCTGCTTTGTGGCAAGTCAAAGGATTATGGAGGTAAGAGATTATACAAGGAAAACCTTTAAGAAAATAAATTTTTCTTTGTCATTTCAATATCATTTCTCATGAAAAGTTCTGAAAAAACAATTTAGTGCTGCTTATACAAAATATACCCCTGATATTACACAAATTGCCGAAGTTCTACTAGAAATTATGGGGAAAATAATGCCAAAAGGAACACCAGAAGTATGTTTACCTTTTAGAATTATAGAATAAGTTCTTTTCATACATGTACACAATTATGAAGAGGCAAAGTCTGCAAGAAACTTTATTTTTCAGGACAAATGAGGCTTAAAGTGCAAAACACCAAAGAGTATCGTCAGAAACAGTGCTTCAGATAACAAATGGAATTGGAAATACCTTCTGCATAAGCAGACATGAACTTACAGTGTACTTCTCTGATATCAGAATAACTTGGGTGGCTGATGTCTTCTTAAAAGCATGAGAGGAAGGTGGAGAACTAAAAGAGGACCCTCCTTTAATTAGGAGTACCATAAAGAACAGGCAGCTGCTTAAAATTAAAAAGCAAATTAAATATTTGGAATGTTATTTGTTTAAACATTATAATATCATGAGAAGGTTTATTACAGATGACCACTACATTTAATGTTCGTAGGAAAATCTAAGACTTTCAAACAAAAGCCAAAAATAGACAAAACTAATCAATATAGGCTTTGTAGAAAGGCTGCGTTGCCGTTTGAACTCAGTCTAAGGGAGAGAATCTTCTTATTTTTACTTCTCCTATGAATTGATCTTTGTCTCACTCTAGTGTCAACCTGTAAAGTTAATGTATTCTTTTTTGAAATTTCTTTATTCCTTTTGCTCTTGCAGAGTGACATTTTTCACCATTGCAGCTGAATAAGCCATGTAACCAATTAAAATTAAAAAGCTTACTGAATTTTAAACAAATATATATATATATTTTTTTTTCTTTTGCTTTCTCTTTCAGGAAGTTGATGGCAATAAAGTTATGTCTTCATTTGCCCCACACAACTCATCTACCTCACCTCAGAAGGCAGAAGAAGGTGGGCGACAGAGTGGCGAGTCCTTGTCTAGTACAGCCCTGGGGACTCCTGAGCGACGCAAAGGCAGCTTAGCTGATGTTGTTGACACCTTGAAGCAGAGGAAGATGGAAGAGCTCATCAAAAATGAGCCAGAAGGTAAAGGATGGAAAAGAAAACAAACCTGATTTTAATGGTTTGATTTTAACTTCTAGCTCCCTTTTCTGACGCACTCTCAAGGTTAAATTGGAAGAAACCGAATGCAATGAAGATGCATAGTATTTTTTTTTTAGAAACATATTTATACGTCTAACCCCAATTTTATAAATCATTAATTTTTGTTATGATGTCTTCCTTATTTTCACACGAGTAAGTTGTGGTTGAGTAAAACTTAAGGTTCAAGAATACAAAGTGGCAGAAGAGCCCAGGACAGTCACCGCCTACCTGCGAGATATGTGCAGTCTAGTTTGTGCTTCCCCACCAGGGCCATTTTACAACTTTGTTACATTTTATAACCTTTATACATTAATGCATCTTAGACTGCCTAGACAATTTGGTCTATTTTTTGTATAGTCTAAAATTAATATGGTTAGAACTATTGTGTATTTGAAAAGTAGTGATTCTCTTACTGTTAGCTCAGCTGAGGTTCCCAGTTTTTCAACTTCCAGGATGCCTTTATTTTAAGATTTCATTTTCTAAATCTCTTTAATAGTTACAGATAGTCTCCTACAGGTGATAATGCTCATGGACTCATCTTAAAATGAAAGCAAACAAACTAGTAAAACGATTGATGCAAACTGTATAGTTTATGAATAAATGATAGTCATCCTTTACATTACGGATGTTTACTAACTCCTGTTTAAAACCTCTGTCCATCCTAAACACGGATG
This sequence comes from Neophocaena asiaeorientalis asiaeorientalis, assembly GCF_003031525.2. NCBI lineage: Eukaryota > Metazoa > Chordata > Mammalia > Artiodactyla > Phocoenidae > Neophocaena > Neophocaena asiaeorientalis. The sequence continues at coordinate 18,361,615 of NW_020176571.1, read as the reverse complement.
CCACGTTGCACACAAGAACATGCCTCCTATTTATTTCAGAGTCGGATGGAAAAGTAAAACAAACAAACATAAAACAGTGACATAAAAAGACATGCTTTACACCAAAAATATACTGCATTTGTACTATTTAACACTATTTTTAAATGTTGTTAGGACACTGGTAAATTATATCTGGCGCAAAATGTATGTTAACCAGTATTTGGAGTCATGTGGTAATTAAATATTTCTGGGTCTCTACCAGATGCATAGCTGGGACATGGATTTTAGTTAAAATTTATGTAATTCACATGATCTTACAGTTGGAAGGGATTTTGGAAATAATCTAGTCAGCCAAAGACTTTTTGGCTCTAATCTTCATGGAGATAAAAATGGAGTTTTGAGGAGGACCCACACAACCTTTTTCTTTTAATGTGCTGCATTTTTTTCTGATAGTAAAAATAGTATTTTCTTACTATAAGAGTTGTTTAAAAAACAGAAAAATTAAAAGGAAGATGATAAAAATCACCCAGAATCATAGCTTTCTGGTATAACATCTTTATGATAGTTTTCTTTTTCTTTATTTTTGTATATGCTATTCATTTTGCATGATTAACTTTCAGCATTTAAAATTATTTTGCATCTTTTATGTTGTGATACAGCATTATTAACTAAAGTCCATAGTTTATTCAGATTTCTTTAGTTTTCACCGTGTGCTTTTTCTCTTCTAGGATGCCATCACATAACAGATTACATTTAGCTATTTAGTTCTCATGTCTCCTTGGGCTCCTTTTGGCTGCAACAGTTTCTCAGCCTGTTCTTGTTTTTGATAACCTTGAAAATTTTGAGGAATACTGTTCAGATATATTGTAGAATGCCACTCTATTAGAATTTGTCTGGTGGTTTTCTCATAATTAAACTGGGACTGTGGGTTTGGGTAGAAAGACCACAGAAGCCAAGTACCATTCTTGTCACATCACATCAAAAGTACATACTTACGATGTGATTTATGAATGTTGGTGTTGACCTTGATCACCTGGCTGATAACAGTGTTTGTCGGGTTTCTCCACTGTAAAGCCCCCCTGCCCCCTTTCTGTACCTTACTCTGTGGAAGGAAGGTGCTGTGTACAACCCACATTTAAGGAGTAGGGGACCTTGATCCCCATCCTTCACAGTGAATCATCGAGAAATTTATTTGTATTTATTCTTTATTGGAGATTTATCTCTTCTCTGTCATTTACTTATTCAATCACTTATTTATATCAGTATGAACTCATGGATGTTTATTTTATACTTTGAGTTATAATACAACTTTTTATTTTGTTAGTCACATTGTTCCAGTTTTGTTCATTGGAGGCTCCTTCTATTGTCACTTTGACGTACCACTGTGATGGTGGGTTTTTTCTTGTTTTTGGACACTTGTTTACTTTCTGGTACTATGAGATACTGCGGATTCATCTTGTATCTTTCCTTCTCCCAGTCCTAGAATAAACCATTTCTCTAAGAAGCCCTGGTTCCTTTTATTGGAGAATGGTGTTAGAAAGCAAGATCTGGATATGAAGTGTGCTCTTTGCTACTGAGGTGTCATTTTTTTTAGGACCTTGGTATTCCCTCAGCGTTTCATGTGAGCTTCCTTCCAAGTGGGTGCACAGACTCTTAATTAGGAAATATATGACAGGCTGAAGCCAAACGAATAATTCCTAACAGGAAAAAGGGCAGGAGACAGTGCTTGCCAAGTTGCTTAGCAGGAAACATTCAGAGGTACTGGGAATTAGGAGAAAATTAGCTACACAGGCAAAAGAACAGAGATAGAGCATCCATGGCAGAAAGAGTTGACACAAAGAAATATCGTTATGTATGTGGACATTAGACTGTTTTCATTATTGTATTTCCCACAGCTCTTTTTTTTGTACTTTCCTTCCTACAAATATATTAAAAGCTCAGCTCAAGAGTGACTTGTTATTGAATAATACAAAGGTATTGAGAAAATACAGAGATAGTCTTTATGGAAGACTGGCATATAGGTTGAACATGCCAAGCATCTAGAAGCCCGAGTCCCAGAAAGGTAGTTTTTGTATGAATACAAAACAACTAAGATGGTGTTATGTTTACATACACAAGATTCCTAGACATGCTTTGAGTACACAGAAATGTAAGTAGACTCACAGTTATTTATTTATTTACTTACTTACAATTGAAGTATAGGTGATTTACAATGTGTTAGTTTCTGGTGTATAGCAAAGGGATTCAGTTATGCTTATTTATAATATTCTTTTCCATGATGGTTTATCACAGGATATTGAATATAGCTCCCTGCGCTACACAGTAAGACCTTGCTGTTTATCTATTTTATGTACACTAGTTTGTATCTGATAATCCCAAACTCCTAATTACCCCTCTCCCACCCCCTTTCCCCTTTGGTGAGTTTGTTTTCTGTATCTGTGAGTCTGTTTCTCTTTTGCAAATAAGTTCATTTGTGTCATTTTATAGATTCCACATATAAGTGATGTCCTATGGTATTTGTCTTTCTCTTTCTGACTGACTTCACTAAGTGTGATAATCTCTAGATCCATACATGTTGCTGCAAATGGCATTATTTCATTCTTGTCTATAGCTGAGTAGTATTCCATTGTATGTATGTCTATACCCCATCTTCTTTATCCATTCGTCTGTCAGTGGACGTTTAGGTTGCTTCCATGTCTTGGCTATTTTAAATAGCACTGCTGTGAACATTGAGGTGCATATATCTTTTCAAATTAGAATTTTCTCCAGATATATGCACAGGAGTGGGATTGCTGGACCATACGGCAACTCTATTTTTAGTTTTTTGAGGAACCTCCATACTGTTTTCCATAGTGGCTGCACCAACTCACATTCCCACCAATGGAGGGTTCCCTTTTCTCCACACCCTCTATAGCATTTATTATTTGTAGACTTTCTAATTATGGCCATTCTGATTGGTGTGAGGTGGTACCTCATGGTAGTTTTGATTTGCATTTCTCTAATATTAGTGATGTTGAGCATCTTCTCATGTGCCTATTGGCCATCTGTATGTCTTCTTTGGAGAAATTAGACTCACTTTTATTGATGAAGAAATTTGCTCTTGTAAGAATATTTAGTAACTGCAACTATTGGGAGTATTAGCCAGGAGCAACTTATGTATCTGAGTAAAGTGATGATCTTAATCACCAAGAAAAAAATAATAACACGGCAGAAAATTGTATCATAGAAAAGGAATAGAGTGTTAAAGGAAATTTCTTTCTATTTTTTTTTAACTGCAAAAAGAGAAAAAGGGAGAAGTATATCTAGGAAGATATGTGAAAGGCTCCACAGCAAGTGGGAAGTTACATTCTAAATATTCTGATTCTTATTATCTCTATTTTCAGATGAGGAAACTGATGTTGAATATGTCACAGGGTGACTGTTGGGGTCATTACTCAAACTGATTAAAAACTCCACTAATTAAAGGGTATGGTTAGACATGAGAATGGACACCAAAGCCTGACATTAGCCAAGCATCAGGACAGTGACATTACATACAGTACAAACAAATGATCTGTAGTTCTGTGATGTACTATAACATCAAAAGAATAAAATACCTAGGAATAAATTTAATGAAAAAGTACAAAACAGTGTTATAGTCTGTGATGAGGGCAGTAATATGGGGATGAGGAGAGTAGGGAGAGAGTGAATGGACCTAAATGTTAAGCTGGCAGATATCTGCTATGGAAAAATCTTTCCTTCCCTCAAGCTATGTTTTCCATTGTTTTTCAAAGGCCATTAAAATGAACAGCAGGTTGTGATGAAAATTTCATTAAGCCCCAGCTAAATCATTATGAGGGTGCCATATTCATGCCTTTGCTTCCTCTCATTGGGGGGGGAATGCAGATTTCAATAGAAGGTCCGTATTATTTCCGACCTTATCCCTGCCAACAGCAAACTAGCAGAAATTCAGAAGTTAGAAGAGAATGGTGTGTCGTACAAAAGGAGGCCACCGAGGTAAAATGGTTAGAAAGAAGATAAGATTTGCATATGGGCCGAAGAAAAAATGGCTCTTTTATTCGAGCTAGCTTATCTTTTCAAGCAATTAATTAAAATATTTTAAAAGTTATAAATAGAAAATATATTTATATACTTTTGTTTGTATCTTTTTCCTCCATCAGAATTTTTGTCTGTCATTACTTTAAAAGTTCTGGTGCTGAAGATTCTCATTTGTCCAGTGACACTTTAACTGATGTGGAACCTGCCAGAGTTCATAGTGAATTTTCAGTTTGAAATGTCTGACCTATGTAACATATGTTTTATATTTGGTAGTAACTATGCTCTATCAGTTGTTTTTTTTAACTATGAGACTTAGGAGTTAAGAATGACGAGCTTTAATATCATAATATGTGATACATTATTCCTATATCAAGGCCTTGAATAAATGATATGTATTCGATTGGTTGCATATATTAAGTGCATATCATGTGTTAATGATAGTGTTAAGTACTTTATATGAAATAGTTTATTTAATCTTTACATAAACCTCATAACCAGGGCTATTTTGTATAGCTATTCCAGTTTCAGGAAATGCCGTACACATGAACTAAATATTCTGTTTCTTATTATCTCCATTTTCAGATGAGGAAACTGGTGATTAAATATGTCACAGGGTGACTGTCGGGTCATCATTCAAACTGAAGTCAACCTTAAACTAAAATTCATGCCCTTAACCACTACTTACACTGTTTTTTCTAATTAGGAATTTTGCCAGTAATAGTTTAATATTAACACATTAACACATGTGTCCCTAAATTCCTATGAAATATTGAATAAGAAAGTAGTATTCCATAATTTTCTGCTAAAGTAAATTTCAGATTCCTCAATGGTGATCAAATTTCCAGAAAGCTTTAATTGAAAATCAGCTCAGTTTAAACTGTTTGATTTTAAAGTGTTAAAAAAAAAATGCCTTGGAAGATATCTTAAGAAAAACTTGTTTTAGAAGAATGTCTGGGAGCAAATTAGTTTGGCATAATAAAAATTCGGAATTGGAATGAAATGTAGACACATTTTCGCCCTCTCTCCTCATTTAGAGAGAGAGAGAGAACTGAGGTAGAGATGTGCTTGAGCTCACACAGCAAGTTAGTGTTAAAGCTAGAATGAGAATCCAGTGCACATCCTACAGGTCCAGGTGCCTTTTTTCTCCAAGTCAGTTACATCATACCTTCTGGTATTCTTTACTCTCTCTGTCTTGATTTTTTTAGAAATAATGTCATCACCCCATCTTAGTTTTAAAGAGTATATCATTGATCATTAAATTAAATCTGAACAAATCTAAGATAACCAGCTATCTTAATTCAGCTAATAAAGCCAAGATAGATTGGTATCCACAAATGTCCTGTGTTCTCAAGTTCCAGGTAGCTAGGGACTGTAGTCTATAACTACAGATCAGCCTTTAAATTTCGGGGTCAGATCCAGACTTTGATTTTCATTCAAACCTTAGGCTCAGAACAGTTCAGGTGCAGGTAATTTTTACCTTGATGAGAACTTTATATATCTCATTTAAAATAGAATCCTTTTAGATACAAGATTATAACAGGCTTCATATTTTAACTTTTCTATATTAATGTCTATAGTACTCCTATGTCTCTTTGGAATGACCTTTTCAGCTTATTTATATCTCTTCCTCCTAGAAACACAACAAACAACACCTTTTCTTGATTCCCATCCCCTCTATCTGTAATTCTGTTCCTCGTTTCTCCGTCTCACTGCATTAACTTTTTCATCTTTTTAAGAACTGTTACTTGCCTCCCTCCATTGTTAGTTACTTAACTGTATTATGACTGTCCACTTATTTGTCAAGTTTCTTCCCCTGTATTAAACGCCTTAAGGGTGAGGATACTGCACATACTAAATATTTAAAATATTTGTTGAAAGGACGTTTATACTGCTTCAGTGTTACCCTGCTGTCTTGGGAAAACGAGAGGAAAGACCTTAATAACTACACGACGCTTCTGCCCGATGTTATGTGAGCTACCTCATTCAATGCTCAGAAACTCCGAAGCTGGTATTATTTCTTACCTTAAAAATTAAAAATCAAGTTTTAGTAACTTGTTCATGTTCTTGTCACATGGAGGAACTAGAATTAGAATGAACTTCTTTTCCTCCGCAAAGCTACTTGGCATTGAACACAAGACCCGACCCTTTAATCCCCTTAACCTTACTTTCCACCATTCTCTAAGGTACATGTTCTCATGCTGTCTTTATTAAAGAAACTGCATGCAGTTCTCTCAACACTCTGTATTTTTAATACTACTGTCTTTTCATATGCAGTTTCCTCTGCCTTAAATATCATACCCTGTCTTATCCACCTAATGAATTTATATGCACCTTTCAAGACTCAACGCCTTCTCTGAACACCTTTGTCAGAATTTGGTTTGGTCTACACTGCTAACATAACTCATCCCTGTTAGTTCTGACCACATTACCATCATTGTCTATTTACCTGCTGTCTTCCACAGCTGTAAGTATGTGAACGTTGAAATGAGTTCTTGGTTTGATTATCTGTGCCTCTCCGCTTCCTAATAATGAACTTGGTGCATAATAGGTGATTGTGTTACCTGTGGATGACGGTCCACCCACTAATTGACATTTTTAGCCTTTGATAACACTCCCCTAAAAATTGAGTAGATTTCATTGCTCACCTTCTGTTTTTTTAAAAAATTTTTTTATTTATTTATTTTTGGCTGCATTGGCTCCTCGTTACTGCTCACAGGCTTTCTCTAGTTGTGGCAAGCTGAGGCTACTCTTTGTTGTGGTGTGAGGGCTTCTCATTGCAGTGGCTTCTCTTGTTGTGGAGCATGGGCTCTAGGCACGCGGGCTTCAGTAGTTGCAGCACACGGGCTCAGTAGTTGTGGCTCACAGGCTCTACAGCGCAGGCTCAGCAGTCGTGGCCCATGGGCTTAGTTGCTCCGAGGCATGTGGGATCCTCCCGGAACAGGGATCGAACCCTTGTCCCCTGCATTGGCAGGTAGCTTCCCAACCGCTGGGCCACCAGGGAAGTCCCCGCCTTCTGTTTTTACTGCCCTCTTTTCTTCATGTCCTACTCAGTTAACCTCCCTACCTGTTTATCTCATTCATCTTGGCCTCTCCATCCTTCTTGTCATTATTGAATCTTTGAGATCATTACTTTAAATTCTTCCTGTGACTTGGAGGTTAAAGTATTGTCCCGGGTCACAAGGCTAGGTATTAAGATCCAGGATACAAAACTAAAATACACACGTAACAAAAACTTTATATATTTTATGGTCACACTAATCTTTGAAATAACTGTAGTATTGCTAATATATTGGCATTATCTATGAATTTGTGGCCACAGATTACAATTTCCCCCCACTGCTATGGGCAAAGTAAAAAGTGAATTGATCTGTGAATAATTTTCCAGAATTCGATGCTGTAAATGGTTCTTTAATAGTGTTTCATCATAATGGAGACCAGCACTCTTTTCTAGGTCAGAGCTGGCACGAGAGAGAGAGTTATTATTTCTTACGATGAGCTCAAGATGCTAGCAGGCTACAGTTGGATCTGTCACTCCACCACCCCACCCCGCCCCCCCACAGTTCATCTCCAGAGGCCTGGAGTCAAAGAAAAGTAACTGACTCAGCTCCTTCCTTGTTCCCTGCAGTCTTTCAGGGACTCTAAGATGTTCCCTCAAGGGGAGAGTTTCCAAACTCAGGATTCAGGAGTTCCTTCAGAGGGCTTATAAATCCTAGAAATTGTATGCAGAATGGGGAAAATACGTATATTTGTGCGTTTTTTGAGACCTAGTTCGTCGTTCTTATCTGACTTTCAATTCAATTCATGATGAAAAAGGGTAACTGCACTGAGTCAGGGTTTGAGTTGCAGTCCTGGTTCTGCCACTGATTACTCTGTGTAAGATATATATCAATATAGTTTAGTCTCTGATCAGTTTTGAAGCATTAACTTACAAGTATTTAGCAATATTTGGGAATGTCATTGTATCTGTTTTGCCACATTTGCGGGAAATGCAGCTTTTAAATTTAAATAAGGATTTCTTCGCATTAAACTGAGCATCTACCTTATAATTTATATTATAAAAGATATTATATTTACCTGCCTTTAAATTGCTGTAGTAATTGTGTTAATGTAATAAATATCTGTCCTCTGTTGGCAAATCTAACTGCCCTACTTTCTTCAGAGGGTTGTTAAAGGAAACAAATGAGGTAATGCACATGAAAGTACTTTATAAATTATAACCAACTTGGAATTGTACCAGTTATTGTCATTACCACATCTTGGCTGGTTAGAAACATTGTTACTTTAGGCATACCAGAAACATTATATGGCTCCAGTGCTGCTTTCCCAGGATACTTACATGTACTGAAAAATTCTGGTTCAGACCTGCAAAATTCTGGAAATTTAGGATATGTAATCTACAACAAAAACGACAAACCCAGCATTCATGAAAATCCTAGGATAGCTAGTTGTTTTGAAGTTTATTTATATAAATTTCCCTAAATAAAATATGGTTAGGCAAGTTTGTACCTGAAGAATTACTTTTCAAAAAGAAAGAAGATTTCTCTATATTGATACAGATAACATTACAAAATGTGACCAATGAGACTAGGAGAAGCAATTTAACATTGGGTTTGTGGATTTCTTATTTCTACAATAAATGTGAATGTGTACTGAAGACAAAGATCATTGAAGGCTCCCTTAGCCAAAAATTTCATAATTTTCTAAGATTTTAGCTTTCTCTCATTTGTTCTTCCTTTCCTCCCCTATTTTGATTTTTTTTCTTTTCATTCCTTTTGTGTGTACACGTGGGTATGTGTGTAGTCCTCCTTTCTGATCCCACATATGCTTGGTTTTATTTAGCATCTGTATCTGTCACTGTTCTTCCTTCTTAGAGTGTGATGCCCACACCTCCAAAATTGTTACACCATGATGAGTGTACCCCTTGTGTGTGAGATACTGCATTTATTTGTGAAATTTTGTTTCTACTAGAACTAGACTTTGTCATCATTTACACAATTGGGACTTTTTCCTGAACTTCTTCAAAAAAATCTTTGCTCACAATTTTATATTACAAGACCCTAAAGGCATAACCTATTACTACCAAAGTCACCCAGTGTTACTTTGCATGAAACAGTTCATTGCTTTTAGTACAGACTTCACATAAAAGTTCTCTTTTTGTAAGAACTAATAAAATAATGGAATGAGTTTGGAAAAGTATATATTGTGACAGATCTCAAGACTTCACCCTCAGAGTCACCTACAGACCGGAGACCATCACTGGGTGAAGAAAATATTGAGAGTTTTATTGTCATCAATTTTCTCTCTCGCTCTGTCTGTCTCCGCCTCTGTCCCTGCCTGACTGTCTGTCTCTCTGTCTCTTTCTGTTTCTTTCTCTCCAGCAGATACAGCAGGGAATATTGTTCAGTGGATATCACCCTGACACCATGCAGTCAGTATACTACAAATTCTCAGCGGCAAAGGCCAAAAAACTTCCTCTTAACTCCATGTATACCATTTCTAGGATTGGGCTGGACACTTTTTAAGTTTATAACTGTACGTGTATGAAACAAAAAAGTGTAAATTCTTGGTCATGAATAATGCTCTCTTAAAACTTAAAAATAGTTATGAATATCCTTGTGTAATGTATCTTTTTGATATTTGCTTCTGTCACATCTATTGAAAATTACTCAATTTAGCTGCTTGTACCTTCTGTGGTACTTTACTTGTGTTTCCCCCCCCCCCCAAATAATTATGTGTTAATGGACTTTTAATTTCTATTACAAATGTGTTGACATATAGACCCATTAGATTCTCTAAATGGACATAAAGCTTTTTCTCCTTGTTTTAAGATGTATTTTAGGGGTCCTAAAGTAGATATTATAAGCAGTGTATTTCCATCTGTGCTGTGCCACGGCGTTATATATAATTATTCTGTGGAAAAGACAGGCCCCTGGTGCATGGTATTTGGCCTTGTGAACATCCCTACAGGCGCCGAGTGTTTGATGTTTGAGTTTACGTTAGAAATCACAATGCCTGCTCTTTTACTTTAAATGTCTGTTGTTGAGCAGCCCTTTAGAATTTAAACTGAACCATATTACATTAACAGATAAGTTGAAATTGAAATTCAAAATTACCCCCTAACTTTACCAATTTTTTAAATATTATTTTTATAAGGAAATTATGGAGATTGTCTTTCCTAAATTCAAAATCCCAAAGCATTCCGTTAAATTAAGAACACTGAAATTCACTTTGAAATTCACTCTTATTTTAAAGCCACATTTGATGAGGTGGGAAAAATAAAAACTGGAACGGATCAGGGGAAAAGCCTAAAGATACTTTAATTGGCAGAGGTTTGAGTTGCTTTTGTTTAGTTACTCACTGTCCTTTTGACAAAGTACACGTTGAAGAGGTTTTGTAAGTGCTGTTGCACTGAAGGACAAACAAGGGTACTTTTCAGTTGAGCCCTTTTCAGTTTTGTTCCTCACACTCCCACCGCTGTTGGAGGCTACCCCTAATGCATTGTGGCTACGTGTTCATCTATGCAGTCTGTCACTGGAAAATGTCTCTTCTTGCTGAGCCTACTGGAGTCTAACTTCCAGGCACCCTTTTCCAAGGCACCACTGTATGGAAATCGACACTCATAAAGTGATGATAAAGAAAAGAGTTTTTTTTAAAGGTCATGACAAGAAGACACCCTCAAATGCTGTAGAACCTATGTCTTTAGGAATAAGTGTTTTAACTTTAGCACAGAGTACACTGAGTCTGAAGCCTTGTAATCTTTCAACACTAGAGGGAAACGCATTCACCCTCCTCTTCGTTTCAAGCGGTATCCGTCACAGCGGTTTATCTTGATGTTGTTGATTTCATTAAGTGTTACAGAAAATTAATTTATATTTTCTCCAAAGACCTTCTGACTTGGATTGTAATGGCTCAGGGGTTGCCTTTGGGGGATCTTCTTCAGAGTAGGAGGTCCCTGAGCTGAGATCCAGGGCTGTCTGTACAAGAATCCCATTCGGCCAAGAAAGCTTACATTTTTCTTTTCAGTTAGAACTTGTACTTTTGTTAATAAAATGTAATCATATTTAAGACTATGTCCTTAGTGCTCATCCTTCTGTGAACGATCAAGGCGGGCTTCTTTTTTCAGGTGGCCATTTGTTACACAAGAAGAGTACTATTTGATTCCTGCTTATACGTGAGTTTATCTACCAACAGGACTGTAAAAATCATCGCAAACTTGTCTCCACCCAGATGTTTCTAATATTTCCTAAACCTTTCAGATAAATGAGGTACCCCTGTTTTCCTTGTCCATAACTAAAACCCTCGGGTCCAGACTTTGAGTTACAATGCAGGGAGCACTTAAAAAACACCCATTGACCCAGGCTGGACACGGACATTAGGGGAGGGTGCCAGACCTTCTTGCGGCTCACGTGCCACAGCTTTTGGAGCTATCACTTATTCAAGAGTGAAGAGCCAGCCACCTGTTTCTGAGGCCTCTGTTCCCTCACATTAAAGGTTCAGGCCCTTGCTGAATCTTAACACTCTAATCTGGGGAACACACACAGCATTTTTCTGAAGCTGATTTGCCAGACTCGACTAGCTGGAGGATTTTGTGTGTTTGCGCGCGTGTGTGCTTTTCACTCAGTTACCCCTGAGGCACTTGTCACGCCTGTGCGTATTAAAATTAATCAGACCTCCTAGGCCCATGTGTCTGTGTGTTTCACGTGAAGAAGTGGATATCAAGCAAATGCCCTAATTAAATGGGCCTGCTTGGTTTTGTTCTAGTGGATGCTTGGTCTTTCCTTTTTAATAGGAGTTGCTTATGGGGAAGGCACGGACAGCACTAGAGTCGGTGGAGAGCTCACTCAGAGTTTCCTTTGTCACCTGCTCCCAGAGTTCTGAGACCTCAAGGACTCCCAGTGTGCCCTCCTTAACCACCCTTAATGTTGAAGAAAAATATGGCCAAGATCGTGAGGGAGCAGTGAGGCTAGGGTAGAACAGGATGAGCATATGACCTGGACATTTGGGTTGATTAAGATAGTCTTTCCTCCATGTCGATAATCTTCGGATACCAGATTGTGCTCCGTGCTCCCACTTTTGGATGACGGAGTTTGACACTGAGGGGAAGATATTATGTAGAATTCAGAGCTAATGCCCTTTCTTTATGCCCTGAATTTGAAAGCCGACTTTTATTCATATATCTTTTCAGGTCATCTACGTATCGTGTAGAAACCATTTATGAGACAATAAGTAATAAATAAATATATATATATATATATATATATACATACACACACGTGTGTGTGTGTGTGTGTGTGTGTGTAATTTCACTTTTCCTCTGATGTTTTCTGGCTTTAGCTTATTTTCATTTATGTTAGACTTTGATCGTGGCTTTTGGAAAGACTGTCACGGAACATTTGGAAACAAACTTTAAGGAGGAGTTAAGCTCAAAACACTGAAAATGTGTCAGGCTGACGAAACAGAGTAGCTTTCTTGTTTGAGTATTTAATGTCATAAATGAGGTAAACTTTTAACACGCTGATCACTGAGCTTATGGATTTTAGTTCCAATTCATGCATACTATTTGGACATTTTTTCATATTTTAGAAAATAGAAACAGAAAATTTTCTTCAGAATATTTCAAATTTGAATTCATATATATGGAATAAAGCATGGAGCCAACATTGGAAACAATTTGAAAAATCACTTAAGTGTTGAAGAGTTTGGAGTTACAGTTTAGCAGATTTCCAAATAACTACAGCAAGTTATCTGGTAAAAGATTACTCTGGCAGGACATGGTCCGTAAAATTGATTTGTTCCTTTCCAAATTGAAAGAGTTGGACAATTTCATAAAGCTAACCGTTTTTTTTACAACTTTTCTTCCTTTCCTCCCATTGTATCTAAGAGGTAAAAGGATCCATCCATTAACCTATATGCTCTCTTTTATATGTGGTCATACAACTCACGTGTAGAGCGCCGTATCAGCAGTGCCAAGCAACTGTCTGGTACCTGACAGCATCATAGAAACCCCTCCTCTGTTCACTTAGGTTGCTACTGGTTATTTATTAACACAATGCAGACTGTTCAGTGGGTGTATATGAAATAGAAAGAAAAATAAAAGCCCTGAACAAGTAAATACATCTTTCATCATTTCTTTTGTTTGGTGTGTTTACTGTGTGCTATTCTTGGTCAAGATAAGTTGTTTGACAGTTCTGCAAACCGGTGAGAGGAACCTTTTCTTGAACTTTATCCTTTTGTCTGTAGAAAAAAGTTTTCTCTTTGCCGTTCTCTTTTCTTTGCAACCTGTCTATATAAAATGTTTTTTTGAAGATTGTTATTGCTGTTAATATGACAAGTACAGGTGATTATGAAACATAAACAGTTTTATCTAATTTGTTTGAAATGGACAGTTAAGAGGCTAGAAGTCTAAGACCGATTTCATTTCTAAACTTCTTAATTAGAAGTAGAAAATGAGATATTATAAAATCATCTTTTTACTTCCTTCTAAGAAACAGACCATTTGTTCTCAGTCCTTATATAAGTTTCGCTGAAATATTGAGCCTTGATTTAATTTGTGTTTAAGTTCTCTCCTCCCTACATATTAATATTATATCAGTGCCGTGCTCATTGCATAGTATAATTACGGGAGAGATCTGTAGCTGGGAGAGCATATGTCATAATTGAAGACGTCTGTTTATTATAACAGGACAGTGCTTCTAGGCTGGTATTTTGTGCGTTAATAGATAAGAAATGATTTGCTGTTTCAAGATGAATTAAATCTCTGTTTCATAGGCCTTTCTTTTCTGAGAAGTTATGCTTTGTAGAAATTTGCATGAAAAGTTTATACACCATCATGTGACATTAGTCAAATGGAAGACTTGGAAGCAGAAAGTGGTAGAAATGAACAAAATGCACCCTTCTCCCTTTGGAGTTTTGTTTTCTATCTCTGTTTTTTAACCCTAATGTTTCTGCTTCGGTCTTTGCTCCGGCACTGTTAGTATTTTTCACCTCTGTCGAGATGCCATGTTTCAGGGAAGGAAAACACCTAAACAGGGAGGTAGCAATGTTGAGAGCAGTACCCTGTGAATAGGAGAGGTCGGTTCTCAGCCTTCACATACAGGACAGCACTCCAGACTCCCGGCAGAAGTCATGTCCAGTGGCAGAGTCAAATGGACCAGAATTAGACGTGTGCTGGTTTTGCCGCCTCAGCGCTTTAGTTTAGCTCTGCTTGTCCTGAGTTGCCAGACGGAGGATGGCCACCTCGCTGTTGTGCTTATTTAGTCTTTTCTCCTTTCAGCTCATGGGCATCATTAAGAAGGAACCAAAAGAGCTGAAGATAAATTGAAGTTGTGTATTTTTTTAGCACATCTTTTTCACTTAAAGAATATTGTAATTGGGGGTTAATAGAGAATATTAAGTCAAAAGCATAGTAAACCTGAGAGTCCTTGTTTTTTCTCTCCATGAATTTTTCTTTTGTTTTCTAAATTTAAGATATTCAAATTAAGAATATTTGCAAGTTTCAAAGTATATTCCATTAAATAGGGAAACAGTGCCTTTTGAAATGATTTATCTAAATTTCAAACAATGTGAACCCTTATGAAATAATGTCTAATAATTGCTTTTGAAGACAGCATTAAAGAAATATTAAATCTCTATCACTGTCAGTTATTTTTATCTACATCTATGCTCACATACACAGGAAAAAAATCTTGCCAACTCTGTTAGATCTCCAAAATTTCCCTAGAATTAAAGAATACACACACACACACACACACACACACACACACACACACACACACATACAATAAATATAATAAGTTATAATTAGATTTTAGGAGCACTTATCTCACTCAATCTCTAAACTAAAAAATTTTGGCCTAGAACAAATTTTGACAAAAAGAAAATACACAGATAAGGATCTCAGTACAGAACAGAACCTCCCATTCTGTTTTGTTTTATTTTTTCATTACCTTTGGACTCCTGCTAACATCCTGTGTAAAGTCTCTCTTGATGCCCGAGAGAGTCAATACCTCCTTTCTCTGTAATCCCTTTGTTTTCTGTTTGCTCTCCTATTCACTCTTTTCTCTCATTCTGACAGAAAACACTTATTGAGGTTCTATTATATGCTAGTTATTTTATAGGTAAATGAGGACAGAGATCAAAGACACAGTTCCTGTCCTTAATTTGCTCATGGTTTTTTTGGGGAAACAAACCATGTGACTTCATGGTGAAAGGCACTGTGAGTGAGGAGGTACTGGAGGCTCTGTAAGTAGAGGGGGTGGCCTTACACCAAAAGTGAGCATATAATTAGTGCCTATAATTATTTATCCTCTAAATTGAATTAATATTTACATATTGATGGACATATCTTTGTTTATGTCACCTGTGGAGGTCATGTGGCTATTGTGACTGCTTTAGCCAATCCTGTTTATATGCTGGAGCAGAAAGCTGTTACAGTATTCACTGGATCTCTCTCTCTATGACATAACTTCTTTTAAAAAAAATTATTTATTTAGTATTTTTGGCTTCATTGGGTCTTTGCTGCTGTACGCAGGCTTCCTCTAGTTGCGGTGAGCGGGGGCTACTCTTCGTTGCAGTGCGTGGGCTTCTCATTGCGGTGGCTTCCCTTGTGGAGCACGGGCTCTAGGTGCACGGACTTCAGTAGTTGTGGCTCTCAGGCTCTAGAGTGCAGGCTTAGTAGTTGTGGCGCATGGGCTTTGTTGCTCCGCCGCATGTGGGATCTTCCCGGACCGGGGCTCGAACCCGTGTCCCCTGCGTTGGCTAGTGGATTCTTAACCACTGCGCCACCAGGGAAGCCAACTATGACATAACTTCTTTTAATGTTGTTTTTCTCATCATCTCATCTTTTCTGGATATTTTCAGGTTATTGATTTCTGCTTATCCACAGCTTTCTGGGAAAAATTTACAACCCTAAGGAGATATTCTAATTGCTTCCCCCCTAGGTTCTCAAGCTAATAAGCCTATACATATAACGTATTATTTCCCCTTTATCCATCTTTAGCCTTTATTCACTAAAATAGTAGAGGATATTATCTTTGAATTCTTGTTTTAGCAGAATGGTATTTGGAAAGTTGAGCCAAAATCATGGTAATAATAATGGGTGCATAACCTAAACCTTGTCCAGAGAGCTAAAATACACTTAGCTTTATAAGTTCCTGATTCATGTACTGATCCATTCTCAAAATTTAAATGCTTAGCCAAAAGGTAGTTTACTCTGTAATTATAGCCTCATCTCCGCGGCATGTGGGATCTTCCCGGACCAGGGCACGAACCCGTGTCCCCTGCATCGGCAGGCGGACTCTCAACCACTGCACCACCAGGGAAGCCCTATAACCTCAATTTTATTTTTTAAATTTTATTTATTTTTTATTGAAGTAGAGTTGATTTACAGTGCTGTGTTAATTTCTGCTGTACAGCAAAGTGGTTCAGTTATACAGATATATGCATTCTTTTTCATATTCTTTTCCATTATGGTTTATCACAGGATATTGAATATAGTTCCCTGTGCTATACAGTAGGACCTTGTTCTTTATCCATTCTATATATACCAGTTTGCATCTGCTACTCCCAAGCTCCAAATCCATTCCTCTTCCACACCCCTCCTCCTTGGCAACCCCAGTCTATTCTCTATGTCCCTGATTCTGTTTCTGTTTCATAGATAGGTTCATTTGTGTTACATTTTAGATTCCACACATAAGTGATATCATATGGTATTTGTCTTTCTCTTTCTGGCTTACTTCACTCTGTATGACAGACTCTAGGTCCATCCACATCTATACAAATGACCCAATTTCATTCCTTTTTATGGCTGAGTAGTATTCCATTGTATATACGTACCACATCTGCTTTATCCATTCATCTGTTGATGGACATTTGGGTTGTTTCCATGTCTTGGCTATTGTGAATAGTGCTGCTTTGAACATAGAGGTGCATGTATCTTTTTGAATTATAGTTTTGTCTGGATGTATGCCCAGGGGTGAGATTGCTGGATCCGATGGTAATTCTATTTTTAGTTTTCTGAGGAACCTCCATACTGTTTTCCACAGTGGCTGCACCAACATTCCCAACAGTGAAGGAGGGTTCCCTTTCCTGCACACCCTCTCTAGCATTTGTGTAACCTCAATTTTAAATAAAACTGCTTGAATTCTAAGGCATACAAGTATATAACAGGTACACATAGAAGCAAGCATTAATACATTTTTCCTGACATCCTCACATGTCATGCTGGCAGTTAATAAAATGCAGTCCATATTGTTCTTAAATTATTTGCCCAAAGAAAAAGAGACAATGGTGGAGCAGCCTCGGGATGTGGAAGTAGACATTTAATTTCTTCTCAAGAGTGGAAAAAGGGCCTCAGTTGGCATGTGATGTGCTACTTGCGCCATCCTATATATTTTATTGGGTCTCGCAGAGACCTTTATTAAACTGGGTGGGTGGGTCAGCCTGCAGCTGCAGTGAGCTCACTTCCTGTCTTACTCTCCGGCCTCTTTTCTCATTTCCTACCATTCCCTACATCACTCTTTATGACTTTTGTTCTAGTAATGCCAAATTGCCTGTGGCTTTTCACAGCTACCATGCTTTTCTTTGCGTATGATGTCTGTTTGCAATGCCTTTTACCTTACTTCGCACCTGGGTTATGGCCATTCATTCTGAATACTTAGTTGATTTCACCCCGTACCAGAAATTTGCTGCTAACTCTAATTGCCCCCATCCTCCCTCCCTTAAGAAATTGTATTGTCTCTCCCCTCCACTGGATTTTGACCTCCTAAAGCGTTGGTTGGCAAACTGTGACCTGTAGGCCAAATCTAGGCTGCGAGCCTTCAAGAGAAGACTGCTTTACGACATGTGAACATTATGTGAAATTTAAATTTGTGTCTTTAAATAACGTTTTATTAGAACAGCGCCATGCTCATTCATTTACATATGGAGGTAGTGTCCTGTAATGTACTTTTGTGATGTAATGGTAGAGTTGATTAGTATAGCCTACAAAGCCTGAAATATTTGCTCCCTGGCCCTTTACAGATAGTCTGCCAACCCCTGTCTTAGAGGGCAGGAACAGGGTCTCAGTCACCCCACTATCCAGAGTTCCTAGCACAGTGACTCCTAATTCAACGAGTTAATTGAATGGTTGAATAAGCGATCTCCGACCTGAAGCAAGGCATCCACCCCAGGGTTTCTAGCTCTCTTCCTAAAGGAAGTCTAGTAAAGGAAATACTGAATTATGAAGATTCAGATGCTAGATTTTCCTCTATCATTATCTGGGTAACCTTGGACAAATGCTTCATTTTCCTTTATTTGAAAATAAAATTATTTCATTAGGTGAGTTTTATAGTTCTTTCTAGATATAAAATTCTAGCAATATATTAATGTTTTATTAAGTCAATATGCAAAAGAAGTTAAAAAAAACAGAATTGGGGAGCTCATATTTTATTAAGAAATAGGAGCAAAAAGAAGAACAGAACAGTGAACTCTCACTAATCTGTTATATACCAGGTTAATCATTGGTGTTGATTAGGTGTTCTGTAGTAATCCAAATAGAAATAAAGTTTGCTGTTGGTCTGTACTATGAATCTCTAGTACTAAGGCATTGGGGTAGAAGATAAGATCTTTTGTTGTAAGACTTGTGGCTTATAATTTATTTGCATTGCTTTGAGTGAAAATTTTGTCCAAATAATGAAAGGCAGATATTTTAATGTTAGTTTTTGCTAGAATCCTGAATTGCCCTATGCTTACTTCTCTTTTTTTAAATCATGCCTCTCTCTCTTATATGAACCTGCCTCTCCAGAGATACTGCAAGGGAGATAAAGAGCAGTGTTGATAACCAACCTGTACACCTTATTTTATAGATTTCGAGAGTTACAGAGTCCTTATATCTCTAAAGTGACTTCTTTAATTCTAATAGGGGTGCCCGCTATAATCTTGGACAGTGATAAAGGTATCTTGAATGAAAATATCACAACATAAAGATTCTTTGGATGAAAACCTTTCTTGCAATTTGTACCTATTTCTAACCTATTTTAAAAGGCAAACAAAATTAGACTTTTGTTTTAAAATATTCGTACTTCCATGAGAATATTCCTGAGTAAAATTGATCATCACATAGCCTATAAACATAGTACAGGTAAAAGAACTAAAATGTTCTTTTAATGTTTCCATTGAAAGATGCTAAAGGAAGTGAAAAATGTATGTGTATCTCTGAAGAACTTCAGAAAACAATATTTTCTAGAGGTTCTGTGTCAACTTTTATGAAATAGCCTCAAGAAATAACTTAATAAATAGATAATTTTGCAGAGTCTCCTCACTTGTAGTATTAAGGTCCTGCTGCTTTGTACAATCTTTTCCATTGCCTTCTATAGGAATCGCCTATTGAAGTGCTACAACCCTTCAGTATGGGACGTCTCACTGTGGAAGAGAATAAATTTCCTATAAATCCACTTGCTTCAGTGTTTGCTATATGGTCTATCATTGAATCAGGTCAGCTACCAGCAAGTATATAAAGGGCAATTCAAGAGAACCAATTTCCGTGAGATCAGAACATGCAATGTGTAAAACATTTTTAATTCTACAAGGGATATGTGTTAGGAGAAATTAGTATTATTGCTACTACTTCCAGTTCCCTCATTCTGTTTTTCACTGAACACATATTTGCCAAGACCCTATTTCTCTA
Organism: Neophocaena asiaeorientalis asiaeorientalis; assembly: GCF_003031525.2. Lineage (NCBI taxonomy): Eukaryota > Metazoa > Chordata > Mammalia > Artiodactyla > Phocoenidae > Neophocaena > Neophocaena asiaeorientalis. Next base: position 18,341,934 of record NW_020176571.1, on the reverse strand, counting down.
TTTGGAATTCTGAATGTCATTAAAAACATAGCTGAAGCACATCTATGAATAAATATTCTTTTAATTTAAAAAATAAAAAAACACTTTAATACTCTTACATTCCCATTTGGATTTTTTTTCATCTGAAAAATCTACTGTTGCTTAAATGTCAAGATTCACCGTGTGATTTTAAAGGAAAAATATTTCCCTTATTTTGCTGCATTTGATATAATTATGGCCTAATTAAATGTCAAAATATTGGTAGCATTGTTTGTTAAAATGTATGAACTTATTTCAATAAGAATAATTTAGCAATCAACTGTCAAGTTACATTCATAATATATAAGGAGACTATTTTGCTAATTGTTGTGTATAGACATACACATTCTAGAACTCAGAAATTATTAACTTCCTTAAGAAGATGCAAGTATGCATGCTCTTTTTTCTATAGCAAAATGGTACATGGATGAGGAATGACAGTTTAAAAAATACATAGTTTGTGTCTAAAACAAAATAAGCATTTACTTGCTGAAGATAGTTTTCTACCTGCAATGATTACAGAACAACATATGCTTTTATTAAAAGACAGTTGAAAACGCCTTCTTTCTATACGTTTGCTTTTTGGCTTCCTGAAAACATTCAATGTTCGGAAAAATTCTGTGATTTTTTATGTAGGTGAGCGAGCCGATGCTTCTGCACCCTTCCTTTTCCTTATCATCTTTGGGCGTCCCTGAGCTCTCCCCAAGCTGAGACAGATGGCTGCTGGTTTAGTTCTGTGTGTGGGATAGAGGGACTTCCACATGTGATTTTTACCATTTGGTAGTAATTAGTTTGTTGTATAAATTAACATTAACTGAACCGTTCTTCAGGCATTGTTTGTAATTATCTTCTTTGAGTCTCTGAGTTGTGTAAAGAGATAAAAATCAGGGAAGAAATTGTTCTTTATTTTATAGAAGTTGAAGAATCTATCATTAGACTGAATAGATCAGCAATTATTGTTTGTATACCCAATAGACCAAAAACTTTGAAATAACTGTAAAACAGAAAAACCAAAAAAAACCCCAAAAAACTTGGAACCTAATGCTTTAGAAATACAGTTACATTTTCGCAAAAGGTGTGATTTTTATTTTAAGACAGAACTGAGTATAAGAGAAAAATGCAATACAGTTTGAGGTATTTTTCTTCACATCACTTAGCAAATAATTTCTTTTAATTCTCACAGTAACTTCCACTTGAAGGTCACTGTCTGTCTTATCTTTTTATTCTTTATGTTACATACTCTGTTTAGATGCTTTCAAATAGAAGCATTTTCATGTACATTTTATGAGAAGCATATATTTTTCTTAGATATAGTATGTCAATATTCATCTTTTTAGGCAGAGCTATTCACTAGTAAGTGGGATTTTGATAATTCAGGTTTTAAACTCTGTGGAGTCACCATTTCCTCTCCCTCCATCCCAAATAAAGATATTGGATATGAAGAAAACAAACAATAAGCAACTTATACTTCTTAAAATTCCCCTTCAGTTTGATTTTGGCCTGGCTCATGTTATTTCTAGGTTTGAAATTTTCTTCTTGTGTCTTTCTCTAAAGAGATCTAATAAGTAGTACAATATAACAGATTGTCCTTTAAAGCATAAATGTTTCTTTCTGAAAAAACATTTCCATCTCTGTTTTTTTCTTTGGAAATTGCTCTAAGAAACTACCAAGAAGAACAAATTATTGCTGTACATATTTTGACCCAAAGTATTTAAAGTATGTCATCGCACTTTTACTGTCCATAACACAGTCATAACTTTGATGTTGACAAGAAAATAAGGTAATAAAGCCTCAGTCACACCAGAGTTAATACATGTGTTGACCTGCTATTAGATTATTAATAAAAATAAAAATGTATGCTACAAGTAGCTATATTCTATCATACAATTTCAGATACTGATCAGGTGTTATATGTAGAAAATGTAACTACCAGTAGTAATTTATTTCTTTGCTTTTCAAAAAATATTATTGCAGTTGATTTCATGGAATACAATTATTTGTGTCTCAAAGATTTAAAAAATCCCAATACAATTGCAAATTACTTGGAATAATAAGAACAGTTTCCCCTTATTTAGAATGGCTACGCTTTTACTGCACCTTTTTTTTTTTTAGTGAGTGAACAAACTTAAGTCACTTTTTTTTTTTTTTTTACTGTGACTAAGTGGGAGATTTATTCCTGAAATGCAAGATGGTTTGACATATGAAAATCAATGAATGTAATATAGCTCATTAACAGAACGAAGGAAAAATTTTAAAGAATAGAAAATATATAAAGTATGTTCTCAGGCAACAATGAAATTAAACTAGAAAACAATAACAGAGATATGCCTTTAAAACTCCCAAATATATGGAAATTATAAACAGCTCACTTTTATTAAAATTAAGACACTTTAAAAGCTGGGTTTTGTTTTGAGTTGTTGGATAAGCCATTCATATATTTATATTGTTCTGAGGTTAAGAGAGAGATGCTTTTTTTTCTTTCTTAATTAGAGTGTTTTAAGAAGTTTCTGGATTACTACAGATGTTTTCTTTTTTTAAGTATTTCTAATACAGAACTTATTTTTATGAAATAGGAAAGCTAGAAGTACTATATGCCTAGAAGTTGGCCTACCCCTAAAGTGTATCATCTTGCATTTTCCGTAATTAACCAAGATTCTAAACCATGCTCCTCCTTTAAATGTACATCACTATTGACAATTTTAAAAGCTCCAAAGTTTCTGAATTTTCAAAAATCTTGCCTCCTCAAAATAGCTTATGTGCATTTATTTTCCCCAAATGAGAAAAAAAAATCATTATTGTCTTATCTCTTTATTTTGGCTGTAAGTCAGATAAACATAAAATCCTTACGTTTTGCGCTTTTCAAAATCCGGAGCTGGCTAGGAAAGAAGCAGCCTTAATCCTGAAGATATTTCCTTCCCCTGCTTCACCGGATAGAAGTATATTTTCTTCTAAATTGGGCAGTATAGAATTTGTTAAAATTTTGAAGGGCAAACTTTGTGTCTACTCAGAATCATTCCATATATTGTGTGTTCCCTGTAAATGATATTAGTATAATTTTGGCACAGTATTTGAATAGAACAGTTTTTGATTTGTACATGTTAGGATTCTTAATATTAGGCCAAAATATTCCTCTGTGTGAGAGAAAATAGTCTTTATGTTCCTCGAGTAAATTTAGATCCTCATTCCTGGAAGGGAAGCAAAATAAACACTTCTGCTTCCAGTCTGATTTTGTTTCATTTATGTACTTGTGTTCATAAGAGTATATAAATCTAGGCTTACACGCACCTTTTGAGGAAATCACAGTATTCTACCATCCCCACCCATACAAAGGAAACCATTTTTTCATTATTCCTCAATTCAACATTTTTATTTAATATTTCTTTTTTTGTTTTTAGATTAAAACAATCAACTGTTGACAAATATCCTACACAAAAACCAACTCCGAATAATTTTTTTGGCAGCCGTTTGAAATGCAGACTCCTGTATGACATGATATATCTTGGATCCAAAGACAAAAAGGGAAGAAAAAAAAAAAAAAAAAAGCAGCTCTTCTGTGGCTGTGGCCATGAAGCTCAAAGAGAATACATTAATTAACCCAAGAGAATTTCTAGGGAGCTGTAGTGAGTAGCCGTAGCTTTGAAATCTAGTGATCTCTATCCACTGTTGGGTTTGGGTCAAAGACCTTGGACAGAGAAGGAAAAAAGGGAAGGAGGTATATTATAGGAACCAGATGTTAAAAACTGATAAAGCCTGACCAGCCCCCTGCTGCTGAAATCTACCCCACCTCCATCAAAAAGGTGACATTCTTCTCTGAAGCCCCTCTGTCCTTCGAGGAGAGAAAGAGACACAATTCTGGCTCTGCATTTTTCCTTTGGCCTACCTTGTCGAATGGCCCTAGAAGACTAAACAGGTGTTATCTACTTTTGATTTCAGTGCATTTAAATTAATCCTGTCAGCTCAGCTGTTAAAACAACTGTCATCTCCAGCTGTTAGTAATTTTCGACTGGGCACTTTCACAGGTTGCCAAGATCTGAGCCTGCATCGTGTGTCTTTCTGAATGCAGTAGAGTAACAACTGTGGGTTTTTTAAAGGGGCTTGTATTGTGATGCTGTACACATGAAATGATCGTAATAACAATAATTTCCAAAGACTCTCTGGTGCCATGTTCTGTGGTATATAAATAAACCATGTGCTGAATGCCGCTCCTATCTATATTCTGTGGTGTGTTACATAACTTCCTGGAGTTTTTAATCCAGTGACCAATAAGTCAACTTGGAAAGCATAAAAGAGGGAGGTCTGATAAGTTAAGAGACAGAGATAGTAATGCACCTGCTTGTGATGATTTCTGTGTTTCCAGAAACAGTAGTTGCTTCAGGTAGGTTTATGGTTTTTCTTTCACTCACTGAAATATTCAGGAAAATATTGTGTTACTTTTTAACAGCTTGAGTAACTTCTCTTTCAGGCCAAAGACAAGGTTTCTAGCTAGATCTCCTCCTATTGAAATTTTAAATCACAGGAGGCATTTATAGCGCAGTTTCAGTATTTAAGATCTCTTTCAGTTAGTATGCACTCAAAGCTAATATTGTGGAGGAGAGGAAAGGCTATCAGGAAATTCAGTCTATTATCAACAATCGGAACCCACTAAAAATGTGCAGTAATCTCAACTCTATTAAAAAAAAAGATTTTCATTTGCCACTGATGTAACCATCTGGAACCAATGAGTTTTCCTCCTATCCTAACCTTATACATTGTAAAATGGAAAAATTACAGGTTTTCTGTTTCTTTTACAAAGTCTAAATTTGGCTTAGTTTTTACTGTTAAAATGTATGCTTCCAAAGAAAAATAAATATATGTGACTAATTAATTTTAAATTGTTTGTGTTTAGGATAATATAATCAGATCAATAATGAAAACAATTTTCAATAAAAGGTACCAGTCATAAAATTTCTGGTTAGCTTAAAATATTTTATTTGAATTTATATAATACTGATGTCGAATAACTGTGCTCTACATTTATTAATTTCTAAGGAATTTCTGATTCCACATTTTAATTTATGAAAGTGTAGCTAATCTTTGAGAGGATATTACATGCACAGGGTAAATAGTAAAAAATGTAATAAAATGTGTATAATGGAAAATATTTCTCCTTCCTACTCCTGTTCTCCACTCACCCAATTTCAGTTCTAGAATGATTCATGTAACGTTTTCTCCTGTGTATCTGCAGATATTTTGTGCATGCGCATGTAGAAATTTGACTGCGTATATGTGAAGAGGCATATACATCAGAAGGATATTATACACACACCCTAACTTGGATGCCATTACACCTGGTTTTACATATGCCAGAATTTGTAACTATATTGTTTGTGACATTATTGTTATCGAGAAATTAGAAACTTTCTAAGTGTCAGGGGACTAGCTATATTATTGTGCATTCGTAGATGGATTTCTGTGAGATCATTAAACATTAGGGAAATTTATCCATAGAGATATGGAAAGATATCCATGATTTATATTTTAAGTTCAAAAAGTTGCATAATAGCAAATATAGGATTATAGTATTTTTAAAGTATGTATGTGTGTTTGTATACAAATTTATTTTAAGTATTAAATACTTATCTAAAGCATACATATGTTATTAATACATGTTTTATTTTGGATATTTACTTTGGCTATTTTCTATTAATATTTGACTAATTACCAGGAATTAGATCTTTTAAAAAATGAGCAATCTTTAGTAATGCTAAAAGAATTACTGATGGATTTTGCTTTTAGTTTCTATAAACATTAATTTACATAGGAAGAAAGAGTCATTAAAAATGTAGGAAATATATATGTGTACGCACTAAATTAGAGGTGATGGGGTGGAGATGGGGGCAGTACAGAGGACCATAGGAAAGACATAAAAATGGTATTAGATTGAAATATAGAGTTAGCTTTGCTTCTTTTATTTCCAAAGCTATATTTGCAGGAATATCTCCCTTTAAAATTTGACAAAAAAGAGGAAAATACAGAATATGCTTGCTCACACAAGCATACACACATAAGGAGTCTGAATTGTGAAAGAGGTATACTTAGCTCAAAAATACTGTAACATATTTGAATTAATAAGATGCTCTTTGTATTAGTTTCCTAGGACTGCCATAACAAAGTAACACAAACTAGGTGGCTTAAAACAATGGAAATTTACTCTTTCACAATTCTGGAGGCTAAAAGTCTGAAGTCAGGGTATTAGCAAAGCCATGCTCCCTCTCAGACCCTTGGTAGAATCCTTCCTTGCTTCTTCTTAGCTTCTGGTGGTGATCATAGCCTTGGCATTCCTTGGCTTGCAGCTGTATCACTCTCATCTCCCCCTAAGCTGTCACATGGCGTTCTCTCTGTGTGTCTGTGCTTTTACATGGCCATCTTCTTATGAGGACTCCAGACATATTGAATTAGGGCCCACCCTAACGACCTCATCTTAACTCGATTAAATCTGCAAAGACCCTATTTCCAAATAAGGTTAGATTCACAAGCATGAGGTGTTAGGGCTTCAGCATAACTTCCTTGTGGACAGCAGTTCAACCCATAACACTCTTCAAAGTACAAGCACAAATGGATAGATAAACCAACTGACCATTCATAGATTGCTGTGAATTTATTTAATCACAGTATATTTTAAGCTGATATACAAAAATAAACAGTGGAGTATAAAAGAGGAATACAAATCTTAGTTTGTACAAGCATTGAAATAGGGCACTCCACCTAAATGGACTCTTCAGTGAGAAGCCTGGACACCTAAAAGTTGACCTAAAGGCCCTGGGTAGATATCTGATGTGGAAAAAAAGGTAGGAAATTGTGCTGAAAGGAAGATGAGACCATTGCAAAGTAAAACAAACACACTCCTTTTCCTTGTAGCAGAAAATGCTTGTGTGCCCCTGAACGCCATCTTGTTGCCCAAAGATGCAGATCCTGGCCTAAGTGTGGTCGTTAGGAAGATTACAGTACCTTGTGACTAGAAAAGCTACATAGTTTGTGGATTTTTTTTTAATAAATAAATTTATTTATTTATATTTCTGGCTGCGTTGTGTCTTCGCCGCTGCACGCGGGCTTTCTCTAGTTGTGGTGAGTGAGGGCTACTCTTCATTGTGGTGTGCAGGCTTCTCATTGCGGCGGCCTCTCTTATTGCGGAGCACAGGCTGTAGGCACGCAGGCTTCAGTAGTTGCGGTGTGCGGGCTCAGTAGTCGTGGTGCACAGGCCTAGCTGCTCCGCGGCATGTGGGATCTTCCCGGACCAGGGCTCGAACCCGTGTCCCCTGCATCGGCAGGCGGATTCCCAACGACTGCGCCACCAGGGAAGCCCCTTTGTGGATGTTTTATTGTTACTTGTATTCCATTGTTACTGGAATTGTGACTGTGTTTTGCCAAACACCCTATTGTTTAAAAAACAAAGCCAGAAATTACTGCAATTTGCTAAATAAAACTCTGTCTTTTCCCATCCGTGTCACTATTCTTACTACTACCACTGTAGGAATTTTTTTTTTAATGGAACAAGGATAATTTTTACATTGTAATAGCACTCAGGTTCTGGTTTACATTTTACATTGATTCCAGTGCTATAAACCAAAGATCAAAAGAAATGTTTGAGTAAAGCTGACTCAAGTGAACCCCTCTGTATTTATTTCAGTGTTAAACATGTCTCCACCACCTATTAGGAACCGAGTGTTGCAGTCAAAGCCAGTCCTCCCATATGAGTGCTCAAGACTGGGGAAGAGAAGATGTCCGGGCATCCGCTTGACCTTTACTCTGGGAGCATGGGTGTCTTCTGTATTCCAGCCCTGTGCCTTCTCACGCACGCCATTCTTAGGAGCAGTGCTGAGAAATGTTAGGTCTAAGTGTAGAAGACTGATTTTCCACTGAACTACGGAAGGTTAATGGAAGAGAAAAAAACCCAAGAAGGGAAATGGAAGAGTCTCACTTTTCCTTGGCTCTATAAGGCTATTATCGTGAGTCAAAACAGGGAAAGAATTGAAAGGATTGCCACTTGCCTTTTTTTCTTATGGCTTTTGCCAGAAAAAAAACGCAATTACTCATAAAACTGACTATCTAAACCTTAAACTATTCCCAATTCCATAAATTCAAAGAATGTATTACAGTGATGTATTCTATCTGTATCTACAATCCCCTTAGAAGAGTGGTGAGCAAATGCTTTACGCTGTCTGATCAGGCAAATTTCACAATTTAACTGCACATACAGTAAATTATGCACTCAAATATTAAATTTCAAGGTTATTAATAGGAAGTGATAGCAGTGTATAGAAAACTTGCAGACTGCTAAAACTTTCACTTAGATGATAGTCTTGACTTTGTTCTGAATTATCGTGGTTTGTTATGTATATTTACATAGACCAGTCTGATTCTTGTCTATCAAATTGTGAAGACATTGTATTGGGGCTGTATAAAATGAATAAACCCATTTCTCTTTTAATGGTAGAAAATAGAAACATAAAAGTCATAACAAACTAATTTTGATTAGCTTGAAAGAATGTTACTAACCTTAGTAATGCTACTTTTTAATAACATAATAACATTTGTGGAGCATATAGTTTTTTTTCTCAGGCATCATATACTATATACGTTTTCTTTATCTATCTCCCTATTTACCTACCTATATGCCATTATAGTAGAGAAAACTGATGTCTAGATGGGCTAAATACATTGACTACAAAGTTAGAAAAAGCAGGGCTTGAATTAGAGCTGTCTGATGCAAAATATTATCCATTAAACTATATCATTTCTTACAGCTTCAGGTAATATGACGAGCAGAGTTAATATGAATGAATTTTTGAAGTAATGAATGAGTTCATTCATTCCCTCATTCATTGCACAGACTCTTTTAAACAGCTGGGCTCACAAATACTGTGACGTAAAACAAGTCACATGCCAACCTTATCACATGGAACATTACATTCTTGTGATGAAGACTTTTTTTTTCAAGTGTGTCAATAGCTATATGCAATGATAGGTAGCTAGTGAAAAAGCCAGATATCAGGAAATGATAAATTCCATTAAAGAAGGCAGAGATATCTTGATGGAGAAAAAAATGGATTATTTCACGATAGAGTGATGTCACTGAAGATGACCAGTATCTGAATAGGAAGAGGTGGGGGAAGACGCTCTAGGCCTTTGCCGAGGGGGGCTGGGTTGGGGTGAATAGTTTAATAGTTTAACGCAGAGGTTAAATGCATCAGGTGTCATCAGGGGAAATAAATAAGTGTACTGGGGACATGGGACAAATAAATCGAGGAAAGGAAAACAAATTCTGTTCTAAATGTAGTTTAGGGTCAGGTTTGAGAAGCTCTAAATGCCACACTAAAGAGTTGAAATGAATTGAAAAGCTCAAAAATCATCTTCATCATTTATTATTGCACCTTACTACATAGTTGCCTGAGTTACTTTTGGCTAACGGTGATTAACGAACAGTACCGTCATGGATGTCCTGATATAGATCAATATCTATGGATTTTTTTCCATTTTAATAGGATTTTAGGTACCATAGATAGTGTTGGTACTAAAGGTAGTGTAATTAGTTAGCCCCAAGTTTAGATGATGTATCTACAATGGATTTTATGTTGCTTTTTTATAGAACTTGTATTTTACTGTAATCCTTGTAATACTTATTTCTGCCATGAGATTTTAAGTATTTTGAGGCCAGGAAGCTTGTTTATTGACTAAATATCAGGGACTGAAGCGGACTTCAGTACATGGTAGTTGCCTAATTATTGTTTATTGAACGAGGGGATTGGTGGAATGTTGGATGCTTGTTCAAGTAATTATTTGCTAAATGGATAAAATGTAAGCAAACAAAACTCAAGTCACAACTCTCTGTCTTCCTCTTCCGGCAGCTCTATCTGGACAGACATTCGTATCTGAGGTTTTGTCACCATATCATAGGTTTTCACACTGCTGAGATATTGTTCTTGTACCATCTTTATGAAGCTTTTAGCCCTTCACTTTACAGGATAATGTTTATAAGTCCCTTCAGAGTCAGCTGAACATTACCTCTTCTAAGAAGGATTTTCTTACCTCTTGTCAGGCTGGTTAGAAATTTGGCCTCTGTGCTCATGTTTTATCCTTACATGAGATTTACTTTTTATACCTGATATCATTTAATCACTCTATTTCACAGTCTCTTTCTCCACTAGACTATAAATGTCTTGAAGGCAGGGACTATATCATTTCATTTTTGTGTTCTAAGGCTAATACAGTACTTGGTAGATAGCAAATTAGTATTAAATTTTTAATTAATTTATTTATTTATTTTATGCGGTACGCGGGCCTCTCACTGTTGTGGCCTCTCCCGTTGCGGAGCACAGGCTCCGGACGCGCAGGCTCAGCGGCCATGGCTCACGGGCCCAGCCGCTCCGCGGAATGTGGGATCTTCCTGGACCGGGGCACGAACCCGTGTCCCCTGCATCGGCAGGCGGACTCTCAACCACTGCGCCGCCAGGGAAGCCCTAGTATTAAATATTTGATGAAAGAATGATGGATTAAAGATTGGGAGATTTGTTAGGAGGCTATGAGAGTGCTCTATAGTTAGTTAAGACCTAAACAAGGTTTTTGTCTTTACGAACTGAGAGGGAAGTAAGAATTTCAGAACTATTGAGGGGTAAAAATTAATGAAACTTGATGGCAGATGTTATGTGAAGACAAAAACAGAGAGAAGTTAAAGATGCAAAGTGACTGGCAATATGTAGGTGCCATTAAATGAAGTGGAGGAACCAAGAGTCGGACCTGATTCTTTGTTGAGACAGATAATGAGTCCTCTTCTGGACATAACCATTTTGAGGTACCACTGGGCAATACTGAGATGTTCAGCAAGTAGTTAGTAAGAAACTGGAATTTGAAAGAGGTCAGGAAACGACGTAAGAATTTGCAAACCATTCACATAGTAGTGACAGTTGAAGTGGTTGAGTGCAAGAGATTATAATAGAGAATTTAGAGGAGAGAAGGATGACTGAATCTTGTGGTACACCTGCTTATGGCACATTCAGGAGAGTAACAGAAAATAGTGAGAGAAGAAAACAAGGAAAGAACAATTTCAGGAAAGTTAAATTTGAATTGAATATAGTTTTCTATGGTTTTCTTCCCAGCTTTATTGAGGTGTAATTGACAAAACTGTAAAATATCTAAAGACGATATACATATACATTGTGAAATGATTTCCACCTCTAGTTAATTATGTAATTTCAAGAATATTGGAGGAGAATGGCTAGAGTATTAGTTGTTAACAGTATAATATTCTATAGCGTGGTTTATAAGCAGGTAGTTATTGATCTAGTCTGAAGCCAGATGGCAGAGGATTAAGAACACAAAAAGGAAAGCAAGTAAAATGGTAAATCATGTGAGTATCAGAGTTAAGATAAATAATTGTCTACTGGGCATTTCTACTTTCACCTAAAATAGCATACAAACCCATGGAGGATGCCCCTGTGGACCGTATTGAAATGTATTGTTGAAGCACATACATTTCACAAACAACTACAGTTGTCACTTATCTTTCCTGTGTACCTGGGAAGAAGACAAAGGTTAGGGTAAACTTTTTGAATATTCTACTTTTCAGTGTTAATGATAATCACACAGCCAAACCATGTTGATTTCCATGAGTGAATCATGTTTTATGAATGTGTTATATTTTGAGATAGAAGACTCCAGAGTTAGTCAATATATGAGGAATCTGAATGGCTAGTGTTTTTAATGAAATTATGTGGTGAATATCCATTGACTTGCCCCTTTATAAAACCATGAATCAGGTTTCATGTTTAAAAAAGTAAAAAGAGAATTAAATGTCCCCTAAAGTGTGTTCCATGTCTAATAGTTTGAATTTTACATTTGTAGCACATATTTCCTGAAGAGGGCTTTCTTCTTATGATAGCTGAGGGTAGATTGTGAAAACCATCATCTTCTTTACCAGGATTGCTAGGACATGGTAGTAGCAGAGATAGTGAAATGAACGAAAATACCTTATTTGTTTCCCCTAAGTATAGAATTTTGTCAATACAACCGAAAGCATGAAAATCATTTACATCTGAAGGCAGCAATAGGAGTGAAATCTAAATCCATGTACCACTATAAATTAATTGATAGCAATCAACTGAAACTATGTGTAAATAAAATTTTGATATAAAAGTAAATAATGTTTCAAAGTGTGGAGAAAACCCTAGGTGTAAGAATTCATGCTTTGCTAAAAAGTAAAATGTGGATTTATAACATAGGGGAAATCTTATGACCTAATATTTGACTACATCAAGCTGAGTTTTTACATTTCACCAACAAAAGGTGTGTTTTTTAAGGAATCATCCCAGTAGAAATGTGGGCTCCATTCAGTTGAGCTTTAGCATGCTAGGTAACCCACTGGATAAGCCAGAGGTTGACTATGGTTGAATTACCAGGGCCTGTTGACGATGACTTCCAAAAGTTCTGTAGGCTATATGGTTTTGGAAGGTTGAAGGAAGGCATTAAAATTGGCACGCTATTTTCTTATTCCTTGTTCATGTTCTCTTTTCCTCCTTCTCTCCTTCTCTTGTTTTTCCTTCCTCTTTCTTCTTATTAACCACTGTCTCATAATTAAAACAGGTCGCCAGTTCTGTCATGGCCAGCAAGCCCTCTACACTGGGTTTTGCTTAGGGGCTGTCTCTAGGCTTGGGTGCTGTAAAACTGCCCCAGGAGCCAAGGGAAACAGGCAGCCAAGACTGCCTGTTCCTGGTGAGGCTTCTCATTTGCTTTTTAGGAAAATAAGCCCAAAGAGGAATGGGATGCCACAACAATAGCGATTTCCTAAAGGAGTATTTCTCAAAGTGTGGCCCAATGCCCAACTAACTGCTTTATAATAACAGCGTGCCTTTTAATATGTCTTCATTTTAACAAGTTCTCCAAATGACTAAATGATTCTCATTACTTATCTAATTTAATTTTACAGTCCTGTAAGGCAGGATTATTCCAAATTTACAAATAAGGAAATGATTATAAAGGCTATGTATGATACTCTTAAAGAAATTTCTAATGAGAATACTTGTTTCTTTTATGATACACTTTCCTCTTTCAGGGCTGTTACTCTTGTAAACATAGTTTGCCATGTAAGTGACTGCAGTGATCTTTTTCTTCAAATGCAGTGCTTTTGAGGAGTATTTAGAGGAGTAGGGCAGGAAATAGTAAGAATAAAATTTTTGGCTCTCCATCTGTATTTGTGGATTTGCAGTGTAGATACTTAACGCCTTGATCATGTATACAGAAGTTTTATTTTGTTTTATAAAGAAAAGTAACGTTATATCATTTTGGTCCCAGTTTTGAAGTAATACTGTATCCTACTTATCATTAACGTGTATATTTTAAGCACCCCTTTCTCACTATGTTCATTCCTTTGGTTCATGTATATGACAGTTGTTCATCCATATATTAACAGATGTTTATGGTGTTCTTAGTATGTTTGGGCACTGGGTTGACACAATTTCATGAAAGCTTATCAGCATTTTGTATCAGAATTAAGAAAGCATTATGACATCTTCCATTATTCTCACTGACATTTTGGATCTCACTCTAAGAATATTTCAGGTCTTCCAAATGCACTGTTATTTGTGTCAGTGACATATTTTTTTAAATTATGTATTTATGTTCAATACCTTTAGAAGATTAGCATTGAAATTGCATTATTGAAAATTAATCTAGGTTATTATTTGTTGTGAAATGCATTATATCCAACTTGAAGTCTCCAGAGGTACAATAAATTGTTGTTAAACTTTATATAGTTGTTTCAGGTAGAAGCAGCTGTAGTTATAGAATGTGATCTGCTTGATCTTATCTCTAGAACACTGTCTATAATTTTCTCAGATTTTCTTCAGAGTACTAATTCTGAAAAGGTTTTCTTTATTGTGTACTTAATAAAGACAACAAAAGTGTTAGTTGAGGAAGGCTGAACTCACCGTGTTGAATAAACAGTTTGGTAGCTGGTATCTGAACCCTGCCTCTGATTCTAGTAAGAGTATGAACCCTTAATTTGCAGTATATCAAAATGGCAGCCATGGGAGTGGCCAAGACAATAATCTTGTATTTTTTGCAGGCAGCACAAATCTTTAGATTTAATTCAATTCAACATATACTTATTGAATGCTTGTTGTATCCAAGTCAATGTTCTAGGTACAAGAAATATAGCAGAGGGGCTTCCCTGGTGGCGCAGTGGTTGAGAGTCCGCCTGCCGATGCAGGGGACACGGGTTCGTGCCCCGGTCCGGGAAGATCCCACATGCCGCAGAGCGGCTGGGCCCGTGAGCCATGGCCGCTGAGCCTGACGTCCGGAGCCTGTGCTCCACAATGGGAGAGGCCACAGCAGTGAGAGGCCCACGTACCGCAAAAAAAGAAAAGAAATATAGCAGAGGGCAAGACAGAAGACCCTAAATTTACGGCTCTCCAGTGAGATGAGTCAGATAATAAATGTAATGAATAGGTAAAATATATAGTTTGCCACATAAAAATAAGTGACTTGGGGAAAAATAAGGCATCGGGTAGAGTTTGGGAAATGTAGAGAATGATAGATTTATAAATTCTTCCTGAGAAAATGACATTTGAGCAAAGACTTGAAGGAGTTGAGGGAGCAAGCTATGCAGATAATTTGGGGGGATATCATTGTAGTTAGAGAGTAGAGTGCAAAGAGCCTGGTGGGTTTGAAGAACAGCAAGGAGGCCAGTGTGGCTGAAGTGAAATGAGGTAAGAAGAAGCCAGGTGGAGGTGAATACAGAGAGGTAAAGGGGACCTAGATGATGGAATGTTGGAGGCTACTGCAGGGACTTTGGATTCTACTGAGAGAACTGAAAGCTATCGAAGGGATTCAAGCAGAGCAGTGCTATGAAATACCTCTATAGCATAAAATATTACTTATACTTGCAGACTTCTCTGGAACAGTGCCAAAGTTTTAGAGGTGTCAGGAGTTACCCCAGAAGTTTTAATTCCAAATCAGATAGGTACATGAAATCCACTTCCACATCTGGACCTTTTTTTCAAGTCTCCATTAGGACCTGCTCTAAGATTTAGATTTCGTGTTTTTGGACAAAATAAGCAGAATTTCTACTTTTCTGTCTTTCTCTCAGGATTATTTAAGGACGGAAGCTCAAGTGAAGGGTGACTCAGTGATCCCATCATTGCTTCATAATTTAGGAATTTGGCCAGGTGACCCACATAGCCTGATGCTTTCAATAAAAGCATATTCTATGGCCAAGGTGCACCTGTCTGTATCCTCAGAACTTTAAAAGCAGATTTCTGAAACACTGCCCCCAAAATATTAAAGACAAAGCTTATAGGTATAAATATCTATTAATCTAAATGTACCAACACCTAGTCTGAAAAAAAATGATGCTTTCATTTTAGAAGAGTTCAAACAATTAGGTACCGAAAGAACAGGAGGACATCAGGAATCCATTCTAGTAATATGATTTAAACTGATTAAACGTCTGGTGGTGATTAAGACCACTTTGAAGCTGCATTTTTTTCAGATTTTACGTTCAAGTTAGATTCATGTTTTGCTTCTTTAAGATGTCTTAAATACATTGCTAATTTCTCTTTAAATAAAAATATCTCTTGTGAAATAGTACGGAGATAAACATACAAGCTTAGCTCCACCTTCTCTCGTGTATTTGTAGATATATTTTACCTTAAAGCTTTGGCAATGTGGAAAATGTTTAAATGCACACACACACATATAATACTGTATAAGAATGAATAAGCACACTGAATTAGAATGCAAGTTACTGTATTGCTGATCTCTTTAGGTAGTTTCTAGATAGTGTTTTCATGTACTGGAATTGTAAAACTCTATCATTTTGCAGTTAGGAGCAGTTGGCCTTCAATTAAGAGAATCAGTTTAGGAGCTAAAACAGTTTCAGAGCCTAATCCAGACTTAATCCCTCCTACCTAGTTCCCAGTAGGGCCCAGTAGAATGTGAAAATTTCACCACCAGTGATAACCATATTTTTTACTTGCCTGTTCTCCAACTTGCACTGTCATTAAACTCCTTGACAAAATTTTTAACTGTTAGCTGTGAAATTCAGCTATGAATATGAGCCCTTTCCTGGTAACTTATGAAATTCTGACTACTCATTCAAATATACTTTTCTTGTACCCTTTCTTGGAAATCTATCCTCCAGGGATACTTAAAAGTCTTTAGAATAATGATACATTTACTTTCCCTGCTTTTCTCCATTGACCAAAGCTATCTTCTTAGGTTCTGAGGGGCTTAGTTCAATGTTGCATTACACTTCATAATAAGAAAGAAAGAATTCAGCTGCCAGGCAGTACTTCTAGGCAAAGGGACTTTGAATGAAATAGTATATAATTTGAGTTGTAAACACCACGGATTCATTGTAGTTTAAAAGTATTCATCCTAACTGAGTTGTAGTTAAAAGGATTTGGTAGACGATTGCGTATTGATAGGTAACAGTTAGGGGTTTTCCAGACTCCCTTTTATGTGGCTGAATGGGAGCTGCATATAAGTCAGGTTTAGACTCCTAAATTACACCCTGCCTTTTGACCTTGTCTTCCAGACTCCAGAGTATTTTTTTAGTTCATTAGTTAAATACTACCCAGTCATTTAAATGCCAGAAAACTCCATTTTTTTGAAGATTGTTTCCAGGAAGGGAAAATGGTAATCAATAGAGATGCTACAAATACTTCTGTATTTTGTGCACACACACACGTGGGCACACAAACACACACACACACACATTCCTGAGGATGGCCTTCCGTAAACTGTAGCGTCATTGTATAACAGCAACCTTTGGAAATTCACTAACTAGTAATGCACAGCAAAGGCTCTGTTCCATGGTTAGTTCTACCCACAAAACTCCCATTCAGCATGTTTTCTGTTTTCCTGGATTATTTGAACAGTTAATAGGCACATACACATGCGCACACACTCAAACATACGTGCTTATTCCACATCACAAAAACCACCCTCACATTTGGCTCTCATCTGATCCTCAATTTAGCCACAAGGCCAGACTTAGCAAGCTTGCGTTAACTCTGTTAAAAAGGTATCCAAAAGTAGTCTCAAAAGGTAAAATTTGAGGAACATAGTTGAGGTAAGGAAAGGGGAAAATTATATTTAAAATCATAATATAACTTTTCTGTACTAAACAGAATAAATCTCTGGAACATCTCTTGTTAGCATTTTTCATGAACCCTCTGTTCTTGGAAAAATCTTACAGAAGTTCATTCTTTAAACATAAAGGGTAGTAGCACTAGACACTTGATGGTATTACGGTTTACTCTTGAGGTTCTGTTATTGTAGATTTGTTAGAAATATGTTACTTTATTTTGTAATACATCAGCTGGATTTTAAGAAATTATCTTTCTAATCTAAGGTAAACAGTACTTTTTTTTTTTTTAGCGGTACGCGGGCCTCTCACTGTTGTGGCCTCTCCCGTTGCGGAGCACAGGCTCTGGACGCGCAGGCTCAGCGGCCGTGGCTCACGGGCCCAGCCGCTCCGCGGCATGTGGGATCTTCCCGGACCCGGGCACGAACCCGTGTCCCTTGCATCGGCAGGCGGACTCTCAACCACTGCGCTACCAGGGAAGCCCAACAGTACATTTTAAAAGCTGTTATTAAGAGAGATAATTGGCATTTATAGGAGAGTCAATTTTATTTAAGAAGTGATATTACTTTAATACCAATACTCTAAAAATGAGATATTCTTTTGTAGACCTAAATAAATCAATTCTAATTTAATCAGCTTTATGATCAGCTGAATATATGAAAATATGTATCTAAAAGTCATATTTTTATGAAAAAGGCTAAATTTAAAATTGTCTTTTGCAGAAATATTGTTTTTAAATGTTCTTATTACAAACAACAGAAAACATTTCCAGTTAGAATTATGTTTTTGTTTTTCTTATGTTTATTAAATGACTACTCTGTGAAAGACATTATCCTATCTGTTGCAGAAAATGCTAAAATGAGTTAGACTCGATCTCTAAGCCTTCCGGGGAGAATGAAGAATGACACTAGCATTTCATGGCAGTTTTCTTATGGCATCTCATTTATCCCAGTAGTTTATAATCTACTGACAGTCAGTGATACATGTAACTGTTAGACAACAGGATTTGTGAAAAGTATTATGGCATCAGCTATATGGTTGTATTCTTGAAAACTCTCATAGTAAGAGAGTTTGCTTTATAGAAATTAAGACCTTATAGTGAATGAGGATTTATAAGCCAATGTCTATAAATATATATTTAGGTGAATAATCATCTGGTAAATATGAATATAAGTGCTTATTTTATATTGACTAAAACTAGTAAGAAGAGCATAACAATTAAAGGAAAGTCATGGTCTCTCATATTCTATACGACTATATTAAAATAGAGGGTCATTCCTTTTTAGATAAAACTTTTCCGATATTCTTCCCCTGTGGTTTCAATGAAGTGCTTGGTAATTCATTTTACATTAATCATTTTAATGAAGGATTATACAGAAAGGGCATTCATCTTCATAGGTTCATCTTTAACAAATCAGACGGCCATAGCCACCATACCCCGTGAAAGTAAGAAACGAGGAGAATCATTCTCTCTTGGGAAAGTTGATATAAAACGTTAGTACCCAGGTCACGAAATTTAAGAAGGCACTCAGTCTGCGTTTTGCGAATGAAGAGTCAACAAGCGCTCGACCTAAGAGTGAGTCTCCTCAACGTTTGCACTCTAGGTGCCTTTCTTGCCTCATCCTTACCCAGCTCTGAAGGCAGAGACTAGGTTTATCTTGCCTTTTGCTATGCCACGTAGTTGTAGCACACATACATTAATGTACTAAATTCAGCATATTACTCCCTACAGCTTCAACATTATCTTGCTCACCCCAAAGATGCATCAAGCCATTGAGTAAATTCTGCAGGAGGGTAGGAACCTTTTAGAATTCTCCACCCATTCCCCGCCATTCTTAGGTCAGGAATTTGATAGCTTTCCTAAATACAGAATGGTTTCAATGTTTATATAGTCACTCTGTTTGTTTTTCCTTTAGTCTAATATAGTTGGTTCTTAAACATCTGTGTGCTTAAAAGTTTACTGTTTAGGGTTGGGTACGCAAAATGCATACTGTACCTTCTGGGCAAATAAAAAGGTTTTCAAGGGTTATTTTCTCTATTAGCTACTTTTGACTAATGTGCTGATTTTAGTCTGTCCCTCGCCCCGAGAGCCTGGCCAAGAGTGCATGGCACAGAGCAGGCACTTAATAAATGTCTGTTGAACAAATGGCTTATACTGTAACTACCAATTTTTTACTTTAAAACTTGGAGTCACTCATGATTCACATGTATTTTATCGAGAATTCTTGCAGTGATGAAAAAAGTATACAAATATACATCTACTTATTTTCACATGAGGAGAATTTACAGGTAGGGGAAGATTACTGTAATTTCAGTGGAAGTTCTAAAATCCGTAGGCGAAAGTCTTACAAAGAGGAAAGTTTCAGATTTTCCCCATATTTGCCTGGTTTTGTCTTTAAAGTTTTTGCCTTGATAATTGGGTTTGAATTTCAAAAAAATTAAGGTCTCAGTGATTTTCTTCATAACAGCTCATTTTACACATAATTTTCACACATAAAAATCCAAACTCATAAATACGATAAAACACTTTTTTTCTGATAATCTTGTCAAGAGCTGTGGGATGATTTTACCCCATATTCTCTACTGATAGTTACTGAGTCCCAGTAACTCATATAAACAGCCTACTTCTAAATGGACGGCCAGTCTTCACAATTTAGATCATCTTTTTTTTTTTTTAATTGGCTGAATTTGTAGTCTCATTCATCCAAACTTTAGGATTTGATATACTTTCACAAGAACACAGATTGTGGATGCGGAACTTGCAATAGAGTTTCCATAGCACATAACAGTCTTTATGTACTCAAAATAGCTTCCAATGTCCAACTCATTAAACACTGCAGATGAAATGCTCCGAAACGCAATGTCTTTCTCCAATAAAAACAACTGGAAATTCGAGCATACGTGCATAGTTAAGCAAACTATGTCTTAGAGGATAGAACTGGAACACAAAATGATTTACTATTCTATATTTGTGAGTTGGACCCTAGAACTTTTTTTTTTTCTGTGTAGCATGAGTCCTATGGCATTGCACACCTACGGTAATAGGCACTTTGTCTGAAGAAGAGATGCCTCTGTGTAATTAATGTCTGATAGATGGGTTGAGAAAAATAGATGTTTTGCTCTGAAACTTTGATCATCAGCAGTTGGTAGACTGGTAGCAAGGCTTATTGAGATAGGGAACACTGGAAGAATTGAAGAAACAGAGCTTTGCCAAGTCCAAATGAAAATTTTGCTAATAACTTGCTGTAAGAATATAGCTAATTTTTCCTTAATTTTTAAGGAATATTAATTATCATAGAGAAGGTATAAGGATTAAATGAGATTACACACATAAAAAGCCTATTACTGTGCTTGGCCCTTAGTATGAACTCAATATTCGGATGTTGTTCACAGAACTTTCCTGTGTATGTGTGTGTGTGTTTATTTATGTATTTGTGGAGGGCAGGGAAGGACTGAAAGAAGGGAGAGTGTAGCTGTTGTGTGATAGATATTAGAACTGAGCATAGTCTTATAAAGATTACTATTGAGGTATTTATTGTATGTATCATATCCAGTTGTTGATAAAATGTTTACTTTTTAAAAACAATGCTTTTCTTAAGAACTTTATCCAGATTTAGGAGGTGCTTATGTATATTTTGCAAATCATGACACTTAGATGTGATTATGAAATAATAAAACTCACATAAACATAGAAAAGGTATTTAAATGAAGAGAAATAGTATCTTCTGGCAGTTAAGTAGAAAATTAAAGTAAATGTTCTATTACATACATTTGTTTTCCAATTTTATAGTTATAGTGCTTAACATATTGAGTCCGACTGGTAGATACATTCTATACGAATGTATTTCTGTATTTGATGATGTTATGCACAGATTAAAGATATATTACTGGTTTACCTTCTCTTAAGAATACTTATAGAAAACATCCTGTGATAGATACCATATAATTCATTCCAAGAATGACTCGTGGGGTTGAACTTGATAAAGCTGACGTGTTATATTTCACTGAGAGGCGCAGATTTGTTGATTTTGAAAAGTATGGAACATCTCCGTGTCCCTATGTATATATGTCTGTGTATACATATGTGTGTGTGTGTGTATACCTATCTTTTAATTTTCCTCCTCACACATATCTGGTAATATTCAGATCAAGAAGATCTGATTTGATTTGTGTATTCAAACAATAGTAAAAGTGATTTTGTGTTCTATTACCTTTTTCTGTGATCTCCTTGTAGGCCTTGAAATAGAAGTTGGCATATTTGTAAATATGGTTTTCTTTCCTAGGTCTTTTGAAAGTTTATTTGCTTGGCAGATAAATTATCCTGAGAATTCAGTGGTAACTTTGGCTATATTAACACACTAAGAAATTAGCTTTCAGAGATCTAGGTTACTGGTTCTCTATGTGTTACTACTATGAAGGTAATTGGTTCTAACATGATAATTTAAAAATTGAGGCTCTCAGTGCATAACTCAGTTCTTGAAATAGGTTAGGCAAGAAAGCTGAAACTGTATACCACAAATATAAATCCTGTCTGTAGCAGTTTTAACTTTGAAACAGCTAGCCAGGCAAAATCTATATTGAAGCTAACACTTTAGAAGGTTGTTTGAATGGACAGATGGACACTCCTACCCCCTTAAAGGTAAACAATAGAAAAAGTTAGCTTGCTCTGAAGTCTTTCCCAGTTGTAGTGATATATTTGTACTGATTCATTCAAGTATTTTGGGCTTCTTATAATCAATAGCATCTGGCCAAAGAACAGTTTAAAACTCTCTGGCTCACATAGGTATTTAACCCTGACTTTGCCCCTGTACACATGATGCTTTAATTTAGAGAGTAATCTTAAAAGAAATACTGTATTCTCCTTTAAAAATAGGCCGAAGGCAGAATGAGGAAAAATCACAAGTAATAGTTCACCTTCTCCTTCATATCACGTTTACTAGAAAGGATAGTTTTCCTTCTATCACTAGTGGTAAGAATAGGGAAAGGCACATTTTCGTTGAATATTGTTGGAAATAGGTATTATTACTGTTGGACTTAAAATGCATGTTAGGGACAGGATAAGACAGGTTTTGAATATATTAATGTAATTTAATGTTTTTGTTTGAAAAAATGATCCGAGTTAAATCATAAAAACCTACGATTGCATTATGATTCAGTCATCTATTTACTTTTCTTTCTTTCCTCTTTCCTTCCTTCCTTTCCTTCCTTTCTTCCTTTCCTCCTTCCTTCCTTTTCTTTCTTTCTTTCTTTCTTTTTCTTTTCTTTTCTTTCTTTCTCTTTCTTCTCCTTTCCTTCTGCTATTTCAGAGATGATCTATGTCATGTATCATATCAGATGTCAGGTAGACAGGATTCAAGAATTACTGATATAATTCCTATCTCGGTAACACAGACCCCAAAATTCCCATTCAGTATTCTTTGTGTTGTAAATGTTTTGGGAGCCAAGGAAAGACAACTGAGAAACAGACAAGGAGAGCAGTCAGAAAAAAGCTATTTTTCCTTCATATACCATCTTATGCCTTTTTAAAAATACATAGTAGTGTGCCTTTCTTATAAAACTAAATTTCTTGGGCATATTTCTTTCTTATATCAGCCAAGGAGATATATGATTTATATTTTAAGTTTTGAGAATGTTTGTACTTAAAAGTGGCAGTTCTCCAATCAGAGGGAAAGATTCATTGACAGACCTTGGGTATAGGTTATAAAAATTCTCTATGGCCCTTAATGTATTTATTTTTTTGTGTGTGGAGCTTCTTTAGCTACCGTAAACACAGAAACAGTACAATTTATTGGTACTTATCATTTCTTTGTACAAACTTAGTGTTATCTCCATTTCCAGTGAATGGTGCCTGGCACACACTGTGTGCTCAATACATATTTATTGAATCAATCTAATAAGCAAAAATAATTTCTACCTTCCATGTTCTTGTCAAGTTGTATAAAATCTGAAGTCTGTTGTTCAGTTATCAAAAGCTCAGTTGCAAAATAGAATATTCATGTCTGATTACTCTTAGTCTAAGCATACCTAAAGGTTTCAAAATTTTATCCCTGGATGAAGCAGAATTTCACGTTCCATTCTTAGGCCATTGTACAATTGTTTTTATTAAACCGTGCTTTGGCGTTATATCATTAGTCTGCAATGAGGAGTTTAAAAAGAAATGTTCATAAAGAACATGCTATTGCAAGGATATAGTTCTCTAAATCAAATCGGGTGTTCCATTAATGAGTACCCATGGGAAGATTTTCATTCAGATTTGTGCAGAAGGAAAAGCTTTTTTGTATCTATGCAACTGATTTGTCTTTATCTGATGGACATCATGAAACTGTAAACTGCTTCTCTTGTAGGTCTGAGTTGTAGGAGGCACTGGCAGTTGTACCAAACCTTAGGTTTGTATGTGCTACTCTGAGATCTGACCCCCTCAAGTCATTTGATTTCAAATCTTTCTTTTTCTACATTTTCTTACATATTTTTATTGTTGCATTTTATATCTATCTATAGCTCCAATTTTTTTCTTTTTTAATAAGTGAAGAGCATAAAAAAGAATGAATATTTCAGTTTTTTCAGGATAACTTTCACATCTATTTTAGCTATCATTCAATCCTAATTTTTATTATAGCTAGGATAGTGTCTATAGAAATACCAATATTAAATACATATGTGAGCAGTTATCCTTTTCATTGTGTTCACATGATAAGACAACTTTCCTTCTTTTCAGATTGTTACTTCCTCTGCTGAATCTCAGGTCCAAACAAGAGCACTTTCTCATTTTCCCACATATTTTCCCTACTAATGTTGGTGAGACATGATCATTGGACCCTGAACCATAATATCATGAATTTGTATCTTTGAAACCTTATTTCACTTTACAATAATATCAGTAATGCTTTTAGATTTTGTAGTATGTCTATGCTAAGCTAAAGTATCTCTGATCAGTTAGAAAGTAGCTGGCAGTATGGTCTATTTCTCAAATAATACAGTTTTACACACAATACTGTGTTCTCATAATAACAACTGAATATTCCCATGTTAGCAATGAGTGTTTCTTTTAAGGAATATAAATATACTTAAGTTGGTATTGATATATTTCAGATAGCAGTGTTCATTGTATGTTGAAACTTTGGATCAAAGCAAATGAGTAATTCTCTTTAATAATAAAGAAAAGAGATTTTTAATTGCCCTTTAGTATAATACAGTATAGAACATTTGGGGCTAGGATTCAGGAGGCAGGGTCTAGTCCATGCACTTTTGCTGACTCGACGTAAAATCCATTTGTGTTACATTTAAAACTACCCTGAACAACACCTTACAATGACATTTTTAGGTTGGATAAGATTTTATAGTCTCATCGCCCACTATTCAAAACTTACTGATATAAAATGCTTTGTTTTCTTAAGAACACAGCAGCATTTCAAATCCACTACCTTGTAAAATTACATGATCTCTGTATTAGACCCATGATGTTTTTAAGAAGTTAAATGTACTGTAGAGTAGAATTATGTAACCTGAAACTGTCAAAGCCACTTAGTTCAGCCCTAACTTGATGCATGAAATTTCATATATTAACTCAACCAATATTTACTGCCTACTTTGTCTTAGGCACTGTTCTAACTCTTGGGGATACAAAGAAAATAGGAAAGATATAGTGTCTTCTCTCAAGGACCTTACTGTTTAGTTGGGAGACAGAAGAAAAAGTCTGTAAATTATAGCATACCCTTACAGATGTTTTGGTAAGACAAAGCTGTGTTCAGCAGGTACACATTCGTAACGTTAAAATTATTCTTTATCATTGGTCACTAGCCAATATCTCAAGGCCCCGAAGGCCCCTTTACTACCCTAAATGTCTCAGCCCTTTCCCAGGACCACTTTGGCCTCTCCAAGGTCCAAGAATTTCATGCCTGGCAGTTAACATAAGGCTTCCATGACCATGCTTTAGTTATTGGGTCTGCAGTACCAGTTGTTAAGTGTTTTAGGTTTTCGTTATTGTTTTTTAAACAAATTTTGAATATAACCCCAGGATGTATATATGCATAGTGATATCCAAATCAAACTGGGACCTCAGAGGGGGCTTTCTGGAGGAGGATGTGCTTAAGCTGACCTCTAAAAAATGAGTGAGCATTAATTAGAGGAAAACAGAATGATGACCCTTTATAGCGTCCCCAGTAATCAGTTCATCACTAAGTCCTTATTTGAACAAGTCTTGAATCAAGAAGTAAGTACTTCATGAGGCAACTAAGCTTGTCATGGGATACTTGCAGTTCTCAAAAGCTTTTCCTCTTATGGGGCTAGAATTAATTAAAAGTATACCTTCCATACCTTCATCCTTGTTTTACCTTAAACTTAAAATAATTGCCAAATATGAATCCTATTTTGTACTTAGTGAGTTTGAGTTGCTTTTTAAATATAATTATGAAAGAATTGATGATGGAAAAAAGTGAGCTGAAAGTTCTTTGGTATTTCCTAAAATAGCATGTTTATACCACAGACAACATTGATACTTCAGATCGCTTCCTGAACCTTATATTCAAAATCTTAGGTACTTTACCATATCATTTACTTTTATAGGTCATGAATACTTTATTCTTTGTACTGAGATAAACCTATAGACAGTTCAGTTTTAATGAGTATTTAATTTTTTTAAAATACAGCTTGAAGGAATCTAGAAATTATGTGCTTCTAGGTCATTCTCTACCCCTCCATCCCAGTACATGGGATGAAAAGAAGTTCTGTGGTTTACCTAAAGCTACAGGTAATTTAGCAGAGTACCCATGGGAGAAATAGTCTCCTCTGACCTTTTTTGTTCTGCCTTACAAGAACTACATGGGCAATACTAGTGATTCGCAAACCATGATCACAGTGAACCCTGCCTTTCACTGTTAAAATCAAAAGAGTAGTCTTACTAAATCATAAAAAAGAAGATTAAAACATGTTAATAGAAATTATTTGCCTAATTAAAATTTTTCTTTTATAATTTTTCTCTTAAACTTTTGATGCTATTCATTGCTGGTCTGATACAAGACAAAGGAAGAATGGTGCAGATATATATTAATAAAAATTTAAAAGCAGTAAAAGTTACTTAGCAAGAAATGTATTTTATTCATGACTTTGTCATATTTTGAAGTCATAGTTGCGTTCCTACTCTATTGTTAAAATTTCTTCTAGGAAAATAATTCCTGAGTAATACAATAGGAGCATTGGTCTCCTACAAGAGCACTTTGAGGTCTAGGTTTTTACCACCAAGAAAATAGGTATCTATTAAGTATTTATTGAATTGAAATAAATTATTTTCAAAATAGTATCTTATTCCATTCATGTCACCATTTTCCCAGAATTTTCTTAAAATTTCTTAGTTACCTGTCAAGATATAAGCAATAATTATTATCATTGAAAAGAAAAATATATGTGTTTAAAATAAGGACTTCTTATAATTTAAATAGCAATATACAGTGGTTTGAACTTATTGCCTAAAACCTATTATCAAGAGTGTAGAATCTACTTTTGAATATTCTAAGTGGAAGGATGTCTTTCTGGTATGATTGAAACACCAGCTGTTGTGGGATAAACCAATGATTTCTTAAGATCTTTATCCTATTATACCAAGACTTCATTATTCTTGGGAAAAGAATTGGGTATTAGAAAAAGAATGGTCTAACAATTCTTTTAAAATAAAAAGCACTGAATTGATAACTAGAAAAATTGTTCTTATGTTGTTGTTAAATTCAAAGAAGCTTAAATAACTTGTTTTCCCCACTATTTTAGATTTCTTCATAGTCTGCTTTCCTGTTTATAATTCGGCCCAAACAAGAAAAGGAAATGCCAACAAAAATGGAAGGAAAAAAATTTTAATTTAACAACATCATTAAAAAAAATCTATAATTCTTCTATTCTTGTTTAATTTTGGAGGATCTAAGTAGATTTAGATGGACTTATTAAAGTTAAGGAATCATATGTTTTCTTTACATTGAAAAGCATTCCCAATGTATTCCATATCTTTGTATATATGTATTTTTTTACCAACTGTAAATCATTTCAGTGTTTTATGAACACTTCTTAAAAGTGCATAGCATTAATTTGCAGCATTATCCATATAAGTGAGTTGTTCATGGGTTTCTAATGAGTGAATTTGGAATTGATAAAAAACAAAACAAAAAAGTTTGATCAGCTTTGTATTTTGTTCATATAATTCTTTCTTAGGAAAATAATTAGATAAAAAATAACTTTTTGAAATAAATATCAAAATTTACTAATCATTTGTAATGATTTAGCCTTTTCATTGAAATGTTTTATTTAATTTTGCAACTTCCATCCACTTTAATTTTTTCCACAAATAATTCGATGTTTAGTTTAAACACAAATGACACCAATTCAGCATTTATAGTAATCCTATGACAACAAATGGGTGGAAATGGAAAAATCAGGTATTTAAGAAAGTAGATTTTGATTTACAACTTCTAACAGTGAAACATGAAATCTATGGCTGTCCAAATGTCTAAACTCTCAATAAAAGCTGTCAGGTTGGAAAACAGTCACCTCATAAAATTTACTTTATATAACTCAGGTTATAAATGTTTTTTTAAAATGTGTATCAAAAGCACTTGTCAGTTTTTGTGATCTTTCCCAAAGAGGAAGTACAAAGCTTTGATTAAATGGATGACAGGTTTTTTTCTTTTTTAATGCCATGAAGAAAGCATTGCAATACTTCTTCAAAACTGAAATAATCAGTAGACCTTTAGAGAAGTCTGTGTACTCCACAAGATCATTTTTTGCTCCATGTCCCCATTTTATTTCTGTTTATATGTGAATTTATGTATTAATCAAATAAGTCAGAGACCTTTCCATAGGTCTAGATGGAATTTAAGAGGTTCTGTCATCCAGTCCTTCATCTTGCCAAAGAGAGACCTACGAGGATAATATGTTTCATTCAAAGCTATCAGTGACTGATAGAAGAGCCAGGGCAGGAACCTGGTCTTTCCACCCTCAAGCCTGTGCTTTTTCCATTACTCCTTGTTTTGTTAGGTTGTTTTAAAGATTTTCTTTGGAAATTTCAGGTGTTAATTGTTTAGCAATTAAATTCTGAATGAGTTAGGTTGTTAAAAAGACTAAGCTAACTAGGTCACAGAAGTTTAGTTTATTTCTTAAAGCATTCTTCTAGATTATTAACTCCATGGAAGTGAGAGTACCCAGTTTGTTCATTGCTGAATTTCCAGATGCTTGTCCAGTGTCTGGCTCATAGTAGAATCTCTGTAAGTATTGATACATGTTGAATGTTGAAGGAATGAACTTTAACGGCCTATTTGGAGCCTCTCAGTTCCATGTCAATTGAACATTAACAGAATATTTTACCAATTTTGTTTAAAATTTGCATAGATTTACTGTGAAATAAAATGAAAATTTATTTATTTGTACTAGATGGTTTTTATATGCTAATTATTTAATTTGCAGATTAATATCTTCCTTTCTGCTTCTTTACTTGCAGCAGTATTATTAGTATTAGTATCATTTTCCGTTTGCTAGAATAAGGACAAAAGCAAAGTCTTCTAGACAGAAGAGTAGTTTTCAAATTAAATTCATGTTTGGCTAAAGTGAACTTCTCTTTGACTCAGTTACTCAGCGTTTGGTCCAATTGCTAAATTTCTAAATAGTATTAAGCTAAAACCATTTTAAAATTTTTGCTTAATTCTATCTAGTCAAACAAAATCATTTAATCATCACGTATCTCCCCAAATTGGTACATCTTCCAGGATTATACAATGACTAAGATCCTGTTCTTCTTATCAAATTACTATTTCTTATACTTACAGAAACTAAGCATACTTCCTCTATCTTTCATTTATTTGACATTAAACTAACATTTAAAAGTTGTTTTTTATGATCTGCACATTGATTAGCAAGGTAGACTCTCATGGAACTTATAGTCTAGTGGATGGAGACAGATAAGATCATTTCAGGGAATTCCTTGGTGGTCCAGCGGTTAGGACTCAGTGCTTTCACTGCTGAGGGCCCGGGTTCAATCACTGGTCAGGGAACTAAGATCCCACAGCTGCATGGCATGGCCAAAAAATTTTAAAAAAACCTTTAAGGAAAGATCATTTCAGATAATATATGCTATGAAGACAATAAATCAGTGTAATAGACAATGACTATGATGAGCTAATTTAGATAATGGTCAGAAAAGATCTGCAAAGGAAGTGGCATTTGAACTGAGAACTAACAAAGATGGTTGTGTGGTTTCTTCATAAGAAAGACTTTTAAGGGGTCTTACAGAAGAGCATTCATTAACTTGGTGATCAGATAGCTTACAGGCTTGTAAATCTGATTTTACCATCACAGTGAGAGCAGATTTATCTCTCTGCAATAGATTCACTTCATCTAAACTCAGGAGGTTAATTTATTTAACCAAAATGCAAAAATATACTTTTAAAATAAAGAATAACTACTACAAAGTTCAGAATACTGAAAGTCCTTATGGAAAAACTTCTCTTCCTGTAGACAGATTCATGTGGAAAGCCAAATAATTGTCTTAAAGATGTTGGTAAACATGTTATTAGAACAAGGGAGTTATATGAGTTTGGTATTTATAGCTAACGTACCTACAACAGTAAGGATGCTTTCGCCTGCGGGACTGGCTTAGGTTGGCTATACCTTTAGGCATCCATCTGTACCTTAGGGTTCGTCTAGCCAGTGTGTCCAGACTCTTGGTCATTTTGGTTGAATCTACATTTATGCTTCTTCCCTCTATACAACCTCAGTTTTTACCGGCCCTACCCCACCCCCAATTTTTGGATGCCTAGAACTTCCTCTCTGACTTACATTCCACTTTTCAGTATGTTAATACCTTCAAACTGGTTACACTGAATACTTAGTGACCTGAAGAGCCATTCTTCTTTTACATATTCTGATTTTGTCCATTATGTTTTAATTCTGTTTTTCAAATCTATTAGAGAATTATATTTTGTACTACCAAATATATGGAGAAAGCATAAAACCGGCATATACTCATAGTCTTTATGTCTACCTAGTTGAAGATGACTCAAGATCAAAGCTTATGTAGAAGAGAGTAATTCTCAACTATTATTGAAAACTATATATTTTACATGCTATAAAAAATAAAATATATATAATATAAATACTTTTAGCTCTACAATTCTACTGTCCATTCTGAACCTTTCCTTAGGGTTGAAAACTGAAAACATGCTAGTACTTCATGATATGCTAATGGAGATTAAAATGAAGTTCATGTTTGTTCCATGCCTCAGACATGCTAGATGTGATGCTATGGAAATTTCTAGTCCATGAAAAACCATATATAGTCAATTTCACTGTCAAATCTCAGTCTTTTTAACCCAAGTTCCTCTTAGTTTATTTTAACCTTAAAACATTATTTTCTGTCAGTTTAACAATCATTATGACTCATTGTTTCAGTTTAACTTAGCCTAAATAAAAGTAGTGTCTGGATTTGGCCTTTAATTTAGCTAGAGTTTTCCAAATTCCCTCAACTGTGTTGATTTAGGAATAAAGAAAAAAACACACTCTCCAAAGAAAGACTGATTGTGTTCTAAAGAACGGACATGGAAGAAAAAACACACACACACACACACACACACACACACACACACACACACATACACACACGGCAAGAGGGAGAGAGAGAAGAGAGAGGAAATAAAACATATTTAGATATGGTTTAAGTTTTACTTTGTGTACAGTATTTTTTGGCTGATATATTTCTTCATTTTTAGTAGTCTGCTTGAAATCACCTCCCTTCTCTTATTTTTAATCATTTAAAAGTAATTTTTGAGTTACTTTAAATGCAACAAAATAGTGGATAATAAAATTAAACTGTTTTGTTTTTCATTTTATTTTCTGTTAGAAAAAGGCAGTCACAACTGTTTTTAACAATCAGACCTGTGTGCTTGCATGTTTTCTTTACTTCCATGTTTTTTTGCATTTATCTATTAGTAACAGTCATCTGTTAGTAGTATCCTAACACATAGATTAGAAAGGAGGCAGCTTTTAGCCTGGTGGTTAGTTGGCCAGAGCAGAGATGAGAGATTTTTCTTTTTTTAAATCCTCCAAAGCAACAGCAGAGATTTCCACTAAAAGCAGGAAAGAAAGTAAGAACAGAAAAGTTGAGCTCCTTTTTCTTCCTTAGGTAAAAAATCTTACCTTTGGTGCCTTGCCCTCTATCTCCAATATGGGCACTGTTATCTCAGTCTTCATAGAACATTTAAACTCTGGGATGAGACAAGGGAATCACCAGGGGAACGTGACTGGCAAATTCAGTAAATGGAATAAAAGTGGTTAATAATCACAAAATGAGCCCTCCTGTTTCAGAGGACAGTGCCACCGTTCTCCCCTGACTCTTCCCTCCCTTTCAGAAATTCTTCGCCCTGCACACCCAGCCCTAGGTCTCCCCATGTTGAGGTTTAGAACAGAGACTTTTATTTCCTTGCCGCTCTCCTACTCCTTACTGAGACACACTGTCTTAACATGCTGAACTCAAGTTTTAAAACACCACTTTTCCTATTTTACAGTCCTGTTTAAAGCACTTCTATGGCTGTATATTGTTCACTCCATCAAATGCAAACTCTTAACCACCTTCCCAAGGCCTCCCAAATCTGATCAAATCAATTGCTCAGTATGCTTCAAACACCTACCAATAATGCCAAGTAGAACATCCCCACTTATTCTGTATGCTTGCTTGTTCTATCCCCTGCTTTTGTTCTCTTGTCCTAATCTCCTCTGCTGATTTAAAATAAATTCTACCTCATTCAAGAGGTTTTGACTAACTTTAGCTCTGATATATTGTTTTCTATTTTCTTTATTACACTCAAAATCAGGATCACCTGGTCAGTATTTATTGTTTCCTTGTGCTTTACATATATCAGCATTCTTAATTTTTTTCCCCTCTGGCTATAAGATCCTTATAAAAAAAAAAAGCAGAGATCAGTCTCTTAAAATCTTTTTTTAATGTACAAAATACCCAACAAAGTGTTGAACATGTAACTTACTTTTTTGACTTATTAGGGGTTTTTAAATGACAATCTGTAGTCTTTTAATAAGAAAAATCAAAATTCACTTCCAAAATTAAGAAAAAATGACTCTGCTAATTCTGCTGACACAAAGCTATTAACCAGATTTTAACTGAATAATGTGATTTTTAGGTGTGGCTACTTACTATATAAAATATACAGTATCCAAATTTTTTAGGCAATTCTAATATGACAGTATCAATCTTTATTAGCAGTAAAAACTTCAAAGTTTTGTTAAGAGATTATAAACAAACAAACATTGATTTGGGGAAAAGCTTGGATTATTGTGATACCTATTAATGGTCAGTATTGAACATTATCCTTTAGACTAGAACACACACACACATACACACACACACACACACACAGAACTTTTATCTAATTAAAACAACATTTTGTGATATTAAGTTATTTACCATTATATATGGACATATATACTTACGTACACATATGTTTATATCTATGTGTGCATGTACATATATCTGTGTGTATATATATGATCATATATTAAAGAGACAAGGAAAGCTTCCGGGAAACTTCCCAAAGCTCTGTATTTGAGATCAAAAATTGCCAGGAAACTGAAATAACAAGAAGTCCCCATGCAATTAATTTTAGGCCAGTATTTCTTACTCATAATGCACTTTGCTTCAAACCCAGAAAGAATTAATTTCATCATAAGGACTAGAAATAGTTTTAGCAGAGAATATGACTGTATTATAGGTACGCATAGTAAAGTCACAGGTATCTTTGTACTAGTCCAAGAATTTAATTTTAAAATTGTCAAAATAAGCATGATTGTTTATTTCTGAATTTATGTCTAATATTTATTAATATTCACTTGCTACTTGTTCATTTATTTTTGTCATTTGAATGTAGGCACACTCTAGGTAGCAAGTATCAAGAGTTTTAGAAGGTTCTAAGTTAGACCATTCAGCAGAAGTCAAGTCAAGTGATTTTGTTGGATTCAGATGATTTTGTAATGAGTGTAATCCCTCCTTTTTGCGATGATTACTCCTGAACTTGCTCTTGTGGCTATACTGTGATGAGGAAAAAAAAATCAGCATTTTTCAAAATAGCATTGTTAAGGCCCCTGTGAGGTGGTAGTATTGTTAAATGATAATTTGTGAAAATTGTCATTTTATATTTGGGGCACATGAGTTAAACATTAGACTTCACTATGGAAAAGTTTTACTGTAAAACTGTT
Organism: Neophocaena asiaeorientalis asiaeorientalis; assembly: GCF_003031525.2. Classification (NCBI taxonomy): domain Eukaryota; kingdom Metazoa; phylum Chordata; class Mammalia; order Artiodactyla; family Phocoenidae; genus Neophocaena; species Neophocaena asiaeorientalis. The sequence continues at coordinate 18,308,564 of NW_020176571.1, read as the reverse complement.
TTATGCTGGAAGCAATAAAGCCACACATTGGTCATAACTTGGAATGATTTCACTAGTAGTTATTTTCCTATCAGGTAAAATGACTCAAAACTCTTATACTTCTTACATTAACTTAGATTGTACTTTCATCTGACCATTTTGATCTGAGATACTTTGTTCTCATTTATCTTTTGGGGGGTACCCCCAGTACCCCAGTTTCAGACACCCACTTCAGGCTCTATCTGCTTTCGTAAACCATTTAGACATACTGTTTTCGGCCTTGAGCCTAACCACTCTCTTATGGAAAAGACATGATCTCTCTCTCTCTCTCTCTCTCTCTCTCTCTCTCTCTCTCCCTCTCTCCCCCCTCCCCACCCCTTCCCCACCCACTCTCTTTCTCTACACAGCTACAACTCTGGGTAACAGAGCTTCCAATACAAGATCACTGCACAGGACCTCACCATGCAATTCGGTTTTCCCAGCCCTTCCTTCTAAAGAAGGGGAATTTATCAATCTGATTATGTCAATTCCCTGCTTAAATTCAAAGCCTTGCTATCTCTCTGTTACGGTATTCATGATTCTTTATGGTCTGACTTCTTTCTGCCTATCTAGTTTTACCCCTCTCCACTTTCTGATATCCATCTTATGCCCTAAACATATCACACTTCTTTTGGTTTCTTGAACATGCTGAGCTCTCTCTTGTTACCATCCCCTTTTCCATATTGCTTCCCCTTCCTGGGTGATACTGTCCTCTTCAGTCACATGAAAAACTCCTCTTAGCTCTCAAAACGTAGCTCAGATAACCTAGTTTTCCTTTGTAGACCTTCTTGCATTAATGTCCTTCCTTCCCTGAGCTGGACAGCCTCATTCTGTGTCCCATAACATCCTGAGCGTTCTTCTGTCACTGCTCCTGGTACAGTGGTAATTTACGTGTCTAACTCGTAAGCGTTTTTAGGACGGGGAGTATATCGTTTTTAGGACGGGGAGTATATCTTTCATCTTTGTATCCACAGTACATAGCATAGTGACTGCCACACAGTGGGCATAAAATAAATATTTTTTATATAAGTTAGTTAATGAACAGCAGGCATTTCTACTCTCAATTCTTAACTCATGTCAACTTTTGAAGAGATTATAAAGATTTGTGATATTATGCCCCTAATTTTTTTGGAAAAACAAAAGCAAGTGGAAAAATATAACTTTTTCTTACCTGTATGTGCATAGTAAAGTAGAGATTCAATATGTAATTGATCTTTTATTTGAAATCAATATAGTAGAGTCACATTTAAACTGGGTTTAGATTCTAAAGTCAGTGGGAAGGACAGAATTACACTTGGAAATACCTCGGAACTTGCCACAGTGGAGAACATCCCACCGTTATCATGTGGTCAGTCCACCAAACCACTGCAGCATGTTGCTGTTTCTTTGGTTGAGCCTCAAGTGAAGCTGTTGACTTGAGTTTTGTACTGAATGAAAAGTTTGTGCCTTTCAACATGAAACCCACGTTTGGCAGAAGGAGATGCTCAGACTTGGAGAGGCAAACAGGACCTGAGACCAAGCGAGGGAACAGCCGTCTCAAATCATGTGTCATGTGTCATCTCTCTCAGTGCAGTTTATTGACAGCAGTGACAAACAGAATCATCTGCCCTACCTAAATTGTTATTTCTTTAAGCTTACTATTCTTTTAATTTATTTTATAAATGAATATAGTTGAAGTTAGATGAATTAAATATTTATATAATGTGACTCCATAGTAAAGGAATGAAAGGGATTTTTTGCTCAATTTACCCAACTAATTGTCACAGTTTTACAAATCCTTCAGAGAACACACACGTAGATATAAGTTAAATGCATGTGCAGTAAGAAGTTATGTATTTGCAAGTATATGTACATATATACAGAAATTTGGGTATAGAAGCAGATGTTGTTGTTACTGGTTACATCTCTCTGACATAACTGATGCATTCAGCAAGAGCTTAAACTTGTCCAAAATGAGGAAAAACGTGAGCCCAGAATCGTTTAAAGGACAAGGAAATTATATGACTGTTAGTTTCCTATAACCTTTGCTTTTCTGATTATGTTATCACTTAATGTATTTAATTAGAGCTAATAAATATAGCCCTGCCTATATCCACAGTATAACTCTTTTGATGTATAGCATCTGTGAGAGATAATTAAGAAACATGGATAATGCATATTTATCATTTTATGCCCTAGTTATGAGTAACTTGAAGAATGGTCTTCCCACAGGAGGAATGACTTCCAAATCATATGGAACCTTGAGTCATGTTAAAGCAAAGAGGATCTCCAAGAATTTGGCAGAAGTTCCTGTACTCATTTATTCATTCAACAAATATTTTCATGTGTGTCTGATATATGCCAGGCTTCAGTTTAGGAAATAGAAATACATAGTGAACAAGAGAGATAAGTCCCCTGTTCTCCTACAGTTTGTATTTTAGTGGAAAGGAAGAGTGAATAAGATGATTTCCATTAGAGATAAGTGCTATAAAAAAATAAAGGAAATGGGGTAGAAATTGAATGGAAGTGATAATAGGGCTATATTGCTTTAGATGGTATGTCAGAGAAGGCCTTTCTGGAAAGGTGAAACATGAGTTAAGATGCAAATAAAAGAAGGAGTCAGTCATGTGACGTTTTTGGAGAAGAGTGTCCAAAAAAAAGTGAACAGACAGTGGAACCACACATGAGTGTGGGTGAACTTAGCTAGTTGAAGTATAAAAATGGCCATGGTGGCTAATGCATGATGGGAAGGGTAGTAGAAAATGCCTCTGGAGAAATAAACGGAAGCTAAAGCTTATAGAACCCTGTAGGCCTTGGTGAGAGGTTTGGATGTTATTCTGATCCCTGAAATAATCAGGGTTACCCATGAGAATTCAGAAATCATCACCACCAGGCGCTCCGAGTGGTATTATATTGTATGCACTCAATTCTATTTCCAATATGTCACCTGTTGTTACTGTTAGCAGGCTGGGTGAGTCTACATGGTTACTAGTTAAGAGAGCAAACTTTGAAATCCAACAGGTAGGAGTTTGAATTCTTCACTAAGTGTGTGTCCTTAAGAAATGACTTAACCTTTCCAAGCCTCAGCTTCCTCTGTAAAACAGATAATAATATTAGTACCTACCTCTTAAGATGTTTTAATAATTACATGAGATAATTGTATAAACTACCCGTATGGTACCTATTAAACAGCAATAAACATTAATGATTTCATTGTTATGATAACCAAAATAGAGAATAGGGAGCAATGCCTAACATGGCTCCAAAACGCAGGACATTCATGATACTTACAGTGCTTGTTTAACTGATTTGAGGTTTCAAAGTTGTCACTTTGTTCATGTAATTGTTATCATCTGTTAAGTTATGTAAGTTTGTCCGAGCTATTACAAATGCAGAGTCTGGTATAAGGTGAATTCTGTTTTGCATATATGCAAAAAGAGATAGGTAGCTGCATTTTGCATATTTTAAAAGAGCATCACTGGGGAAAATCTTGCTATAAAGTCATGTATTCAGATTAAAGATGTATCCCGGAAACATATTTTTAATAATTAAATATTTACCTGTGTAGATTGTATATTGCTTTCTTCAGATTTTCTGCAGTTGGCTGATATAATATGCCAGCATTATTTTTTTTTTTTCTTCTGAGAAAATGACGTAAAGAACAAAACTCATTGTAAGGATAGAGGACTTCTCAATGCACGACGGCTCTTTTCCTTAGGGTGATACAATGTGAAGGCTTTCATCTGCCTTTACTTTCTCTCTTTGCCATGCTGATACTATCAGGGTGTAATTATAATAGTAATCAAAATATTAATAATTTGCCATAATATTTTACATTTTTGGAGAAAAGGAAGGAAAAATATAAATATTATTTTTCAATGCCAGTCTTTCATATTATTGCAAACTTTGAAAGTCATTAGATAAATATTCTGGCCAATCCTGGCCATTTGTAATTATAGCCAAAATATGTAAAGGACTGGAGTTTCTTGTTTTGCCCTCTTCCTTACCGTTGTCCAGTTATAGGGCATCAGTTTGCTTTAGAAAGTATACATTTAAACACACAAATTACTGCTTGGAGTCAGTAGTTCTAGAATGCTGCTTAACAAGAAAATTACTCCACTTACAGGTATATTCACAATGGCAGTAAAAGGGTACCATGGTGATGCTGATGAGGATGAGCCGATAGCAGCTGTCCTCTATTAAGCACTTAGTGCATGTTAGACACTGTAGTAGTGTCTCTCACTTCTCCCTGTAAGGCAAGCAGGCATCCCAATTTCACTTTTAAAAATGAGCAAACTGGGGCTTCCCTGGTGGCGCAGTGGTTGAGAGTCCGCCTGCCGATGCAGGGGACGCGGGTTCGTGACCCGGTCCGGGAGGATCCCCCGTGCCGCGGAGCGGCTGGGCCCGTGAGCCATGGCCGCTGAGCCTGCGCGTCCGGAGCCTGTGCTCCGCAACAGAAGAGGCCACAGTGGTGAGAGGCCCGCGTACCGCAAAAAAAAAAAAAAAAAAAAAAAAGCAAACTGAAAGTAGTTAAATGCCTTGCCTGAAACCACTTGTTAGTGAGGAACAGAACCAAGATTCAAACCTAGTTCTGACTCCAGAGTTTTCTTCTCCCTCTACTGCATTACCTTTGATAAAGTAATGAAACTGATTTTTTCAGCTACCTGCAAATGTTAGCCTTATTCAGCTTGATTCGTATTAACATTTTAATGTTTTGTAATGATATTAAGGTTTCTTATTGACTTTCATGGCTAGCATCTTTGTATCTCTAAAACCTGCCAAAATGTAAAAACTCAAGTTGTTTTTTTTCCTTTTTCAGAGATCAGCAACAAGTTCTAACTTAGTAAATGTCCTGGTAACAGTGAAAGGGTTGCACAGAGTCTTTACAGTTTTGCTTTTCTGAATAGATCTGTTCCTCCTTTCCACACCGCCACTGGATTTGGTGATCAAATTATTTCTAGTCACAGGTGAAGGTCAAGAAATTAGAAATATTTATGCTTTTAGATATAAAATAACCCAAATAGTCATACTTAAAACTTTTAGCTAGGATTAATAATGATTTAAAGAAGGCCCGTGGTAGAATTCAGAATGTTGGGTATTTTATATCACACTCATGAGTTGCAAAAATAAGAATAGACCTCTTTATGAGAATAGTCTTCCTACTACTTTTGCTTTGCAGATAGCTAAACATAGAAGATGGTCTATAAATGAAGATCGATGTTATTATTAATAAGCCACCCAAACATGTAAAATTCTTGCAGATACTAATTTGCTTTAAGATGCAAAATGTTGTTATGAGCTTTGTCACTCACTGAGCTACTTGAGATTTGGTTATTTGAGCAGTAAATTACTTATAAAAATGGAGATGATGGGCGGGGAGTGGGGGAGAAGGAGAACAATGATGACAATCACCTAAAAATACTGTATTGAGACACTTAGAGAAAGTCATTTAATGCCTTCAGTAGCTCCAAATGGTAGGTGTATTCGATTTATACTTATTTTACAGATCCTGAGGAACAGAAGGTTAAGTAATTTTACAAGGTGTCTAAACTTGTAAATGAAGGAAGAAGACTCTGGCTGTAAAGTCCCAGCTCTTAATAGCTACAAGTAGGATTTTGCAAGAATTGAAAAGAATCATATGTAAAGCATTTAAAAATTAACACCAGTTAAGCTCTCAATTAGTAGTTGTGGGTAGTTGCTTAGTTATTATCATTACAACATATGATTATATAAAGAGTTTTCATTGTGGCTTGAGAGGGAACTTTTTCTCTTATTTTTAAAGATCTCAAAATATTTGGAGATGTAAAAGATTTTGCATAATATCCTTGTTTTTAACCAGTTTTGTTATTACATGTTGATGTGTTTTTTTATATAATCCAATGAATATCACTTACATCTCTAGAAGGAATCTGTATTGTTGATTTTAAAGATAAAAAACCTCAGTGGAGAGATAAGGTTACACTGTGTAAAACACCAGTTTACACCAAGCATAGTGTAAAAATAAAAGGCTAAAGATCGAGGCATCAAAAACAAAAAACAAAGCCAGCTCCTTCCCAACTACTTGATATTTCTACTATTTCTTTCATTCTGTTTATTGAGTTGGAAAATACTCATTCAGGGATTTCAGGTTTGTAGATATTTAGGAAAAGTACTTGAATTTCTATTTTTTATTTCCATTGCAACCACTTTGTATAAAGGCAGCCATGCAAAAATGCTAGAAAAAAATTGTAGCTCTTCTTGAACTTTGAGAGAGATGTCCATTTTGGCAAAGGGCGAGGCACACATTTGGATAAATTTATATGTGCACCTCAGATTTGGGTGCTAGTGTCAACTGCCAAAGTGCAGAATTTTCACATTTTTAATGTACCAAGGTGGGTTAAAACAGCCTATTAGTGTAAGGAGTATTTTTGAAACTGTTGACACTTGGCTACTGTTCTTTCATCCACTGTTCTGTAGTCTTGACAGAAACTTGGTTTAGCTTGCAGAGAGAAAGTGAAAGACAGAAAAAGGTGTCTATATGAAATGCCCCGGAGAGCAGCGGAACTCCTGTATGGCAACATTTAGGCATTGAGTGTGACACGGTATTAACCTTTATAATGGATGTATGTAATAAAGTGACATGTAAATGGAGCACAAGGGGAGATATGACACTATATCTGGAAAAGGATAAAACAGTTGGTTGAATACTGGGCTATTATAGCAGTTTGCAAACCTTGGATAAACTCAGTCAGCGGTTGTATAATTGGTTATTCAATCCCGACCCTTGTTCACAGCTCAAAGCCAGGAACACTGAGACCTGTTGCCAATTTGAGTGAATATAGCGACTGTACTCGGCCGGGGCCTAACATTGGAGCCAGGCCTTTTCCTGTGGGCTGGTTTCCACCATGTCTGGGACTGGCTCAGTGACAGTGGGTCTTTTGTTGTGAAAGGCTGGCTGGTACTCCCCTCCTTTGCAAAATGTCTAACAGCTACACAAATATAAGAAAATAGGAAAAGGGACTTACTGTAGCATTTCTCTTAGCAAGTTAATGTGGAGTTATTAGTTTTCCTTTCTTTCTTTTTCTTTTTTTTTTTTTTTTTTTTTTTTTTTTTTGGTTCCTTTTTGGGGAAAGTCTGAGTTAAGGAAATAAACTTAAAGAGGGATGTAAAAGCCTGCTTCTAGATAAGAATTGAACCTTGGTAATCTCTGATTAGAATATGATATGTATGGAAAATTTTATAGTAATTTGATTCACAAAAATGGGTTTCTAAATAAGATATTTTTACTTTTCCTCCTTTAGCCTATGAACATGCAGGTACTAAGAAGATTGTTTTTAACTGAATATCTCCTCCATGACTGAAAGATATAGCATGTTTATAAACCTGTTATGTATTTAAGTTTAGGAAACAAGCACCCCACCTTCTCTGCCCAAACACACTGGAAAGAGGCCAACAGACTAACCACTTACTGTTTGTAGTCTAGTAAAATTTGAGAAATAAATCAGTGAAGATTTTGAGTGTGTGGTATAAAGAATGCCCAGTCTTCTCACAGTGCCCAATTCATAAAGGAATCTGTAACAAGCTTGTAGTATTTGCCAGTTAGGTGCTGCTTACTGATAGGGTGACAGTTCCCAGCTGCGATCAATTATGCTTCCATTATTTCTGTTGTTTAAACATGCCTCGGAATACCAGTTCAGAGGATTTTGTGAAATGTGTCTAAGTTCCAAAACAAAGTAAAGAGCACATTAAAAAAGAAAAACCAAATACATTCAGAATTGAGAATTTTTTTTCTGAGAGTATTTATAATCTCTTTGCCACCCCCCTCACCCTCCTGTCTCCATCTCACACACCCAGCATTTAGAAAGTCACACACATAACACATAGTGTTTGATTTAATGCAGGGCTGCAATTCAATCAAGAGACTGCTGAGGTCATATAATATAAATGGCTACAGTACTTCTTGGCTCAGTTATAGCCTTGATCATTCAGGGCTTTGTTTTTGTTAATTGAGTAGCCCCCTGCTGGGGGGAGCTTCTAAATATTTTGGACGGTGTGTCACTGAAAAGAATTTGGAGACTAGGAGGTAGTGGTCTGGGGGGCCCCTCAGAGGTGAGTTTCTGCAGTGGACAAGGGGAAAGGAAAGAGGTTGTTGTGAAACCGTGACAGGACAAAGGAAAAAGAAGCAAATTATTTTTGAATAGAAAATTAATCATTGAAAAGGGACTGGCTATTGTGAAGCAAACGTAAAAATAGAGGGAGCATTTAACTTGAAATATATGAGAAAAAGCTCTATAGAAACTCCAACAGAGGCCTTTAATGGAAAATACACCCGGCCATCTCATTATAAGTACATCCCTGGGAGCCAAGTGTTATGAGCATTAGTAAGAAGGTGGTATTATTAAAAAAAAAAAAAATTGATTATAATCAAGCTTAATGTATTTGTGGCTTAATAAAAGTATTATATGGCGGTAGTGAGTATCATGGCATAATACAGACCTCTTAACATTGGATTGTTCATAAGTATTGTATTTTATAATGTTAATCTGTGGAGCCCTTTACTTCCTGATGGGAAAATAGAAACTTGTATTGGCAAAGAGAAGATGACAGAATTGTAGACTGGCCCCTATTAACCCCAGAAAATACAATTCAACATATATCTTATCATCTTAATCTTCCGAATATTTTTCTAGTTTATATCATAATACAATATTGTATATAACAAACAGATGTCTCCCCAAGGTCACTGTTTGTAATTTAGTAAGTTGTAGGTGTCCAACTGGAGAGCCTAGAGCTGCTGGTGAAGGATGAATGCTTGAGATGCCTCATTAATCTAATGTAGGTAAGAGGCTGGTGGGCTTAAAGGATTTGATAGTAGCCCCATAGAGAACTACCTAAATGAATTCAAATAGTGTGGAATAAACTTTTTTTTCCTATTATTTTCCACCCCCCCATGCTGTGAAATCTCACTGATCATTATTTTTTAGGCACTTTATGTGTGATGACAAAAACAGAAAGGCTGAAATATGTATGAAAACAAAAGTTTCAATTAAACTCAGATCAAGTATTTTTTAAAGGTGTTGGTTTTTAGTTTTCATACAGCTTCCTTTGGCACGTAACTCGTCACGTGTTTTGAGATTTGGCTTTTTGTTGCTTTATAATTTTGAGGGTGCTGCGCTTCTCAGCTGAACAATTTGCTGAGAAGAAAAGAGAGAAATAAATAAGCCAGGTTTTACATATAGGACTATGGACTAAAATAATAAATTGACACCTACTGTATAATAGGAAAGCCTGTTAGATTATATATATCTACTTTAATATACTTCATACATTTTGGAAATATTCTTGTAAATAATGTAATCCTCTAATTAAACAAAGTAATTTCTCTCTTGTTCTTTGGTAGCTGCCGTGGATCAATGATGTTTTTTCTTTCTTTCTCTCTTTAGAAAAAGAGCACTTTATTTTTAATTTCATAACATATTTTTAAGTAGATAATGCACCCCTGTCAAGTAATAAAGATCCATTACGATGCTTACAAATTTATTGCAGTGACTTAAAATTTTAGTTTATCAAATTTCTTGCAATAAATTATTTGCTTCCCGCAAATAAGATTGTAGGCAGCTACCACACTTGGAATGACTTACTTGGAATGCTTGTAATTTAACTGAAGATCTCAACTCCTATTATTGGAGCACATTAATTTTTGAGGGTAAAATATGTGTTTCTAATTTAGCATAATTTTAACAATGTTTTATCTGAATCATCTTCCTAGAATAATTACTAGATTTTTCCAAAGAGTTGAGGGCAGTGAAGCCTTTTTGAGACCTTCTTCACTATTCGTGCCAGTGTTCCCTTTGGATAGAAGATCTAATGTCCAACAACAGAGACCCTGTGGGGCTTAAACATCCTCTGCACCTTTTTGTGAGAAATGAGATCGCAGGTTCCTGGAGGGTTTCAGTTCCCTCAGGGAAAACTCTCAGAGGTATAAACACTTTCAAATTTCTGACATGTGGAACACAGACCTTTGTGGCTTTTGAAAGACCATTCCCAAGTTTATAAAAGCTTGCTCTCTGACCCCCAGGTCAGAAAATTGGGTGGTCTGTCATTTTACTGGATTCATCCATCCTTTTGTGATAAAATTCTGACCTATATCTTAGTTTTTTAACTGCGGATGTTTCATAGTACTTCACCAAAATCTCCAGGCTGTTTTAAATAAGCTTTTCCTCATCTTTTTTTATTTCATTCTTTTATATCCGTAACTCGTTAGGAAAGCGTGGGATACACGTCATAGTATGGTGGACATCCCTTGAGCCCTTTCCACCCCCCACCCACTTTTTCTCCTCAGTTACATTTCTAATGAGATAAGTGAGTTCAAATTATATGTGAATAATATATATTAATTTTACTAATTGTATGTGTATGTGAAAGAGAAAGATTTAGGTGACATGCATTTCTATCTATCATTACAGACGTGAGAGTGAAGTTCAGTGATGACCTCTGGATAGCTAAGCACAGGAGGAGGACCGTTAACAGCTCTCTTTCCTACTCTTCTCTCTCTCCCTGTATATTTCATTATTCTTGCAAAAGTTTATGTGTCAGTGTTTTTCTCTCAATTATTAGATTTAAGACATGATCTATGGATGTAACTGATCGATCTTTTTAAGAATATGTTAATAGAAAGACTAACAGGCAAAATGCTACTATGCTATAAAATCCATCTTAATTATATTCATGGTATAGATTATTTTATTTTCTGCCATAACACCCTTTCCAGGATTTGTGATTTGTTGTCGTGCCATTTTTTTGAATTAATAATATTATCCCATTCATCCTTCTCTCATTTACCAAATTACTTGTAACATTATTCCAACTGTTCTTCTCTGAACCTACCCGCTCAGTTCTCAACCACAGGAGGTTGCCCTTGTCATTTGGCTGACACCTCAGGAGTTTCTATTTTCTCTTTGCCACTTACATAGACATATGTATCTCTCTTATATTTTGTGTGCATTATATTACGTGGAAGAAGAGATATGTATTTCTAACATGTAGTCACATGATTCATGGTCCTTTATTAAAGACTTTTAAACAAAAATTTTGTTCACAATACTTCAGTAATAACTCTTCATTTTCCCCATTTTTAATAAATAAAATATATATCAGTTCCTGGTAGTTCATTATTGCATTTTACTGTAGGTTTGTTTTTCATTTGAAATGCTACATTTCACTGAGCTGTAAAATAGAAAAGTATTGGAATATATTTGAATATTTTTAGTTGATAATGTTTAAATTGTCACTCAAATGACATTTTGGTGTTAGTAAAATTCTTTTACCTTTCCAAAAAGAATTTAATAGCTTCTACTTCAAGTCTTATTCACTTGAAAAAAATTTTCAAGTTTCTGATGATTTAATAGAATGTTTTTATACATATTTTTATACCCTGATGAATGTTTACTCATCAAAAAATTACCTCAGGTCTTGGAAAAGTACAGATTCCTGCGACTCAGGAAGACATTAAGAGCCAGACTCTCCAGTGGCCCTGGAGTTATATTTTAAAGAAGCTTCCCCATGACTAAGGACTCTAGGTGAATAGGGTCCACTTTTGTTTTCCTCTTGTTAATATCCTCCATACCTGGAAAAACGCATAGTACAAACTATTTGTTGAATTAATCCATTCTACTATTCTTATATACTTACCTTTTAATTAACCTTTGTATTGCTAGCATGATTTAATTCATATTATTTTCCTAATTACAGAAAAGATGACAAATTGACCCCATTTCTGGAAATTATTGCCAGTAGAATTTTTTTACAGCAGATTTAATTGATAAACAGAAGACTATTTTAGAACTCTTTATGGCAGTGCTACGATAGTAACATTTGGAAAAATATCTATTAGCACGTTTATTTACTATTCATTAATATAATGATTCAAGTAAGACATTGTTCTATTTACTTCAATAAATGAAACAATAGGAGAGTAACTCAGTGACACTCTAGCAATCTGGGTCAAAGGTTTAGTGTCTGATCACTGTTACTCTATACATCTAACAGTGTATGGTGTATTACAGGAGACGGTGAGTTTCTTGAAATTCAGAGACCATGTCTTAGTTACTCTCACAGGGCCACAGTTGTGGTTTAATAGATAACTGTTAGATAAAAGATTGAATAAATGGGTAGAGTATGAGGCCTCCTGATCTTGTGTGTGTGTGCCCTCGTGTGTGTGAATTTTGCAAAATAAAGAAAATGTAAGTATCCATATATGACATATATATTTTTTTAATAAATTTATTTCTTTATTTTTGGCTGTGTTGGGTCTTCGTTGCTGCGTGCAGGCTTTTCTCTAGTTGTGGCGAGCGGGGGCTACTCTTTGTGCGGAGCATGGGCTCTAGGCACATGGGCTTCGGTAGTTGTGGTTCATGAGCTTCAGTAGTCACGGTACACGGGCGTAGTTGCTCTGCAACATGTGAGATCTTCCAGGACCAGGGCTCGAACCCATGTCCCCTACATTGGCAGGTGGATTCTTAAGCACTGTGTCACCAGGGAAGTCCCCTATGACATATTTTTTAAAGTAGTCTGCTGACTCAGTACATTATGTGCACTAAAAGCAAAGAGAATAGTTTTGTACATTCATTTAATTCAGAAATTAAAAGAATATACAAACAGGCTGTACATGACTACCTTTATACCCAGTGCCTTTAACATTAAGAATGGTTAAGTTTCTGGTAATATAAGAAAAATGAAAACAAAACTATGCTTTTCTCTTTCGCTATTTTTCCAGATTTTTTCTTTTTTTCTTTGCTTCCTTTTTATCTTCTTTCACTTGTTCCTTCTTTTTTTTTTAACATCTTTATTGGAGTATAATTGCTTTACAATGTTGTGTTAGTTTCTGCTTTATAACAAAGTGAATCACCTATACATATACATATATCCCCATATCTCCTCCTTCTACGTCTCCCTCCCACACTCCCTATACCACCCTGCTAGGTGGTCACAGAGCACTAAGCTGATCTCCCTGTGCTATGCAGCTGCTTCCCACTAGCTATCTATTTTACATTTGGTAGTGTATATATGTCCATGCCACTCTCTCACTTCATCCCAGCTTACCCTTTGCCCTTCCCGTGTCCTCAAGTCCATTCTCTATGACTGCGTCTTTGTTCCTGTCCTGCCCCTAGTGCTTTGTAGTATAATCTGAAGTCCGGGAGCCTGATTCCTCCAACTCCATTTTTTTTCCCCCAAATTGCTTTGGTTACTCAGGGTCTTTTGTGTTTCCATACAAATTGTGAACGTTTTTGTTCTAGTTCTGTGAAAAATGCCATTGGTAGTTTGATAGGGATTGCATTGAATCTGTAGATTGCTTTGGGTAGTATAGTCCTTTTCACAATGTTGATTCCTCCAATCCAAGAACATGGTATATCTCTCCATCTGTTTATATCATCTTTAATTTCTTTCATCAGTGTCTTATAGTTTTCTGCATACAGGTCTTTTGTCTCCTTAGGTAAGTTTATTCCTAGGTATTTTATTTTTTGTGTGGCAGTGGTAAATGTTAGTGTTTCCTTAATTTCTCCTTAAGATTTTTCATCATTAGTGTATAGGAATGAAAGAGATTTCTGTGCATTAATTTTGTATCCTGCTACTTTACCAAATTCATTGATCAGCTCTAGTAGTTTTCTAGCATCTTTTTTTTTTTTTTTTTTGAGGTACACGGGCCTCTCACTGTTGTGGCCTCTCCCGTTGTGGAACTCAGGCTCTGGACGCGCAGGCTCAGGGGCCATGGCTCACGGGGCTAGCCATTCCGCGGCATGTGGGATCTTCCCAGACCGGGGCACGAACCCGCGTCCCCTGCATTGGCAGGCGGACTCTCAACCACTGCGCCACCAGGGAACCCCTGGTAGCATCTTTATGATTCTCTCTATATAGTATCATGTCATCTGCAAATAGTGACAACTTTACTATTTCTTTTCCGATTTGGCGTCCTTTTATTTCTTTATCTTCTCTGATTGCTGTGGCTAAAACTTCCAAAACTATGATGAATAATAGTGGTGAGAGTGGACACTCTTGTCTTGTTCCTGATCTTAGGGGAAATGGTTCCAGTTTTTCACCACTGAGAATGATGTTGGCTGTGGGTTTGTCATATATGGGCTTTATTATATTGAGATAAGTTCCCTCTATGCCTTCTTTCTGGAGGGTTTTTATCATAAATGGGTATTGAATTTTGTCAAATGCTTTTTCTGCATCTATTGAGATGATCACATGGTTTTTATTCTTTAGTTTGTTAATATGGTGTATCAATTTGATTGATTTGTGTATATAGAAGGATCCTTGCATTCCTGGGATAAACCCCACTTGATCATGGTGTATGATCCTTTTAATGTGCTGTTGGATTCTGTTTGCTAGTATTTTGTTGAGGATTTTTGTTCTATGTTCATCAGTGATATTGGCCTGTAGTTTTCTTTCTTTGTGACATCTTTGTCTGGTTTTGGTATCAGGGTGATGGTGGCCTTGTAGAATGAGTTTGGGAGTGTTCCTCCCTTTATTGGCATATAGTTGCTTGTAGTAATCTCTCATGATCCTTTGTATTTCTGCAGTGTCAGTTGTTACTTCTACTCTTTCATTTCTAATTCTATTGATTTGAGTCCTCTCCATTTTTTTCTTGATAAGTCTGGCTAATGGTTTATCAATTTTGTTTATCTTTTCAAAGAACTAGCTTTTAGTTTTATTGATCTTTGGTATCGTTTCCTTCATTTCCTTTTCATTTATTTGTAATCTGAACTTGATGATTTCTTTCCTTCTGCTAACTTTGGGGTTTTTTTGCTCTTCTTTCTCTAATTGCTTTAGGTGTAAAGTTAGGTTGTTCATTGGAGATGTTTCTTGTTTCTTGAGGTATGATTGTATTGCTATAAACTTCCCTCTTAGAAGTGCTTTTGCTGCATCCCATAGGTTTTGGGTCATCGTGTTTTCATTGCCATTGTTTCTAGGTATGTTTTGATTTCCTCTTTGATTTCTTCAGTGATCTCTTGGTTATTTAGTAGTGTATTGTTTAGCCTCCATGTGTTTGTATGTTTTTCAGATTTTTTTCTTGTAATTGATGTCTAGTCGCATAGTGTTGTGGTCGGAAAAGATACTTGATACAATTTCAATTTTCTTAAATTTACCAAGGCTTGATTTGTGACCCAAGATATGATCTATCCTGGAGAATGTTCCGTGAGCACTTGAGAAGAAAGTGTACTCTGTTTTTTTTATGTGGAATGTCCTATAAATATCAATTAAGCCCATCTTGTTTAATGTATCATTTAAAGCTTGTGTTCCCTTATTTATTTTCATTTTGGATGATCTGTCCATTGTTGAAAGTGGGGTGTTAAAGTCCCCTACTATGATTGTGTTACTGTCGATTTCCCCTTTTATGGCTGTTAGTGTTTGCCTTATGTATTGAGGTGCTCCTATGTTGCGTGCATAAATATTTACAATTGTTTTATCTTCTTTTTGGATCGATCCCTTGATCATTATGTAGTGTCCTTCTTTGTCTCTTGTAATAGTCTTTATTTTAAAGTCTATTTTGTCTGATATGATAATTGTTACTCCAGCTTTCTTTTGATTTCCATTTGCAGGGAATATCTTTTTCCATCTCCTCACTTTTAGTCTGTATGTGTCCCTAGGTCTTAAGTGGGTCTCTTATAGACAGCATATATATGGGTCTTGTGTTTGTGTCTCCTCAGCCTGTCCATGTCTTTTGGTTGGTGACTTAATCTATTTACATTTAAGGTAGTTATCCATATGTTTGTTCCAATTACCATTTTCTTAATTGTTTTGGGTTTGTTATTGTAGGTCTTTTCCTTCTCTTGTGTTTCCTGCCTAGAGAAGTTCCTTTAGCATTTGTTGTAGAGCTGGTTTGGTGGTGCTGAATTCTCTTAGCTTTTTCTTGTCTGTAAAGGTTTCAATTTTTCCATCAAATCTGAATGAGATCCTTGCTGGGTAGGGTAATCTTGGTTTTAGGTTTTTCCCTTTCATTACTTTAAATGTGGCCTGCCACACTCCCTTCTGGCTTGCAGAGTTTCTGCTGAAAGTTCAGCTGTTAACCTTATGGGGATTCCCTTGTACGTTATTTGTTGTTTTTCCATTGCTGCTTTTAATATGTTTTCTTTGTATGTAGTTTTTGATAGTTTGATTAATATGTGTCTTGGCGTGTTTCTCCTTGGATTTATCCTGTATGGGGCTCTCTATGCTTCCTGGACTTGACTATTTCCTTTCCCATATTAGGGAAGTTTTCATCTATAATCTCTTGAAATATTTTCTCAGTCCCCTTCTTTTTCTCTTCTTCTTCTGGGACCCCTGTAATTCGAATGTTGGTGCATTTAATGTTTTCCCAGAGGTCTCTGAGACTGTCCTCAATTCTTTTCATTCTTTTTTCTTTATTCCACTCTGTGGTAATTATTTCCACTATTTTACCTTCGAGGTCACTTATCCGTTCTTCTGCCTCAGTTATTCTGCTATTGCTTCCTTCTAGAGAATTTTTAATTTCATTTATTGTGTTGTTCATCATTGTTTGTTTGCTCTTTAGTTCTTGTATTTCCTTGTTAAACGCTTCTTGTATTTTCTCCATTCTATTTCCAAGATTTTGGATCATCTTTTCTATCATTGCCCTGAATTCTTTTTCAGGTAGACTGCCTATTTCCTCTCCATTTGTTTGATCTGGTGGGTTTTTACCTTGCTCCTTCATCTGCCATGTGTTTCTCTATCTTCTAATTTTGCTTAACTTACTGTGTTTGGGGTCTCCTTTTCACAGGCTGCAGGTTCTTCATTCCTGTTGTTTTTGGTGTCTGCCCCCAGTGGCTAAGGATGGTTCAGTGGGTTTTGTAGGCTTCCTGGTGGAGGCGACTGGTGCCTCTGTTCTGGTGGATGAGGCTTGATCTTGTCTTTCTGGTGGGGAGGATTGCGTCCGATGGTGTGTTTTGGGGTGTCTGTGACCTTATTATGATTTTAGGCAGGCTCTTTGCTAATGGGTGGGGTTGTGTTCCTGTCCTGCTAGTTGTTTGGCATCAAATGTCCAGCACTATAGCTTGCTAGTCGTTGATTGGAGCTGGGTCTTAGTGCTGAGATGGAGATCTCTGGGAGAGCTTTTGCCATTTGATATTACGTGGAGCTGGAAAGTCTCTGCTGGACCAGTGTCCTGAACTCGGCTCTCCCACCTCAGAGGCACAGGCCTGGCACCCCGCCGGCTCACCAAGACCCTGTCAGCCACCCGGCTGTTGGGAAGTCTGAGGTCTTCTGCCAGCGTTCAGTAGGTGTTCTTTAGGAGTTGTTCCACATGTAGATGTATTTCTGATGTATTTGTGGGGAGGAAGGTGATCTCCACATCTTACTCCTCTGCCATCTTGAAGGTCTCCTCCACTTGTTCCTTTTTAAATGAAAATGGTTTTGACACGTTGATTGTTTTGCTGTTTTGTATATTGGGGGTTCACAGCAAGTCTTACCTTACACAACTTTGTTTCATTGTTGTTTAGATTATATTTAAGCTTGTGAACATTAAATGCCATTTTGCAAATAAAACTATTGTATTTTCTCATCTAAAATTACTCTAAAAATGACACAATCCAAAATCCATGAAAGGTTATGAGAGACCAAATATAACAAGTTGTTAAGGCAGATGGACTACTTTGGTTGAGAAGGCTGTGTGCAAATTTAGATATATGATTTTAAGGAAATCAAAGGATTTTTTCTTAATTTTAAAATCTGATGTTCTGTATTAGAACATAAAAATATAATTTGAGTTATAAGTAGCTTTTCAGCTCAGCTGTTCGACTACCTGAAATCACAATTTCTGATTTATCATATGAATCGTGTCAGTTTTTATTGTTCATATCTTTTCAGGCATCTGGCAAGCTGAGACTGCGATTTGTTTTCACATATGTTGTGATAGAGAAGATTCAGGATGTGTAGTGGTTTAGCATCAGGCTGTATGCACTTTAATTCTCACTTCCAGTGGTAAAACATTCTGTCATATTTTTAAAGTATTGGAATTCTCATTCTAATGTATGTTAAGTGGTCTTCTATTTCTATACTTTTTGTATCTCCTTTATCATCTCTACCACCCACCTTCCCAATTATAAACAATAACAAAATTCTACAAATATGATCATTAATTTTTGTTTTCAGCATAGACTAGATATCTAATTAAATGGATGATTATCTGAATATAATCTTACAGTAGGATAATTGCTTCATTTATAATTCAAATACATATTTAGGTAATTCTTTTCTTAAGTATATCAGTAGCTATATATAATATGCTTAGATCTATGTTTCTTTACTAAACTGTGATATGGTTAAGCTATCTTAAACTTGTCCTGTTTGTTTATAAATTTGTCTTCTGAAATTAAGACTTCATTTGCCTTAAATATTCCTGATTCTCATATACCATTTGCTATAATTTAGTTCTTATGACTTGTCTTCTATTTTTCTTTCTTCTTCTATCTCACATATATGCAGTTGAGAAATACTATTTCAAATAAAACATATGGAAAATAACAGATGTATTACAGTTGGTCTCTGAGAAAGTTGGCTATTTGCTGGATGAAATAGTCTTGAGAATCTTTTACTGGAAATATTTTAACTGTTATAAATTGACTATTAACTGATACCGTCATGAACACCTTCCTCCCAGTTTTCTGTCAAGTTGCCTTTGCTTTCCTATTGTACCCCTCTTGCCTTAGTAACCTTTTTGCTTCCTCCTACTCTCCACTCTCGCCCCTCTAATTGTGACTAATGGCTAGAACCTAATATACATTTCACCGCCCACACTTTGCTGACAACATAAATTATTTGGATAAAGATGGACAGTATTCAATAGCTGTGTGTGCACTTTACTGAAAGAGCCTTACGCCAGAGTGCCACACTTTCCCATTTTTATTAAAAGTTAAAATGCTTTTCCTGTCTTGGGGGTTGGGGTGACTTAGCCATGATAGAGGACAGGGCTACAGTGCTAATAAATAAACATAATAAGCATTACCGCTGGTTGAGTGACCCTGGGAAAAGAGCACTACAAAGCTATTTGTTGTTCCCTTTCACTTGTCAACAGCACTGGCTTAAAAGCTTTAGCCATTGTTGAGGACCTTACAGAACCCTTGGAAAGTTAGAAAGACAACTGTCAAAAAAGAAACTCAGGCCAAGATTAGTTGAGTATTTTTGTATTTCTGTGCTGTTTTGGGACAATTCATATATTAACCTAATGGAAGTGACAACAGTCTTTGTCCCTCTGACTACTACAGCTCTTTCAATGTCATCTTTATTGACATGAACCAACTGAAAAATTCATAGGAATGACAGATAAACCAGTGAAACTAAGGGTTATGAATCATTTTCATAAAAATGTGTAGAGGTAGAACTATTACCCTTTGATGTGGCTTTTGATTTCTAGGTAGTTTTAGTGATGGGCAAAGTGAAGCATATGTATATACTTTTCATTTGGATTTTATCATAAATCTCTTGGGTTGTTGTATACTAAGTTGTAGTTGTAATGTTAGTCAAACTTTTTAAATGTTACTGTGTGCCCAGCACTGTCTTAAGCACTTTACATAAATTATTTCATTTAATTCTTTTGACAATAGTATAAGTATAGTTATTATCCCCTTTTATAGACGAGTAAATTGAAGCATAGAGAGGTTAAATTACTTGCCAAAGGTCACAAAATTAGTCATAGTAAGTGATGGAGTCATGTTGTATGACGTTAAGTTTTTTTTTACATTTAGTAGCAAAACAGAGATTTTGTACATGAGAAAAAAACTCTTTGAAATTCCTTTTAGAAATGCTGCCCTCACATTACTTATGTTATTTTTTTCTGGGATCTAATATTTAAAACAAGAAGAAAACAGAGTGTTTTAGTCTATGCAAGGAAATGCACTTGCTTTCTGAGTGATGGAGTGGATAAAACTAGGAGAGTTTCATAAGTCTGTCTCTTAATGGATATTTTGTGTAGGAAATATAGAACCATCTTTTGAGGAGGAAACCCAAGTTTATTGATATGTAGCAGTTATAGCATATTGATTTTTTTTTTTTTTTGCTGTACACGGGCCTCTCACTGTTGTGGCCTCTCCCGTTGCGGAGCACAGGCTCCGGACGCGCACGCTCAGCGGCCATGGCTCACGGGCCCAGCCGCCTCGCAGCATGTGGGATCCTCCCAGACCAGGGCACGAACCCGTGTCCCCTGCATTGGCAGGGGGACTCTCAACCACTACGCCACCAGGGAAGCCCCTAGCATATTGATTATGGTATATTAAATCATGTAATGAAAAAATATTCTTCTAAAATATGGTATAAGATTGGATATAATTGAACAGGTGTGTTAACAGTTATAGCCTGTACACTGAGAAAACTTAAGCCTGTGGGTAATGATTTAGATATTGCAATATTCCAAAAACTGGTTGCACATTAAATATTTTAAAACTTGAGTCAGCAGGCCAAAGAATTTTTTTTTCTCTTAACCAAGCTCTTATTAAATTTCAAGTGGAAACAAAGAAATATTTTGGCACTACTAAAAGTAAAGTATTTCTAGAGCTTAATTCACTTCAGGATGATTACATATAAAATGAGGCTAATTGAAATCCTAATGCTTTGGAATTTCAGATGTGTTTCTATTGTGTGTTGTGGTGTGTGTTATTTTTTAACATTTCCTAGAAGAACTTGATATTTCCAGTAGCGGACTAGCTGTAGTGCTTGGCTAATGAGACTATTACAAGGCCTTCTGGTCTTCAGTGCCCAGGTCCACTCCAGATATGTAGAAGTTTTTATATTACTAACATTGCATTGTTTGATATTTGCCCCCAAGTGTTGTCTAGACATGCAGCTATTGTCAACATGAATTGAACTCTTACTGGTATATGATTTCCAGATTTAGCCCAACCTTCCCCTCAAAAATAATCTTATTATCAGTAATTGAATAAGTAAATAGCAAGGCTGTAATTAGCTTTTTGAAGAAAACTATAGTTAGCCAAGTGTACTAACTTTTATAACTAGCTATTCTATATTTTCATGGGAGCCATCAAGTGAAAGCTTCCAAGGGGAGAATATTGAATTAACAGTACCTAATTCTAACAGACGTTCACCACCCAGACCACCTATCATCTAATTATTGTCTAAAACTAGATGAGGTGCATAAAACTGGACTAACATTTTACTTTTGAAAAGTTTGACTCTTTATTAAAAGAACTTATTGCGGTGCGTGGTATATGGAAAAGAACGCTAAACTAGGAGTTAGGCTTCAAGTGCTGCCTTCATCATTAATTAGATTTATTATCTTAGGCAAGTGTTAACCTTAAGTTAGATTTTCAGTCTGTAAAATGAAGAGTTTGGTCTAGACTAGTTATTACCCAGCTTGGATTGAGCAAAACAGTCATCTCCCAACACTAGTTTCCTTGGTCAAATATGTAATCCATAACTCACTTAAAGATTGACAGTCTGTTAACACATAAAGTGGTCTAAATCTTGTAAGAATGAGAAATGTCAATTTGTTTCATGTTCATTAGATTTACATGACAGTGGAATGCTTATTTTATTTGTTTGCTTTAGTGTTACTTGTAACCAACCAACATAAATTTATGTCCAGTATATGTTTTAGTAAATTAGTTTTGTGGAATGCTTATCTAAATGTTATCTAAAGCTCCTTCCAGGTTTAAAATGCTGATTCTATGATATGAATAATCGACACATGCTTTTACTTCTTGACTTTGAAGGAGGTATTAGTATATTTTTGACGTTCAACCATATTGTTGTTCCTTCCAAAAGACAACTTTCATCCCTAAATGTGCACCCTGTCACATGTCAGGAATAACACAGCTTAGTTTAAGCCACAAAATTAAAGTATAAACAGTGGTAGATTTGGTATGACCTAACTCCTGGGACTTTGTTTAAAAAGTCACATATTATACATACATATTTTTTGCTTGTTCGATTTTTTCAATGAGCTCTGCCACTGCAGCTCAAGGGAGATTAAGGGGAAAAAAACCCTACATAAACACAAAGCAAAAACCTGAGCCTGTGTGTAAAGCTACTGCACTGGAGCGAATGTGGTTTAATTCTTGGCACTGGGAGCTTGTTGGAGAATTACAATATGTTGGCATGAGTCTCTGGGTTGGGTCTCATTGTTCCAGATGAGGGAGTCAGTCTTAAGGGTGTTTGGCACTGAAGGGAAAAAGGAGTGAGAGTTATAGGGAATGAGCGGGCCCTAAAGAGGCGGGATGCTGTTGTAACAATGGCTGGCACAGTTAGGGGGGCCATTCACTCGTGGGGATTGCCATAGGCATTGATGTGAAGAACCATATGTGAGTAAAAGAGGTAAGGGTAAGAAGGGAAAAGCAAGCAAACATATCAAAAGGGTCCTGATGGCAGAAAGAGACAAAAGTAATCCAGTTAGAGTCATCTTCCTGTTAATGGATTGACTGATAAGGATAACTTTCATTTCTCTCTAATTTATCTTACAGCTTATTTCTTAATATTTATTTTATTTTCTCTTTAAAAATAGATACGCATTTACCTTACCCCTAAAAAGACAGATTCTGTAATTAAGAGGCCGTGGTTTTGTATTCCATCTGTTCTACTTTCTGGCTAGGTGATGCTGGGCCTTGGTTTTCTTACTGAGCCTTAGTTTTCTCATCTGCAAAATGGATATAATGATAATATACAACATTGACAAATATTGTATCTGACAGCATTCTGTAAACTGAAATGCCATGCAAATAATAATAACTATTATTGTCCGCCATGCTTATTTTAATATAGCGAGCTGTAGCTTTAATTTTAATGATAATCACGGTACTCCAATGCTTGGGAGAAGTAAATCGCAGGAGACTCTTTAAAGTGTTGAAAGTCAAACTATGACACATCTTAACATGAAAATAATGGATAATCCAGAATTTGAACATTTGGGAATAACTGTATGTCCAGAAACATACCATACTCACAGTTTAAAATACAATTCTACATGTATGTTTTTAAAATCACATCTTAGAAAGTGGAATATTTAATAGATAACTACTATCTCTTTTACTCCATAAACTGAAGTAGCAGTTACATAATTGTGTCAGATTTCACTTTAATCATATTCACACATTAAGGAACAGGTATATTATAAATATTGAGATTCTGCCATTTGATCTTTCACAGTTTTAATCATTTATATTCTATGGGATCTTTACCATTTTCAGAGAAATTCAGTCATTGGTACATGTCCATTTATTGTGATCATTATTGTGAGATCATTTCATACCACTTCTTCATGAACTACCAGTGGAAATAAATTCAAACAGTAGCAGTTGTAGAATATTGAACATGGATTTGCTTAAAACTCTTTGTTTTACAGTAATTCAGACAGAGAGGTGAAGTAGCTGAAAAGAGATGCTTTCGGTCCCCCTGAGCTAGATAGTGTTAAAGTCCTGGTGAGAATCCATATTGTTTGACTTATAGCCCAATAGTCCTTCCACGTTATGAATGCATTTTTCATTTCAATGCATATATCTGCTATATGGTCATAGGTTTTCCTTAAATCATCCAAAATTCTAAAGTTCAAAGTCATATAGTGGGACTACATCCTGAACATATTGAAAATTGTAAGGAATCTTGGCTTTTAATCTCATCATGCTGCCCGTAGGTACATGTTACCCTGGGACATTCAATTTATCCTTTCAAATGTTTACTTCGTCCATCCACTGGAGTTAATAACAGTAGTTTCTCTGACTGTCCATGGCTGTTTTGCAGGTGAAATGCAGTAACGTGTGTGTACTAAAAAGAGCAAAGGCTTTGGGATCCAGTAAGTTGAACTTAGCTTCGTATTGGGCAAGTCACGATATTTCTCAAAGCTTTGGTTTCTTAATGGTGAAACAGACATACCAATATCTAATTCAGGGGATTATTATGAGAAGTTTGAGATACCACATGTAAAGGACCTGGTACACTGTTTCTCACTTAACCCTCAAAATGGCAGCTATCATTATCGTCATCAATAAGAGACTTAGGAATTTGTAGGGAAAAAAATAAACCTTAGTCCAGGACTCAGCTCTGCCCATTACATATGGTGAAACCTCAAACAAATCCTTTTCTTCCTTTGGTCTTTTT
This sequence comes from Neophocaena asiaeorientalis asiaeorientalis, assembly GCF_003031525.2. Taxonomy (NCBI): domain Eukaryota; kingdom Metazoa; phylum Chordata; class Mammalia; order Artiodactyla; family Phocoenidae; genus Neophocaena; species Neophocaena asiaeorientalis. Next base: position 18,284,492 of record NW_020176571.1, on the reverse strand, counting down.
CTTAACCTGAAAGATGGATATAATAACACAATCTGAGTCTTCAGATTTTTGCTTTGATTACATGAGAGAATACAGGTAGAAGCATCTAGCATAGCTCCTGGCACACAGGCTGTTCAATAAACGTTTATTGAATCTGAGTTTAAACCTCATCCAAATTGCAAGTATTATTGTCTTTATTCATCCACAGGCATGACAACCCTGAGTTGGATACATTTCTGATTTTACATCTTGCAAATTACTTGGTCTTAAAGAAGTTATTCATTTTTTTCTGTAGTGTATGTTAAAAGTCAGGTACTTGAAAAAACTGGCTTTGTATGAGAGCCTCCTATCTTTATGCAAGTTAATAAAGAGGCCAGGAATGTTGTGCAGGTTTCAGAAATCTGGCGGCTGTTTCTTTAACTCTGCAACTTAGACAGAAGACTTCTGTTTCTTTATGAGCACACTACAGTGAATATTTTGTCTAGCTGCAGGGGAAAAGCTTTGTCATGGACTTTGCAGACAATAGCCTTAAAAGTAAAATGGTCTGCTTTTGGTGCCGGGAGGTTCAGGGGCCTATTGTTAGTGCACAATGGATTTCTATTGCTGCATTCCTGCTTTGCAAGGTTTGTTAGCTTTTAATGACTGACGGTACTCTACTGCAAATACCATATTGGTTGGACCCTGTTTACATGCAACTCAAGAATTTCTGTAGAGTGCTGGAAAAAAGAAACAGTGGTATTTGTTTGACCTGCTCTGTTAAGGTTTAAAAAATGATTTCACTCACCAAGTGTTTACTGCGAATGTAGAAACATTGGCTATCCCTGCAGAAGTATTTTAGAGTTACTTGTAAAGCCTCAGTGAACAGAAATATTGATTACAGTAAGAAGAGGTTTAATGCATTTTATTACTCAGAATTGTCATTACCATTTTCAAAACACTGTGGTATAGAAATAGGGATATTTTAAGAAAAAGTAAAATCTTTAGGATCTTTTTTCCTTAAATGTGAGAAAATAGAAAGATATATTTTGTTACAAACAAAAAAAAAAACCATTTCACACATTCCATGTAAATGTGCACACAGTAGTTGTGGGGGGTGTGTGTGTGTATATGTACACACTATACATACAGGCTATGTGAAGAAGTAATCATTCAGAGCTTTTCACTATGTTATTTTCCCCAAGTTTTTGACATCTGAAAAGGAAGCAGTCCACGCTGCCACAGTTTTTCCAAAGAAAATTCCACCTCCCGTCCGTTGAAAACTCCACGCAGGCTTTGTGACTCTGATAGCTGATGTCTTTAAGATGAGGGCCTGAGAAAGTAGATAGCATTAGCCAAGATGATGCTGAAGACGCTTTAAAATGCATTTTATTGTGGGGAAAATTAACGCTTTTCTAATAATCTTAGGGTCTCTAGGCCAGACTGTCCCTTTGATAAGTTAACATGTACTCCCTTTATGCTCCTAGTAGGGGGTAAACAAATGTCTGAACAAACACAAATACGCATAAACACCAATGTGGAGAATGGCAGTGTGTGTCTTCGATCCAGATAATAAGTGTGGGTATTGTTATTTAGATGGAGCATACTGGGACACTTATCTTTTAGTACACACCATTTTCTAACTGAATGCAGTGCTAATCGTGGGATTGAAAGCCATTGTAATTGTGTACCCGTCTAAATGCTGACAAGAATATAAAATTACATTATTTGGAACTGAGTTTGATGTTTCGGAGTTTTATTAGCATTTATATTTACTTATACATTAAAATTCAACACAAAAGGAGAGATCAAAACCATGTGACATATAGAAACAGATGTCAGACCACCACATAACCCTGCTCTCTAAAATCTGTGTGTCCTGTCTTAATACAGGACATTTTCAAAGAGTGTGCTACAAATCTGAAATAAGCAAATAATAAGTTTCCATTATAGGCATTACTTACTTGTCTAGATTCTGCAATCTTTGTAAAGCTTCTTTTACACCAACTCTTTTTTATATGTTCACGGTACTGGCAAATCTTTCCACAGTGTGCTAACCACCACACGATGTTAAACACATATTATGAAGTGGATGTAATTGTAAACACACAGAGGGACATAATTACATGTAGCAGATTTAAGAGCTAATTCTTTGCCTTTTTTTTTACTCTGCATTTTATCAACATAATTATTTTTTGACTGCAGACTAACACCCTGAAATTGACAAGCATCCATTATAGCAGGAATTTGTTCACCAGATTGGAAAACAATGAACTGCAGGTTTATATGTACCCATTGTCATAAAGAATTAGTACAGCTTTGTTCCACAAGAGGAAAAAGCTAATGATTTTGAAACAGCAGGTGACAAAACACATTCTTTTTTTCCTCCCCTGTTATCAGTTTGTTGATGAAGTCATTATGAACTGGGACCAGGGTAGGGATGGCCTTCTTTTTAGCAGATAGACTTTTAATGAGCTTTGTTTATAAAGATAGTCACATTGATTTGCTTACCTGTTTTTATTTCTTTACTTAGAAACCCCCAGTATTGAAAAGCTACTATCAAAGGACTGGAAAGACAAGCTTCTTGCAATGGGATCAGGGAACTTTGGTGAAATAAAAGGTAATATGTTTGCAATTATTTTGATCTAAAATGTACCGAAATGAATCTGATATTTAGAAATATTAGTGGTGATAAAGTACTTCTGCCCCCATGCGCTCTGTCTTTGGTGTTTCTTCCTTCTAGCTTGAAAAGGGATGTACAGTGGTTCTTATTTTCTCTCTGTGCCTTATAATAGTATGTTTTTTTAACAGAATAACCCCACTATATCTTTAACAGTATTTGACGTTCATCTTTTTTTCTAAATTTTAAATGACTTACTTATAAGTACAAATGTATCTACAGCAGGGTTAAAAACTGTATGAGATGATTTTATACATTCTACGTATTAGGAGTATGAATATACGTAATCTCCACTTAAAACCAGGAATGACAAAGGGAGAAGGTTTAATTCCTCATATAAAAATAAAATCAAGTGGTGCTTTCAATTAATTAAAAAGTGTGTTTTCTCAGAGCATAGCAGGCAATCTATGGTTTTCTGTTTGTTGCCAATAGGACACTTTTGAATCTGAGTTCTAAAGGATTAATTTTAAGGAAAAACTACTTATTAATATTAATATATTTTGTTATGTATTACTCTGTATATTTTTGATAGCGGCTGAATATATATTTTAAATATCACCAGATTTATATTGATATACATGTAGAAATCTGTGTGTAAATAACTTTTTTGCATATGTGTGTACGTGCAAGTGTTCTCCCACTGAGAGGCAATCATCTCTCTTAAGGCTTTACTACATCAGAGCATCCTGGAGAAGGGCAAAGCACAAATCAGTCTTCTCAAATGTTTGACTTACGTGATGTCAGCATCTCTGTTTGGGAAACTTCCATAAAATGTTTGCTTGAGTATCTCACTTTTCATCCATATATTTGGAGTTTACATATATTCAGGCTATGATTAGGTGTGAACGGGTGGTGAGAAAGTGAATTCCTGCTAATCAGCAAATTAAGTAACCAGAACCTATAATGGAATGAAATTCAAAGAAGTAATAATTAATATCCCTTGAAGAGCTTGAAGACAAAGTTTAGAGAGAACAGAAAAGTTTCATTTTCTATTTTGTTGGATTTTAACCCATTTGCACCTGAGATGCAGGATGTATTCTCCAAGGTTCTTTATTCTCCTGTGACCTGGGTAATAACTGAGAGCAGAGCAGAGCAGACCGCCTGTTCCAAGCCTTGTGATCTCATTCCATTGGAGGACAAACATTTTTCCCTCCCTCCTTTTCCTCACAAGTCTAACTTAAAAGCAGCAACAGCAGTGATGATAAGCTTAGAGGAAAGAAGCTCAGCTGTCCTTTCAGGCTTGCCTGTGGGGTTAGTTCAGGAAGCTGCAGTACAGTCACAAAAGAAGTTTCTGTCTTTAATTTTGAGTTTTTTAAGCTTCACATTCAGAGCACAAGTTTAGTTATTGTCCTCTGGTTCTGTTCAAAAAGCTGTTTTCTGATGCATTTAAAAGCAACTGTAGATCTTTCTTCTGTTGGGGGCATGGTTGTTAGGTGCTCGGATCAGGTTTGGCAGAAAACTGGAGGAAAAAAGCGCTGGGTTACTTTTCCTATTGACTGCCCGTGACAGTTGCAATTACTATCCATTGTTCATAGGTGGCTCGAAAGTGGAGAGGATACAATAGTGTGTTGCCCTCTGGGGGGAAATGAATTTGACTTAATGGTTCTTGGGTGGGGGGCGGTCAGACCCTATGATTATGTGCTCCAGGAATGTGGTTTTCATACCACCTCAGACGAAGTTAGTCAAGAACAATAGCCCAGCTGTTTGGCCCCTGTTTTTTATGAGGCAGATAAAGGTGTAAGTCTCATGTATGCGTAGACTGTTTTCAGTCAGGGTAGGGCAGGATAAGCATGACCTTTTTTTTAATCTGAAAATATGAACTTATTCAATTATTAGATAATTTATTACTGATAATTCAGAGCAATGTATCTGAGTAGAACCTTTGTATATATTAGGATGTTTACAGCCTTTACAGTATTTACTGAGTCTTCTTGTGGATTGAAACTCTTCTCCTCCATTTACACTGGTCAGTTTTCACTTAACTTTTAATTAGTTCCAGGAAACATGAGTGAGTGAATGAATGCGTGTGTGTGTGTGTGTGTGTGTTTGTGTGTGTGTGTCCATTCTTGAATATCTAAGACCATAGCCAAGTGAGGGCAGAGCTCCGTTCCTAAGTGCTGGCTTCAAGTTGCTGTGAGTGAATTAGTTTCAGCGCATTTGGACAAAGATTAAATTTACAGCTTGGCAAAATTCAACGAAGTGTTTCTTACTATTACTATTTAAAAAGTGAAAATGATAAACTTTTAAAAAGAGGAGAAATAAATAGCATTTGGTCTGGATAGTTTAGCTGTCAATAAAGAGTTGTCATACGCACTTAAAGTCAATCTCATTTTTCAAGAAACAGTGTGAGTTAGGAAAGGTCACCCATTTCTGAAAGCATAAAATTATTTTTCATGTTAGATTAGAACTTAGACCATTTTATGGTCTGGTACTTTGGAAATGTGAAGTAATTAGGTTTTAAAGTTACATTAGAAACAATTCTCTAAAAAAACACACACAAAAGTACACTGGATTCAGTTTTCCAGAACAAAAGAGTTTGACTAAAAAGGTCTACCGATAGCAAACAGTCAATATATATTGTAAACTGATTAGATGACTACAGACATAATTTATTTCTTCTTCTCTAATCAGCCGTATAGTGTAACTGGCCATTTACAGAGGTTTCTTTGCCCTTATCTATAGCAGAAGCACTGAGCAATGGTTGTGTGAAAGATGAAGAAATACATTTTATAGCCTCATAGTTACTGAGAAGGGAAAAAACAGTGCCTGCACTCCAGCTGGCAGCCAGTAGCATCACACACATTGTTTCAGCTAGCATGAAATTCCATTACACTGAAGGTCATTGCATTGGCACTTCACCTGAGGACAGTATCTGGGGATCCATGGCAGCTTTGACTAATCTAAACAGATCGTCTGTTTTTCAACAAAGCCATTGCAAAATGTGTATTTTACTGACTTAAATTTATTTGTAAAATTATAAGAAAAATATCTCCATGCAAAACTCTCTTAAAATATTTCTATTTTGTTCAGGTTATGAAAGCAGGGCATTGTTTGAGAGGTTTTCTGAGTAGGGCACTCAGAAAAGCCTAGATCAGTTTCTCTACCTGCCTTGTTCGAAGAATTCTTCAGAGCCTTGTTTCTTTCCCATTGGTATCCCAGGTAGACCCTTCTCACCCTGCTCAGAATGCATTAATTTAGGCCAGTAAAGTGTTATATCTGGTATTAAGGAAAATGCCAGTTGTAGTCGGTATAATAAAAAATTGGCTCTTTTTGAAAGCTATAATTTTGTTCTTTCTAGAAGATGGGACATAAAGGCAAACACCAAACAGCTCTAGAATGCCAATGATGGATTCAAGTAAATAATCCATTCCACAATACTGTGGTCTTTCAGGACTCATGAATTAAAGTCATGCTATGTAGATTCAACATGAGGATTAAAGTAGATCCCCTCTTAGGTGACATAACATTTTGATATGAAAGAGATATGTAGATTTAGTATATGGCTTGAAAGAGATGATTCTCTTTAAATAACATTAGACGATTTGAAAATAAGCAGGCTTGGAACAGGAATCAGGTCCCAGGTAATAATCTAGTAAGAGGTATCCTTGGATTTTTATAAATTTAAAACATGGAAACTAAAATCTCAGCATTTAGATATGTAAGGGTTTGTATAACTTTGAAAGCTGTTTTAAACCCATTCTTTTAAAAGTCCAGTAACTATTTAAGAAACACATGGTTTGCTAATTATCTTGTGACTGTTTCATTTGTGCATCACATTTGTTTAGAGGGGTTGGAAATGTTGATTATTTTCTGAGGGAACTGTTGTATCTGGAATTTGTTTAACATAAGAGTCAGCCATAAGGCAGGTACATAACATATAGTCATTTACTTCTAAATAAAGTAAATGTTTAATGTTTTTAATCTACTAAGCTTGTTTTATAGTTCCTTGTAGTTGCTTATGAGTAATGTTTTCACTTTTTGTAAAAACTATTTCATAAGAACTGAAGAAAGACTACCGGGGCACAGAATATAAATTTTTAAAATAAGTTTGGCAGTGTCTATAAAAGCAGAAAGCGACTTTATGTTTTCTGCAAATCAGTTACTTGCTCTGTCTTGGGAAGCCAGAGTCCTCATGCCAGTGTATAAACACAGCAAGCGATGGGAAGAGACCAATCAGCCACTGGCTCTCATTGATTCGTATATTGATAATCCAGTTCACCAGTTAAGAAGTTATAGGGCTTCCCTGGTGGCGCAGTGGTTGAGAGTCCGCCTGCCGATGCAGCGGACGCGGGTTCGTGCCCCAGTCTGGGAGGATCCCACGTGCCACGGAGCGGCTGGGCCCGTGAGCCATGGCCGCTGAGCCTGCGCGTCCGGAGCCTGTGCTCCGCAACGGGAGAGGCCACAATGGTGAGAGGCCCGCGTACCGCAAAACAAAACAAAACAAACAAACAAACAAAAAAGAAGTTATATATACCTTTTACAGCAGGCACTTAATAATGCATATTTTAAGCGAATACTCTTGCATATTTAATCTAGGGTTTATATTTGAAAGTAAAAATATCCTCTCCTCAACATTTTTCTCATTTAAAAATACATTCATTCATTTAACAAGTATTCAGCTGTCCGAGGCTCGTGAAGATCCTAAAATTAAAATAATTATAAAACCATTGTTTTTTCTTGTAGATGTGGACTCCAGAGCTTACGCTATCCAGATCATTGGATAATAGAATTTACCTAAAACATTTTCCCCTTTGAAATTAACATTTCTCCTACTAGGGGAGCATGATGTAGTTAAAAAGATTTGGTGTCTTGTTGCCCTGATTCTCTCAAAGACTTGTGGAAATGAGGTTACCTCTTTTGGTTTATTTCCTCATCCCCTCATTTACAAACAGTTGCATTGATTACATGCCTGTTTATGTACAGCCACTTTGCTAACATCCTTTACAAAATTATTATAACAAAGTCATTTTACTCCTATTTTATGTAGGAAGAAACTGAGTCTCAGAGAGAGAGATGAATTATCCAGAACCACGTGCTTTAGTTGTGACAGGGTCAAGATGTGACTCTAATTCTGTCTGCCTTCAAAGCCTGTGCTCTCTACGTGATGCTTGGTAGTCCGTCTTAGTAAAGTTGGAATGGGTGATCTCTAAAATCCTGTGAAACATGAAAACTTATTCAGACCCACCACAGCTAGATGAAGAGTCCCTCTGAGATGCACCCATCGTTAGCCTGCCTCCATGGTGAACTTTCCTTGTAGACTATCTAGCTTACTGTAGGCCCAAAGTTTGGAACCCAGTACGTATTTGATGAATGGATGACCAAGAAATGCCGTGCTTCGAGATGGCTATTATTGACTACATTCCAGTCTCTAAGTGCAGTGAATTGAATGTGATATTAAAAACAAAACAAAACAAAGCTGTTTTTTACATTTTAAGTACAATACCCAAGTAAGCGGATGGAATATCTTGGGAAAAGGTTATAAAATTACAATCTCCATTAAAAGGTAGACATTTGTAGTAAGAAATTGTATAGAACCATACTTTTTAAAAAAGATAAGAACGACCCTTGCTTTCACTGTACAAATGATAATGCACACATCTTGTTCATAATGTCCCAGAAACAAAATATCCAGCCATGGGGTAACAACGGTAAAGACCATAGCTACTTTTCAATTGTTCCGTTTCATTCTGATAGTCGCCCTTAAAACTGACAGCTTTCACGGGAATTTCCTGGCAGTCCAGTGGTTAAGACTTGGTGCTTTCACTGCCAGGGAACTCCCGCAAGTCAAGCAGTGCAGGCAAAAAAAAAAAAACCTGATAGCTTTCCATAGTACATATATTTTAAAATCCAAGCCGAAGTCCACCTTTTAAGATATTGAAGCAAAAAGAATTAAACTATTTTTTCAAAATAAATTACAGAAATCTGAAAGAAGGTAAGAATATTCATCGTATTAGCAGTGTACACTAGAATATCAATTTATACTGTCATGTTATACGTGATCGCATTCCTTATGTAATTTTAATAGGTTCCAACTTCTAAGAGTATCTATATTGCAGTAAAGGATACATAACTAAATTTTATCAAAGTTTGATTGCATTCGTTGTCAATGAAAAAGACCAATGCACAGATGTTTGTAAGTTAGATAACTTAAATATTCCTTTGATGAAACAGAATAATGCCATTCGTACCTTCTGATGAGGGGGTCTGACTTTTACTCTAGTTGGATGAGACTGCCATTGAGAAAAGCTTTAGTTGTAAATTTAGAATAACTTAAGTCTGTTTCTATTCATTATATTTTCAGTTCATTCAACAAATACTGCTCTCTGTCTTGCCATGTGCTATGTTCTGGAGATGTAATGGTAGCAAATGGAGTAGACAGATTTCTGCCCTTCTGGAGCTTACACTCTAGTAGAGGCACTTGCTTTTTTTTTTCCAGTTTTATTTTATTATTATTATTTTTTACATCTCTATTGGAGTATAATTGCTTTACATTGGTGTGTTAGTTGCTGCTGTATAACAAAGTGAATCAGCTATATGCATACATATATCCCCATATCCCCACCCTCTTGCCTCTCCCTCCCACCCTCCCAATCCCACCCCTCTAGGTGGTCACAAAGCATCAAGCTGATTTCCCTGTGTTATGCGGCTGCTTGAGGCACTTTCATTAGGCAGAATTTTTAAAGGCAACGTAATGAATGACTTTTAGATCCTTCAGGTGGATTACCAGTTGAAAGCAACAACATTTCTATAAAAAAAATCAAAGCAATTCGAGTCCTGTCCAAATTATAACACTGATAATCTAAGGAACACCAACAATAAAAGAAAAAAAAAAAAACATCCTGGCAAAGATTGACTGTTGCTTTGAATTAAATGTGTGGTAATTTTTTTGAGGGAAGAAACATAATCTCTAGTTTACTTTCAGCATCAAAATTTTAGGACTTTTCCTTTCCTGAGTGACTCTTCCTTCCTTTTACTTTTCCTTTAGTTATATCAAAACTCCCAAAGATTTACTGTGATTTTGATTGTAACTTCAAGCCATATATCTATTGCATTTTGGTAGAATAGAACAATATTGGGGAAATATAAGCTTCCAAAGATTTTTTCTTGTTATTTCAAATGTATTTGAAAGCATCCTTAACTTAAGTAATCCTAATAAGGGTTATTTATCTATTTGCATAGAATCATACATTGTCACTCAATTAAGGACTTTTCTCTCATCTTAAGAAGTTTATTTATTTAATTCCTTTAAGAAAAGGTTATGGGGTGCCTACTATGTGCTAGGCATTACTCTGGGGACATAGTATTAAACGAAACAAGCTAGAATTCTGCTATCATGGAGTTTATACTCCACTGGGAGATTCAGTAAATAAATATGTCAATAATGGTACAACGTATGGTGCTAACGACTATAGTCTTGGATGTAACTGTAATCTTGGGTGGCCATAATGTGATCAGTTAGTTTTCCAACTACATTGCATCATTTCATGAGAGCATAAATTTATATTCTCAAACTTGAATATTTTTTCTGCTAGCTATATTCTATTTTTGAAGAAAGCCTCTGAGTGGCATATGAGAAAACAGTCTAAAACGTGATTAACTAATAAAGTTTTCCTTTTTAAATGTAGAATTCCTTAATCTGATTCTTCAAGATTCTCTTTTTAAGAAAAGAAGAATCGTATTACTGATAATAATACCCTTGATCTCTTAATAATTGTGGTTATTAAATTTTCATGGTTTGTCTTGCCTCTTCGATACAAAAAAAAAAAAACTACTTACGGGGCTTCCCAGGTGGCGCAGTGGTTGAGAGTCCGCCTGCCGATGCAGGGGACACGGGTTCGTGCCCCGGTCCGGGAAGATCCCACATGCCACGGAGCGGCTGGGCCCGTGAGCCATGGCCGCTGAGCCTGCGCGTCTGGAGCCTGCGCGTCTGGAGCCTGTGCTCCGCAACGGTAGAGGTCACGACAGCGAGAGGCCCGTGTACCGCAAAAAAAAAAAAAAAAAAAAACTACTTAGGACCAAGAACTGTGTTTTAAGCCTCTTTTTGTTTCCATCAAACCCCAGCTTAGAAAATTAAGAATAATAAATGCTCAGCCAACAGTTTTTTATTTACTTATGAAATAAAAGGGGCAAAACAGCTACAGATTATTGCTCATCATAAATAAAAACAATCAAAATATTTGTTCATCCTGATATTTTGTAATGAGTAAATAGCCATCACTTTTTACTGTTGAGTTATAATCTAAAAGAAGGTAAGTCTATGTTTGTGTGTCCAACCTTACTCATGTCATAATTCTCTATACACCAGAGTCACTGTCATCGAAAAACCACTCTCTTCTTATTCCTCTTTTCTTACATGTTTTATTGCCATCTTATTTTCAGGGACTCCCGAAAGCCTCGCTGAGAAGGAGAGACAGCTCATGGGGATGATCAATCAGCTAACCAGTCTGCGAGAGCAGCTGTTGGCTGCCCATGATGAGCAGAAAAAACTGGCTGCATCTCAGATCGAGAAACAGCGGCAGCAAATGGAGCTGGCCAAGCAGCAGCAAGAACAGGTGAGTAAGAACTAGAGAACACAGTCAGGTTCCTCAGGTATTGTTCTGCCTGAAGCATACAGGTCACTCTCGGAGGCAAACAGAGATCAGTAAAAGCTTCTCCCCCCTGCCCTGCCTGAGTAAATAAAAAGGCGAAACACCAAAGCGAGCAAAAAACTCATCTGAAAAAGCTTATTAACTATTTTAGTGGTACATAACTTGGAAGTGATTATAATCGAGGTGAAATTCACGAGCACGGTACCAAAAAGAACCGTGGAGAGTCAAGAGACCATTTCCAGTCAGGGACATTAGGAAAGATTTCATTCAATGTGTTTGGTGTGAACTTGGAAGGCTAGGTAGGATTCAACAAGTGAAGTCAATTTCCAATCATGGGGCAAGAAGTTTGGTTAGGAGGCTACTATGATCATCTAAATAAGGTGTGAGACTCTAAACCAGATGGGGTAGTGACCATGGAGAAAGAGAAAGAAGGGATAAATAGGTGGAAGAATTATGGTCAGTTGAATTTTTTAAGTGGGCTAAAGAGAGAGGAAAAGCGTTGAGCCAGGGTAACAGGGAAGGTCAAGAGGAGGGCAGATTTGGAAAAGCAGGTGGTTTTATTATGCGGAATTAGAGCGGTCGTCAGGTTGTCCATCTGAAAGTATGTGAGAGAATAGAAATATCAATTCACAGTTTGGAAGAGAGGGCTGAGCCTCGTTTCCTAGATTATCTACATAGAGATAGTAGTTTAAACCACTGGAGACAGTCAGTTTCATTCATTTATTCAAAAAATAGTAATCAAGTGCTTGTGTGCCAGGCACTGTGCTAACTACTGAAGTTACCTCAATTAACCAGAAAGACAAAGCCCCTAATTTCTAGTGGAAAGAGAGACAATTAACAAAGGAAAAGAAAAATTACCAAAATAACTTCAGAGAGTGATAAGTAATTTGAAAACATGTACTGAGAGTAATTTAATAAATATTGATTAATATGACAAGTTTGGGTTGCCATCTTAGCTTGGGTGGTTGGATCTGCCAGTTAAGCTCAGATCTAAATGACCTATGAGAGGCAGTGGTATTAATATCTAGGGCCAAGGTGTTTCATGCAGAGGAATGACAGGTTTATGGGCCTTAAATGAGAGTAGTGGCGATATCATGAGAAAATGGAAAGGAATTAAGGGAAGAGAGATCCTTGGGAGATGCTGGCATATAGCCGGTAGGGAGAGGAAAATGAACATATCCAGAAGCAAGAAGCTACTAGAGTAGTCATTTAGATTCTCATTGTCAGCCTTTAAACATGGGGCTTCTCTGGAGCTTTAGTAGCAGAAATCAGATAATAAGAATTGACATGTAGAAGAACAATGCATAGTGGGGAAATGGAGGTAATGCATAAGAAGTATTACTTAAAAGAGGCTTGGTAGTCATGGGAAGGAAAGACAGAAGGTGTCATAGGGTGAGCTTACATATAAAGATGGCACATCTTTTCTAGGACTAACTTAGTTTACCATCCCATGTTCTGGGTTTAGTGCACTCACTGTCTTAAGTGGAGGAGGACTGTTATTTAGTCAAGGGTACTTTTGTATCTACACAAATACTGCAAAACCTTCTAGACAGCTGTCAAAGTGTAAACTAGCAGAGTTGAAAGAGGTGGAGAAATATTCAGATTACATTTGAGGAGCCCTCCTTTCCTTCTGTTTACTTTTCTCTACTTGATGGTTCATCTCTGCTTGAAAGATGATATTTTTATTTTTAATGAAATGTGTCACCATCTTCCTTAAGTATATATTTAGCCTGTTATTGGAGATGACCCTTATTCCTCTTGCTCTACCCGTACGATGAAACAGCTCAGAATGATTGCCCATGACAGTCTAGAAGAACACCACTCTTTTCTTGTTCATAACCCTCAATACTTTCAGACATCTGAATTCAGAAGATCCTAGGAGCCTCTGAAACTGGAACTCAGATGGGGATATTTCTTTGTAGAGAATCCATACTTCGATGGGCCTGAGGGCATGCTTGTCCTAAAAAATCTGAGCAATTACTAATGGAGAGCAAGGTTCCTTACTTTCTCTTTCACACTCTGACCCATCCTCAAATATCATCAACGGATTCTAGAATTTTCTACTTACTCTGCCATTCTCCTTAGAACTTCAGAAATCCTTAGGTTCTTCCAGAAATTCTCCGCTGTATTGGAGCGATGCCAGGCAATGCTGCCTATACAGCCTGAGAGAAGATCCCTCCTGAGAGCTACTGGCCAGGTTCCTGGAGCCCGTTCTGCTCTCCCAGATCCTCTCTGCCGTGCAGCATCAGCACTCTGTAGTCACTGATCTTTTCATCGGGACACAGGGATATTTCTGAAGGACATTTAGTATTTATTCCTTAAGATTCAGGTTAGGTTTCTCTCACCTTTAGAACTCCTTTTCTGACCCTACTCCCAACACTCCCTAGTCAGTACACTGTGTCCCTACTCTGTGCTCCGTCCCACATTCATCTTTTCAACAACTTTCTGTTGAGCACCAATTTGATGCCAGCTTCTGTTTTAGTTAATAGGTTACAGCAAGGAATAAAACAGACGAAAATACCTCATGTATTGAATTCTAGTTGGGAAGAGATAGACAATAAATAAGTAAAATATATGTTGAAAATGAAGCAGAAAAATAGGGATGAGGGTGCCAGGTAGAGAGATAGGCTCTTTTAAAATGACTGCTCAGGGCTTCCCTGGTGGCGCAGTAGTTAAGAATCTGCTTGCCAATGCAGGGGACACGGGTTCGAGCCCTGGTCCAGGAAGATCCCACATGCTGTGGAACAACTAAGCCCGTGTGCCACAACTACTGAAGCCCGCATGCCTAGAGCCCATGCTCTGCAACAAGAGAAGCCACCGCAATGAGAAGCCCACGCACTGCAACAAAGGGTAGCCCCCGCTCGCTACAACTAGAGAAAGCCCATGCGCAGCAATGAAGACCAAACGCAGCCAAAAAAAAAAGACTGCTCAGGGAAGGCCTCATTGATAGGGTAACAGCTGAGCAGAGACTTGTAGGAGGTGAGGGAGTGACCAATGCAGTTATCTAGGAAAAGAGTGTTCCAGATGGAGGGGAAAGCAAGTGCAAAGGCCCAGAGGCAGGAGTACCCTTGGTGTGTTCAGCAGACAGGAAAGCGGAGTGGCAAAGGGAAGAGAGAGAGATGACATCAGAAAGATAACAGGAGGCCAGCTCATACAGGGCCTTGCAGGCATCATATGGAAACTGGCTTTTACTCTGAGCGAGACAGAGGGTTTTGAAAAGAGGAATAACACAACACAACTTATATTTTAAAAGGATCTCTCTTGGTGCTGGTTTATAGTAGGCTGCAGGGAGGGAGCGAGGGCAGAGGCAGAAAGAGCAGATAGGACGCTATCACAGCAATCCAGGCAAGAGGCAGCAGTGACTTAGAACAGGAGGAAGTGTGGAGGGCTATGAGGTGGTTAGTTTCTTAATGAAATCTTAAGGCACTTATAAAAGGATTTAAATATCGGCTGAAATATTGATATGTGGGAGGAAAGACCGGACTTAAGGAAGAGAGTGGTATTTCGTTTTCTACCTTTTCCTTTCTGACTTTTCTTCAGAGAGAGAAAAAGGAATTTCTTTAGGCTGTATTCCTAAGATAAAACAAAAGCATTAAAATAATTATAATTGTACCAGCATACATAGGGGAAATAAAAAGTTCATTGTGCAGCCATGTAGATCCAACCTCATCATATAGATTCTTTACTTTCATTCATAGTAATGGACTCTGCATAAATTTTTTCCTGAATTTTTTGCTTTCTGATACAGAGGTTAAGGGATATACCTTCCTAATGAAAATGATAGTGACCATAGCATTGAGAATAAGAATTAGAGCGTATTTATAAGGCAGCTATAAGTTTCATGAGGAGAGAAGTTACATTCTTGTGAGAAGGTTTCCTGCCCTATCTCATGAAGTGTTTAGAATTTTATTCTTGTCTCTTCACTCATGCACTCTTCATCAAGTGTTCACTCTGTACTCCTTTTGCATCAGGCTTTGCGCAAATGGTGAGAGCAAAATCTACGTGACCCCTAACTTCACCGTATTTATGAATTTCTACCTAGGAGACAGAAACCTGTTAATTAAAGCAAAAACAAAAATAAATATAACATCATAGCATGTGGTATAGTATCAAGTAGGTAGAGGATGTTATGAGAGCGAAAAACAGGGAGCAGTTGTGCTCGTCTGGCTTAACACTTAGGATGACCACACTGAGGGCTAATTCCTGAGTTTAGTTTTGAATCTGTTGAATTTGTAGTGCCTTTGAGAATGTTGTTGGATAAATGGGTCTAAAGCTTAAAGCAAAGATCCGGGCTAGAGAAACAAATTTGTAATCACTTGGCATACGTGTGGATGTAGGTATAGAGGGAAAGGAATAGAGTCTAAAGTGAGCCTACAACATTGTGTGATGGGAGAGAGCCATTGACAGTAACTGAGAAGAATCAGACTCAGAGGTAGGAGCAAAACAGGGAAAATGTGATGTCATGGAAGCCAAGGGAGAAAGTTCAGGATCAAGGGAAAGCGCTTGAGTATTGAATTCTGATGAAAAGTCAAGCAGTGAGGACGAGAAAACACTTCAGAATTTAAAAAATTGGAAGTGACTGGTGACTTTATTAAGAATCCTGTCAGTAGAGACCAGAATTGAATGTGTTGAGGACTCGGCAGTCAGTTTGTGAGAGGCAGAAATGACAGTGTTTACCAAGACACAAAAGCATACCAGAACCTCACTAAGGAATAGAGCATCTTACAGTACCTTGTCCTGCTCTGAACTCTTTGGCACACACCCTCCTGTTTGTGAAATATTCTCTTTCTTTTCCAAGGGCTGAAAATGTCAGAGGTAAGTACCTCCTTAACATACTGCCAGGAAGAGGGATTTTTGAAACTCCAGCATTTCACACTGGGTTGGACCACTGTTGTTGTGTCTTAGGCTTCGTTTTCCAAAAGAAGCATAACTGTTCCTAAGTCTAAATATCTTGTCTGATCCTACTTAAGGATGACTTGCTGGTCCTGTAGGGGCGCAGGCACATCTATCTTCGTAAGCTTAATCAGTGTCAAATCAAACTTTGAGACACAGAACATTGGTAATCTCCCCCTGGGACTGTAATATACTCTTAACTTTTTCATGTGCCGTTTCTCCGCAGATTGCAAGACAACAGCAGCAGCTTCTGCAGCAACAACACAAAATCAATTTGCTTCAGCAACAGATCCAGGTCAGAAACCATAATTTCATATGGACTTCCAATTAAGAAATAGATTTCGTTTCTCATTTTCAGGTGACCTGACTGAAATGAGCTCCAAAATAAAAGTTACTTTCAGCCTAATTGTGACGTGTCACCCACGAGCCATGAGAATCTTGCACACGGTGGCCCCGTCACGGGCCCGACTGTGTCGCGATGTTTTAGGGGAGGCAAGCTGATGGTAATTTTTATCCTACACGGAAAGGAAATTATTGTAGAGAAATGTTTCATTTTCTCTATTCTTTAACGTTTAATATGTGCCTGGAAATGTTCTTAATGGGGGAGGTGCAGGGGAACCAAAGCAGAAAGGTTTTCAGTTAGACGTCGGTGGCAGGGAGAACGTTTTACAGTAGGCTCGAGAGCCACGTGTGATCAAGGTGGAAGTGAGGGAGGGTAACGATTTGGTGTTCAAGTCGAATTTCACCCTTCATACTGCGTGGAGAAACGAAGACTGAGGGCTCTATAACCTCCATATTTTTCTTCTGTGGAAATTTGCAATGATGAGAAGCAAAGCTGCCAGGGATAGCCTGTCTCCACCACTTGCTTGTGGCATGCGTTTTGCCAAAATTTGTTTCCCTTTCTGAAAATTCCCTCTCTGAAAGCGCTCATTTCGTAGAGTGTTTAGGAGGATTTAATAAAATCACGGACGGAGAGCTTTAGCGTAGTGTCAAGGCACATAGTAAGTACTCAATACATACTTGCTATGACTAGCAAGAAGAGGAAACTAGTTCATGGAGCAATGACTCCGACCTTACGGGACATCATCCATCGGAAATCAACTGTTAGATCTGCAGTCAGCTTATCTGGGGAGAAATTCATCATTCTCTTGAAGCTGTATCTTGAGAATCCAATATATTTTATTAAGTGTAAATATAAATGACAGAAGCAAACATGTCAAAATTATTTCATCCACATGTTTATCATGTTTAGACTTATTTGCCAAAAACGTTTATCCCATTTTATCTAGCTGGGTCAGCTACACTTAATTTCTTTACTGTGGGTTATATAGCCCAGTCAAGGTTTACTCATTTTTATTCTACCTGAGATTTTAATGAGCACAGTTTCAGTGAGACAGAGAAACATCAGTGAAATGTTCCAGCCAAGACTCCGTGCCTTCCTTAATTACGAACAGCATATTTCTAATGTGATATTATCTGTCTGTCCATACCTGGAGTGTGGTTATTCATTCAATGGTTTAAAACTGTTTTTCGGGTTTCATGTTTAGCCTAAGCATGCTGCCTTTGAATGTCATTTTAGTTGATGGTACGAGGTTATCTACACTTAAAATGTTTTTGATTATTGAAAACCAAAGATAATAGAATTATTATGGCAATTTCTCATTATAAATAAGATACAGTTCCATAATGAGTGGTGTGGTCCTTTGCAAGTCACTTCGTTTCACTGTGATTTGATGAGGGTACCAATGGTTTTAAGTGCTTATAATTTTTATGAGATTGAGATAGTCTTTTGTTACATAGAATTGCAAAAATGTATGTAAACCCGTATTATAAATATGTAGAAGGCTCAATCAGCTGTGTTTTCTGACCATATAAATCGTGCAACACCTTCAGCGTTCATAATGTGGATTTAAAGCTCTGTCATAATAACAAAATGTTGAAATTGGAGGATTTCTTGCTCCAGAGCATGGAGCATTGTACTTTATAAGGCAGAGCATTTTTTAAATGAAGTACCTTAAACTATTCTAGAAATGACATGACTATAGAAACTGTATTCCAGCGAGCTGGAGCCAAGTTTAATCACTTGCCCAAGATCACATGACTAGTTATAGGTAGAACCAGGATCAGAAGCAAAGTTTTCTGACTGTTAGTTGAAATTCTGCTGAGTATGAGAATTTTAAAAGCTTAGAATTTCTATTTGATCAAAATGTTATGCTGCTGGCCTCCACTAGTTCACAGGGTAGACCAGAAAAAATCCAGTAGTCCCTAAAGGAAATAATGTCACACTGACAGTAATTTGGGGGAAACATTAAAAGATGCTGAGATACTATATCTGTGTATTTGTCCTCTTTTCTAGTGTTAGTACAGATAAATGATAAGGATGGAGTCAAAACCCATCACGCTATTATTTTTTTAAAAAAAGCCTGGGAATGTTTCAGGCAAAAATTAAATACCGAGCAAGAGTGACAGTCTGAAAGGAATTAATTTTCACAGCTTCTAGTATATTCATTAACTGAAATCATAGTTCTAAAGTATATTTTATAAATTGTTAATTTGGAGCTGTCTAACAAACACTTAATAGTTATGAAAATCACAATATATTTAAATTAGTCTATTGAGAGATATGGGAAGCACTGATGTAGGGGCATATGTAGAAACAGAAGATTAAAAACATAGAAGAGATCCTTTTTGGTCCCCACATAAATCTTTAACCATATTTCCTTTATAGAACTTTTTCTCTCCCTTTTCTTCTTTCTACTTCCTCCTTTTCTTTGGCGGCATAGGACAAGGAGGGAGAAGATTAAAAATCAAATCTGCTATAGTAGAAGGCAAATTAAATGTATAACAAATATTATTATGAAATGAATTTTTGTCAATATGTAATCAATGCTCACATAAGAATTTACCATAGATTAAATTTTCTTTGATATCTGAAAATATATAGTATATTTTGAATTTGATCTACTTTTTTTTCTTTCTTAAATATGGAGCCTTAAGACCTTGTAGAAAAAAACATACCACTTACGTTATTCATCCTGATTGCATTTTTTAGATGTTTTGTGCCATTGTTCCTTTGGACCTTAGAAAACAATGCATTCTAGTTCCTCTCTTGATATAATAGTGGACTGCAGTGTTACTAGTCCACAGTTAGGGCTACATTTAAAATTTTTCTTTCAGCTATAAATACACAAGACGTTAACTTGGTTCAGATATTGGGAAAGTTATGCAATACGTTAGATGGTCTAAGCAGATCTGTGAGATGGATTAGATTAATAGGTAAGAGAGCAGAACGAATTTTCACACTTGATAGCTGTGTTAAATGACAGGAGGGTGATGTCCCCTAACATTTTCCTCATTCTTTCCTCTCTTTAAAGGAGAGGTTAATTTAGTCATCTTTATTCCATTCGAAGTATATTTCATTCAAGTTTAAAAACGTATGAACAAGTTTGTACGTGTGTGTATGAACAAACATTCACATATTCTAATGACCCAGGTTATTTAAAATTTCTCTTGACCTGTTAATTCTATTTTCTTTCAACTCCAGATGAAAAGAACGGTGGTAAGTTTTACTCTGCAGTTATTTGTTGAAAGAGAAAAATGCCATAAGAATTGGCAAATTAGCCAGTTTATTTAATCACTTAGGGTCAATTCTTTATGAACTGTTCTTATCTCTTTAAAAAGCAACCTTGGCTCTAAAATTGCGTGATTCTAATTGGGTTGAAAACTCAATCTACATTATTTCTTTATAAAGACTTTATAGAGTTATAGCTTTCTTCCAGGTTTATTCACATAACTCATGAGTATTAAAAGAAGAATTAAGAGAATTTTCTGTCATTCTTTACAAGATCATAGATCAGTTCATTCTACAAATAAAATCAAGCATAATATCAGAAACATCCCATCTTCCCTCAAGAATTTGTCTCTTTCTTTATGAGACCCTTAATTTTAGGAACACTAAGAAGGTTTAGTCTTCCTTTTCTACTATTCAGCAATATTTTTCTTTAATGTTTTTGCTTATTGTCCTTAAAAAAAAGAACATCTTTGCACTTTCACTTACTGTATCTAGCTAACTTTTAATGCACATTAATACGTAAGATGAAATTTGTAAATATTTCAGAGAAAAATATCCTTCTAGATTTTTTGAGGGTAATCTTTTTTTTTCTTTTACTCTATTGCTTGTGCTATAATGCCCATCTTCAGCAGTTTTATTTCCTGACTAACCTCTTTTTTATAAGTCAGCCTGTTTCTAATACTGTTAGATGGTTTATGTTTCCAGTAACGATCTTAGACGAGTGGTTCATCTTGACCTGATTCACTGTTACCAAAACCTTTTAAAGTAAATGAATGAGTGACCTCTATTCAGCGTCCATCATGGCAACAAACTGAATGTTCCTGAAGACTCAAGTTCTCTTTTTGTCTTGAAGCTTTGTATAGGACACGGTTTCTGTAGCTTTGGGTGTGTGTTTGGGGGGGCCGGGGGAAGCATGTCCTAGTTTTAAATTTCTTACCCTTTTTCAATAATACTTAATGGAATTTAAAGTTCTTATGAGCATCTTAGAGGGTCAATCCAACAACATGCTCTAATATGAAATTGACTTAAATATTTTTAAGGGTGAATTTAAAGATATTGTACTTCTTTTCAAATGCATAATTTCATGATTCCCACACTGGAAGCTCAGTGTTTAAACTGTCATAAGAGATGCCACATATTTGTTGCATTCCCTCTTCTGATAAACTTTTCCAACTATTGTTCATTGTGTTCTCTTGGGGGCAAAGAATTGGTACTTAATAACCCCCTGTCATTGTTTCTGATTCATAAGGTAAGCACATGCAGGACTAGTAGTAATTTTGGGTCGCTGATTCTGTCTGGAGCTAAGGATTGAGCAAAGGACAAATCTCTGTTCCTTAGTTGTGCGGTGTATATTCCATAGTATGTAGGAGAGAGCTTGATTCTTTAGGTGTTACAGGATTATATTTAACTGTATGAAACTTAAGTCTATTCAATGGTTAAACAAAAAGATAGAGAGCAGGTTCTATGGATTTAGACATACTCATGTTTAGTTTCTGCATCTTTGTACCTCATCTGCTATGTGATCTTGAGAAAATTGCTCAGTCCTTCTGAGTTTCATTATTCCCATCTATTAAATGGGAATTATAGTACCTAAGTCACACCTGGTTAGTCTGAGGATTAAATGGCATCATCCCTGGCATGTAATGAGCACACAATGCTAAAAGTTTTTGCCTAAGTCATTTGAAAAACTTCTTTCTGTTTTTCTGACGATGGACAATTTAATGATTATTTCCATAGAGGAGAATTTCTAGGAAAAAAAAAAATATAACCTACATGGCAGTAGCCACTGAAAAGTGTAAGTTCACTTTTCCAAATTTATATGATTTTAGAACTATGGCAGATTTTAGAAAGCCTTTATTTAGACCTATCTCTCATTTTGACATTTGTAAAGTGAAACCAAGTAAGGTTAGAAGATTTTCCCAAGGTCACGTAAGTTGTTGCTTGTGGAACCATGGCTGGATTCCAAGTTCCCCAAGTCTTGGTCATTTTTATTTCACCAATATTCTGTCATTTAAGGCTTAATGGCCAAAAGTTTTAAAATGAGTTTTCTTTCCCTGGGAACTTATTCCTATGAAGTAAAAATACATCTTGACTTATATACAGTTGAATGATTACGTTGCAGTCATGGGCTCAACCAATTTGTGATAAAGGTTTCATTTTATTGGAGCCAAAGTTCTCTGAGCTCATTAAGAGTTTCGGTAATTCTTGATAAATTATTATGCAGAAGGAAATCCATTGAAATATTGCATTGGAAACATAATAACGTTAAAGGTGAAATAATAGTACCTGACTGACCTGCTGATTTATGATTTCTTTCTCTGAGTGTGGTAAGTCGGAAGCATTTTACCCCCCTCAACAAGACCCCACACATATACATGAGCACAAAGAGATTGCAAAGTAACCTTGTCTCTTTAGGAAACTGGAAATGCCAAGAATAAACACCATATAATTAAGGTAGCATTTCAACCTAAGAAGGAAATGCATTAACTCCTTGAGCTCCGACTAATGTTTTTCTGTATGAAATACAATATACCACCACTGGGAGGATATAGTTCTTGACATTCAGATAGATTATTAGAGGAGAAAATATGGAGATACAAAGTACCAGCTTTCGAAATGACTTTCCTCTCTTCCTCGTACTTTCTGGAAGGAGAACTTCCTATTGAGAAGATGGGTGTCCTCTCCTAAAAGAGCAGTGATGATACCTGGCAGGTCTGTCCTTTTACTCAGAGGAAGCCACTTTAAAATCCTTTAAGCATTGTTTTTTTTTTTTTTTTACGTACGTCTCCTGGTGATTACCTAATGATAGAATTACAGTCATTCATATGATTTCTCTGTCTGGACAAACCTGCTTTTGTAGATAGACATACAGATAGATTGATATGCATATATATTTTTAAATTTGTATTGATATAACACATACCTGATGGCTAAAAGAGTACAAGAGAATAATGAAAGCAACCATCCGAGCCCAGTCCTCTGTACTATGCCCAATCTTTTCACTCAGAAAAGATTTCCTTAAAATCTGTTTTTTTTATAGCCTTCCAGTATTTATTATACTTCTGTATATCAAATATTATTATAGTACCGTTTCTGACTTATCATCTTTAAATATCATTAACTTGGAAACTGGAAACTTAGTTCTGGTATTGCCAGCCCAGCACCCTCCCCTATACCCCTCCCTCACCTGTAATATAGTGACATAAGTCATTTAAGTCCTTCCAATAGATATTCTTAAACTTTAAACAGTTAACTTACACCTCTTTTCTCAGTCAACTCTAAATAGTGTCTCTTAACGCTTGCCTTGTCGGATGAGGATGACATCTCTCTTCTGTCACACACGGCTGCCAATTTCTGTTATCTGTGTGTTTACTCTAAATATATATAATACATGTGTGTATATATGTATGTGTATATATACACATATACACATAGCTGTTGTGCTTTACCTGTTGGTTAATCCTAAAAACTGAAAATCAATAGATGATTTTTAGGTTACAATATGTCTATATATTTTTTCTGCATAATCTAAATAAGGTGCTCCGTATTTCATTTCTGTGTAGGTTTGAGCTTTCCAACTGACTTTTCATTAGTCTTTCTTCCTCACATTAGTTGCCTTATTATCTCTGTAAGTTCTCAAGAATAAACCAGATCTCCACAATCCGACCTTCCTTGACACCTGCTCCCTAGTCCTCTGTTCTTCTGCTTTCATTTGGTTTAGTTGGTCCTGCCGACATTCTAGGATGTCCCCTTATGGTTCTCCAGGGTCGAGAGAATCACTAGGTCCTATATTATCCTCCTTGCTTTATCTCCTTGTTTTGCTCCAGAATCACATCAAGAAACTTCCTAGAAAAAAAAGGAGAGGCTCCTTTTTACCCCTCTACTTGATTGATAATTTGGCTGCAAATAAAATTGTAAGTTGGAGGTCATTTCCCTTCTATTTCAAATCCATCGATTCATCATCTTCTCGCATCTGTGAGAAATATTATGTTGATCTGATGTTTTTGTTGGTGTGACCAATATTTTTGCTTTCTGAAGGCTTTTAGTATCTTCTGTTTACTGCGGCATTTCACAATAAATGAAAAGTATCAGCATATAGTCTGATATTTTTCATTTATTATTTTGTAAGCACCATGAGTCTTTTGTTCTAAAGTTATGTTCTTTTGCTCTGGAAAATTATCTTGTCTTTTTTTTCTTGACCATTTTATCCTTTATTTTTCAGTTCTTTCTGGATCTCCTATTAGGCAGACATTGTATTTTCTGGGTTAGTAGCTATGTTTCCTAATGTTCATATTTTTTGTTTCTGTTTCTTGGTTCTTATTTTTAGGGGATTGCCTAAACTTTTATCTCCTAGATTTTTAAATTGGATCTTTGAGAAATTACCTTTTTAATTTCCATGAGCAACTTCTTTTCTCTACTTCTTTTTTCAGGTTATCCTATTGTTTAATGGATCATTTCTCCTTGAATATCTCAGGGTATACATGTTTGAGGGTGTTACCCAAAAAATTAAATTCTCACTTCATTAAATTATCTTTTCTCTCATTTTCACCTCCTTGTCTATCTTGATGTTACTCTTTCAGCTTGAAGTTCTACTGGAATTAGAAAATGATTGGTTACCCATCCAGATTTAAGAATGAGATAAGAACAAGTAGACTGGGAGCTCTGACTATGAATGAGACTTATCAACAGGTGGGCACTGCTTTAGCGAGAACAGGAAGCTGGCCATACATAACATGAATCCTGTATATGGGTACAGAAAGGTCTTTGTTCTGGGATTCCAATGATCATGCACTAGCTATCGTAAGTTTCCTTAGACTATTCAGTTTCTGTTGAAGTGGGTGTGATGTAGCTAGGGGAGAGGACGAGAGCCACTTTCAAATAATACTACTGTTTTCAACCCAGGTCTTAAAGAGCCACTTTCAAATAATACTACTGTTTTCAACCCAGGTCTTAAACTCCTGTTCTCTCTCTCGTATCTAGCATTTCAAGTCCTAAGACTTTCTGGTGATTCTGAGTAAAAATTAAGCCCTGTTTTCACTTAACCCCCTGCGTGTATACTCTAGTCTGTTTCACCCACTTTCATCAGCTAACACTCTACAATTGCTTTTCATCTTCCAGAACTTTGGTCATATTTCTTGCCTGTGCATGCCTTTTATTCTTAATTATCTTATGTGACATAGGCTTATAAATTACTTGTTTTTATTGTTTTAATGATGTCTCCAGAAAGAACTGAGATATATGCACATGGTCAGTCTATCTTGGAAATGTAAATCAGAACATCATTTCAAAAAAATTCTTTCTTTTTAAATAGGAGAAAATATTCAGAACAGTAAACAGTATCTGGGAACAAAGGAGTCCTCCTAAAGATGATGAAAGGTGAAGGTGAAGCTTGAAGCTCCAAAACCAAAATATGCAGTTCTAAGATCTGTATAACATAGAATATATTTTTTAGTTTCTCTGGTGGGAAAATAGTGGGGACAAGGGACATAGATATGGAGAATTTCACCATCGTTTTCCCCTTTTTGTTAAATTTGTCAAACAGTATGAGTTTATATATAATTTTAGACAATGACCTTGATATTTTAAACTTTTTAGTATCATTATTGAGACCCTAGTTGAAATAACAGCTATAGTTGATGATTCTGTTGAAGTGACATTGACAACAGTTTTTGGAAGCTGTCATCCTGGTTCTGTAATTCATTCATCCTGACTTGGGCTCCTCAGTAAAGACATAAACAATGCATTTCAAGGAAGGAGGTCGTTTCCTTTTCCTCATTTTTTTATGTGGAATCTCAATCTTTCATGTTGTTTTCCTTTTTCTGTCATCCAGTTTCTGTGCCGTTTCTGTGTTTTTTCTTTCTCCAATCTTTGCAGTATGATTTTTGAAGTGAACCCTGGTTTCATTTAATCCAGTGTGGTCATTATGGAATCACCGAGACTGGCCCGGAAAGCAGACCGAGAGCAGCGTTTCCCATGACTTTGCCACCTTTACCAAACATCATTACCTGTGGAAAAAGCTGAACGTTTTTCTTCACTGAGGCTCTACAGTTCATATCTTACCAGTTAACAAAGCAGAATCCATCAGTGCTTAGATAAAACCTGGGAATGTAATTATCAAATAGTGGGAAACAAAACAAAGCAAGTTATCAATAACAGGTTTGGAGAATATAGGTCAAAAGTCAATATGTTGGCCTAAATGAACTTCTTTTATTTCACCTTAATTTATACAGTTAGTGTGGTAAATAAATGTGGTAGCAGGAAGTGCTCACAGAGTCTTTAGAAAGAATTTCTGTCTCCTATCTTTGAAGAGAGTTGACAAATAGGTAGAAAATTAGATGCCAGTGAAATTAACAGCGTTAACATAAAATGAATTAATTCTACGAAGAGTAATTATATCATGAGTCAAGACATACATTCCAGACATCCCTAGCACATGGCAAATTTCCTTCCAAGAGCTCTCTAGCCAGAGTACTAATTTCTACTCAAGAGTTGGTAAATTTTTATGTAATTTACAGGCAACGAGAAACTGATTGACTTTTTACTCTGTGTGTGCGTGTTTATTTGGCTCTTTTCTTCGGAAAAGAAAGATTAACAGTTAAAAAAAATGAGAAAGGAGAGGTAAATAGAACACAAGATACCTTTATGATACCAGAATGGTCCCCAGTTTTCCCTTGAAGGAGAAACAAAAGGAAAACTGAAGATGTTTCTTTTTCAGTGAATATTCTAGAAGTGCTTAATTCTCAGTCTTTATTATACTGGAGCTCACAGCAGCATTCAATAAAGTTGACCACTCCCATTTTCTTGTAACACTCTTTGGTTGGCCTCCAAAAGACCACAGTCTGCTTTTCTTCCCCATTCTCAGTCTCATTTGGTAGGTTCTTTCCTGTCCTTAAAAAGCTAACTTGCGTTTATTTTCCATCCTCTGACTTCTTTATCTCCACTTATTTCCTAAATGATCCCATCTAAAGTCTTTGTATACCATCCTATGGATAATACTCCAGAATTTATCTTGAGAGCCTCTGTCTCTCACCTGGACCTCAGAGTCTAATACCCAGCTGTCTACTCAGCCTGTTTAAATGCATAACTAATATGCACCTCAAATTTCACATTTTCCAAACAGAACCTGTAATCATCTCCCCCAAACTCATTCTTTCCCGATCTATCCATCTGTGAATATGATACCACTTGCCTAGTTACTGTTGCCAAAGACCTAGGAGCTGTCTTTGTATCCTCTCACTCTCTTATGTCTCACAACTAATCCATCGGAATTGGCTTTTATCCTCAAAGTCCATCAGTTGAGCAACTTCTCCCATGATCGCTCTAGTCTATGTCACCATCACTTCTCACCTAGCCTGCTGTTGTAGGCTCCCTAACCAAATGGGTCATCCTACTTCCTCTGTTGACCTGCTAACTAGGTTTTTCACGTAGCTGCTAGAGTAATCTTTTAAATTTAATTGTGCTGTAACCATACTCAAAATCATGTCATTTAAAATGAATTCACTCTTCTTACCTTAGTCTGTTGGGCTATACTTGATTGCACCAACCTCTAACTTTCTCGCTCATTCCTTCCACACTAGAAACCCATCTTTTCTGGTTGCCAAGAATATGCCGACAATGTTCTAGCATCAGAGCGTTTGTACTTGTCATTCTTGTGGCCTGGAATGCTTTCTTCACCTCCTCCCATACCTCAGAGCCTCACTTCAGCCAGCCATCTCTTCCAGTGCCGTCCTCCTCAGGGAGGCCGTCTCTGAGAGCCAGAGGCGCTCCTGCCTCCTCCAGCTGCCTCTGAGCTCTTTTCCTGCAGACTTGTCTTACAGCACTCTCACCCCTTATATTTATTTAGTTCTTGCTGTACCCTTGCGACCACAAATGCACACCTAGCAACAAGTCTATGGGGGTCAAGGATTTTATCTGTCTTGATCGCTGCTGTATCCAAAGAACCTGTAAATCTTCTTGACATATGATGAGAACTCAGAAATATTTACTCAATGTATGACTGTATGAATGAAGTGAGGGCGCATTATCCAGTGTGTAGTGTATGTAAAAATAAGTAAGACAGTAATTTTCTCAAGAGATTAAAATAGATGCTATGGGAGCCATCGAAAATAGACAACCAACATTCCCTAGTGCTGTATGTGATTTGTAAAATCATTTTGTACCTTGTACTATACTAGGAAGAAGAAGCAGCCCATTGCTTACTAAGTGGTTGGTACTTTGTAGAAGTCATTTCTTATGATTATCACGAGAATTCAGATAGGTTATGGCATTTTCTCAATCTTGTAGGGAGTAGAAATGAGGATGTGTGTGTGTGTGAGATTCTGAGATCCTGTCAGTTGACTACTATGTAGACTGAAAGGCGCCTTCTTCCTCTCTCTCATTATTAGAGTAGCAATGAGTGATTTAATTCAGATAATCCCTAGAAAATAAAAGTAATTGATCTTATCAAACTGAGCTAAACCTGTTAAACTAGCAAATGTGGCAGGATTTTTTTTTTAAGTAATTTAGTTTTGCTTTCTACAGTGAGCCAGGTAAGAGGGTACCCTTTATAAATGGAGGAAATAAATATTTATAAATGGAGGAAAGGTATGTTTCACATAAGCAAATATTACATATAACCAAATCTTCACTTATGAATGCCAAAAAAGATAGGGTGCCATATTTATGAAAGATAAATATCTTTTTTTTTCAATTTATTTTTCAATTTATTTATTTATTTATGACTGTGTTGGGTCTTCGTTTTTGTGCGAGGGCTTTCTCTAGCTGTGGCAAGCGGGGGCCACTCTTCATCGCGGTGCGCGGGCCTCTCACTATCGCTGCCTCTCTTGTTCTCTGCGGAGCACAGGCTCCAGATGCGCAGGCTCAGTAATTATGGCTCACGGGCCCAGTTCCTCTGCGGCATGTGGGATCTTCCCAGACCAGGGCTCGAACCCGTGTCCCCTGCATTGGCAGGCAGATTCCCAACCACTGCGCCACCAGGGAAGCCCCAAGTTAAATATCTTTTAAAACTATTTTATGTTGACAATTATGTTAGACCTAAAAAGGAAATTAGAAGTGATCTAATGAACTTTCATAGCATACACATGTTTAACTATAAAAGAGGTAAACTAATGAGCTAATTTTGATATCATACCCATATATTTAATTTGAGATTTCTATTAATATATCTATATATACACACAGGTGTCTGTACATACATTTTTTGAATCATTATCTTCCCTTCATTTCTTCCATTTAGCGCCAAAATAGGTATTAAATTTTCTTCTGCTCCCATAACCACCATCTAATTCTGAATACCTTTTTAACTCTCTTTCTCTCTCTCTATTCCTTTTCACAACTTTGCCAGTACCTGTATCCATACCTGCTGCTTGACCATCTGACATAGCCACTAGTTATTTCCTTTACTATTTTTACTTTATTTTCTCTCCCCCAAAGTTCCTTTCTCTGGCTAACTTCTCTCCTGTTTCTTCTCATTATTGAATTGGATTTTGTGTTTCCATTGAATAAAAATTTGTTCACAAATAAACTAAGTGAGTCTAAAAGAGTGTTTTGTTTCAATTTTTGAAGTAAATTATTTGATTTACTACAGGGTGATTCAAGAGGGAGAGAGCACAAGAAAACATGTAAACAGGCTCAAACAGAGGTTCCACAGGGTGTTAGTATACTATATTATATCAGTCTTTTCATGATAGAGGGTGTGTTGTCATGAGCACCCATGTCAAGCAGCCAGAAAAAGAGGAGGAATGGCTGCCTTAAAGTAAATCAAGAGATAACAATAAAAATTTTCTGTTGCCTGGTGGAGGTGTTTAGGATGTGTTTTCTTTATATCTTCATCCACCCTAATTGAGAATGCTTTAAAATTGAATGACTAGCAGTCAAAACGTGTTTGCTTCAAGCTGAGAAGAAAAATGCTGGTGTCTCCGCTTCCAAACTGATTACGCTTTGTACACAACTGACAGCTACAGTCACTTTGAGTGACTGATAAGTGGGAAGCTTTGCCACTTATCAAGGAATGCAGGCTGAAAAGAAAAGGCTGGAGTCGTTTAGATGCTTTGGCATGTTCAAAATAACATCTTACATCAGTCAGACTCAGAAGCACTAAAGGACATTTAAAGTGAAGTAATGTATATAGAAATGTGGTATATGAGTATATGTGTATGGAGAGAGACAAAAATGATTCAACAGGCAAATAGCTGCAAAGAGGTGAAAGAGAAAGCACTGCAGTTAGGGGTCGATATTTGTGAAGTCAATCAGTGGTTAAATAATTTACACACATTTGGTAAAAATTTACCTTTAGTTTGAAACGAACAAATTTAAAAGTACCTAACTATAGATCTCCACCATTATTTACATAAGCAACTAGCTTTTGACCAATTGGATGCCTTGAAACACCTGAATAATAAAAATGTCGTCCACTTATATAGATAGTAATTTTTACCCTGAGCAAGAATCCCAATTCTCATTCCCCCTCCTCTCTTCTTGTGTAAGTAATTTTTTAAATATACATTTAAAATGTTCTGTTATGTCTAACTTAGCGTGATTATATAATAAAATAGAATCAGGACATGTTCTAATTTTAAACATAATTTTGAGACTATGCTAATGAAAGAATATACAGATTCACTAGACTGTAATTTCCACAAATAGGAATTTCTGGAAATGACAATTTTTTATACTCGGTTATTAGGACTATATATATAGTGCATGTATATCCTACTCTAAATTTTCTAGGACATTCATATTTCAAATATTTTCTCTGTCTAT
Organism: Neophocaena asiaeorientalis asiaeorientalis; assembly: GCF_003031525.2. Classification (NCBI taxonomy): domain Eukaryota; kingdom Metazoa; phylum Chordata; class Mammalia; order Artiodactyla; family Phocoenidae; genus Neophocaena; species Neophocaena asiaeorientalis. The sequence goes on along the minus strand of NW_020176571.1, from coordinate 18,254,044 downwards.
TCACATGAGTTATTCATTCTTTTATACTCTTTGGATCCCTAATAAGAGATGCAGTATACCTCAGTGATTTTAGCCCTTTTGCTAACACCATCCTCTCTATTTAAATAACTTGTTTCAGTTTGAAAACCCATAAATACACTAGTTTTTGTTAGGCCATGTGTCCCAATTTTAGGTTTGGGGATAAAGTCACAATGACAATAGCTGTGGTTAATTTTTCAAACTTCCTTGCCTTGAGCCTGTGTCTCGGAAGACTAAATTTAAGATATAGTCTTTTGATTATTTAAGGTACAGCCAACTGCATGCTTGAGGGGTATAATTATGAAACCTGCAAATTATGTCACTCTTCTCAATTGCTGTAGGACTGAAGACTACTAACGTTTACATCATTGTAAAAATTTGGGGGTATGTTTGAAGATAATTATTTGAATGAGCAGGAAGAAGAATGTGTTAGGACTTTATGGTCTTCAGACCAGTCTGTGAACTGCTACAAGTCCTTGAAGAGGTAAGGGGCTTGCTAAACCCGTTTCAATTCAGCTGACATTCTTTTTCACTGCAAGAATTTCTTGATGAAAAAAGAAATTTGGTGGTTTATATCCTAGTACAAGCTCCTGACCTCACAAACCAACACCTTGAGTAGTACTGAATTAGAACTCTTTGATCAATAAAATATTAATATAGACAAATAGTCTTTAGAGATAACTTAATCCAACTTGTTCTTCTTCAGTAGATGGAGAAAGTATGGTCCAGAAATGGTAAGGGCTGTGCCTAAGTCCCATGGTAATTAGGTGTAGACCCTGATCTCTTAGTCCTGATTGATCATATTAAATAACCAAGATCTGAAGCATTGCTGAGCGCAAAACGAGCAGCAGTCCTGCAGAGCCCATAAAATTGTATTTATTACTTTATCTGGAATTTGAAACAGATATTAAATCTTTTGCTAAAGAAATTTGGAACAACATTTGAATGGTTCCATGAAAATTGTAAATGACTCATCACGCAGGAGAGAACAATTAGGAAATGTTCATCAAATTCTGCTTCACTAAAGTTATCAGTATATCATTTTGGGAGGCACACATGCAAAACTTTTTCAACATACATTTCATTGGCTCGTGATGGTCTCCATATTTTTAAAAAATGATCATTTTTACAGTGAGCTAGTGTCTCTCTGCTTGATCCATTTTGGATCAAAATTTATAACATTGTATCTTCCGAGTTTATAAACTAAAGAAAGGAAAAAAATGATGTTCTAGTACGAAAATAATGTCTGAATGCTTCTCTAAGAAAAACATTCCTTTGATAAACAGTAGCTGAGGCTCTTTCAAAGTAAAACTGAAATATTTTAAAGGACCTCTTTGATTTCTAGATATGTTTTAAAAACCTACATTAGGGAATGAATATTTTGACACTGGAAAATATTTTCCCATTATGCAATTGATTTTTCTTTTTCTCCCACTGTAAAATGATGCCCGTTCCCCAGCCTCCCCATTTAGGGTATTTGATATACTTCTATCATTTATTGAAAGCTTTATCTTTCAATCTCCTATAGTTTTAAAAAATCCTCTTTCTTTTTTGTTCTGTAACAACTGCTTCATTCATGTAAGGAAACAGGAAAGAAGATCTTTCTCTAAAATCTTTATCCCTTGAGACATTGAGTGAAGTCTCTTTTGTGATTAAAAAAGGCTACTGCTCTTAAATGTGTTACAAGCATAATCTTGATGTGTACAAATGCTTCCGTCAACACACCATTACTTTAAACTGTCTTCTCTTTAACCTGTCTTCTACTACCTTATATCTTTTTTCTTCTTTTCTGTGCTGTCTCTTACCCAATTGCTTTCTCCTCAGTTTTTCTCCTGCTTGTGACACAGACTCATTCCTAGACAACAGATCATCTCAGTGAGAATTTAGGAGAAAGAACACAATGCAGAAATAAGTACCCACCGGATGTTATTTTGTAAATACATACTTAAAAAAGTTAGTATCCCAGTGGCATGAAAATGCTAATAATTCATATAGTTGTAGGCGAGTTTAGATATCTTGTGACTCTCACTTCTCACCATGGTATCATTATATATTTTATTCCTCTTATGTGGCCGCTGTAAGATATAATGTTAATACATGTAAACAAAATCCCACCTTGAGTAATGTAACAATTAGGTTTTCATCCATCTCTGTGCTCGTCCATGTCATGACACAATTCAAGTATCTGATGATTTTCTTCTTGCATACAGTCATAATCGTGGAAATAACATAAGGGTCTATTGTAGGAAAAAAGTGAATGATGAAGCCAATCAATGGACATTCTTTGGTTATTGCTAAATTAAAGGAAATCATGATCACAGTGTTTATAAAATGTATTAATGAAGTTCTCAAATGTATGCATGCTATTCCTTTACCCACTTTGTAAGGATTATTAATTATTAATGGCTTCTTATGCTAAGATATGATAGTGTTTTCATTGTGCCTTCTTTATCTGACTAAATCCGCAGAACTTTATGTTTTATTTAGGATGGGAGAGAGGTACTCTTCCGTAAACTTTTTTAGTACCATATTCAGAGCCACATGGAATTAATCTCCTTTAGCCCATCTCCTCCATGTATCTTTATTTAATGGCATTTTTTTTGCATCCTTCTTTTACTTTTTCATTTTTTTTATCATTTGATTGATTTTCTTCATTTTGAGACTTGATTGGGGGAAACAGAACAGAAATATGGGAAAAAATCCTCAAATTAACCCTAAGTTTGATGTTTTATGAGTTTTTTGATACAGACTAATATGCAATGGCATAATACCTGAAAAATGGAGACAGGAAGACTTAGAAAATTCAAAATTGTCTGAGTTTTCACAGGAAAAGATGAAAGGATTAAATGTTGTTTCTGAAAACATTATATTTTGCAACCATCCCAGTTCAATTTAGATCAACCTTCTGTCATGTAATTCTGACAAGTCCCTGAAATTATGGACCCTAGGACATTGAACCTGCTTGTCCAATCTCTTCTTCTGGTTATAAAGATTATGATAGGAGTTTTACAGCCTCAGAATGAAACTGAAATGCCTACACGAAGGAATAATTTTTGATTTTTAATATATTTTCACTGTGAGTATTCTAGAAAGCTCAAGGAATGTGTCTATCCCAGAATAATTACCCCAGTTCTTTTTTTTTTTAACTCCCTCTAATTACTGACTTCTACTATTAGATTAGTATCAAAAAGTGATAATATACTAAAAAATTCATATTTTTTCTGTTTTAAATCTCTATCCCATAAACACATTTATGGCTTGGTTCCTTTTATTGATTCCTTTGCATAAACATTAAAAAAAAATTAAGTATCTTGAATTTGAAGTGTCTTTCATTTTTAAACGTTTTAAGAATGCTAATGACATGTTTGTTCAATTTTAGTCTTTTCCCTTAGTAACAGCCATTCAGACAATAGGACAAACATTATGATTTACTTAGTGGAATCACAAAGGAAAAACTCATCAAGGAAAGATGTGCAAAGTTAGGTAGACATCGTCCCCCAGTGCCATTGATTGTTCAGATAACTTGAAAACAGTTATGAGCCTTTTCTCCTTATGATACTGCTTTAACTTAAAGGAGAAACGGAAAATAACCTCAGGATGTGCTGCAGTTCTTTCATTACTACTTGTCCCTTCTTTCCACCTTGACCACCGTTATGTTTTATTCCATTCTGGCTGTGTTGAGCTATACTAAATGTCAGTGGGATATCTGCCCACATCATCTGTTGTTATGATCTGGTCTTGCCCATGGGGACTCATTCATTGAGGCTCTCTTTTTACAATCCTACATACCCATAATTCTCTCCTTATGTAGTCTCGAGCTGGTCTCAATAAACACGATAGTGAGAAATACTACAGGCCTCTTTTCTTTTCACTATTTAATAGCTTTCTAAAAGGAAAACAGGAGTAATTAGGTAAGGATACAAATGCTTGTCATTGGTGGGTAGTAACTGAGGCAAAAGGAAGAAAATCAAGGTTGAAGATGGATTAAAAATTATGAAATACAGATTATATTTTCTAAATACTTTAATGCATAGTTTATAATTCATTATAATGTATGAAACTAGCACAACTGGATTTTTTTGGCCTTTTAAAGTCTAGTTAGAGTGTTTATATATGTCTTTATGCAAACTATAAGGGACCTCAAAGTACTATCAATTAGGTAGGGATCAAATATCCCAGATACTGTGCTCAACTATAATGAAGATATTTTTATCTTCTTTGAAACAATGTTCACACATTACTAAGATTTTCAAAATCCTGTGGGAAAAAGCCAATAATATAATTTCATTTACTGTAAGAGTATACTGAGACAGTAATTGTAGCTATTTCAGATCTTGAAGGGCCAAAGTAAATTAGGGATAAGAAACATGAAGTAAAAAGCAATGGAAAATCCAGAGGCCTTGGAAAAGCAAAGAATAGGAGTGCAGAGACGTTTCTTTGAATGTGGGGATGCTGGTCATATATTTAAAGAAGGGGGACATTGAGAGGGCATAAGAGAACAGCCTGGAGGAAGAACAGTGGTCTTTTCCTTGAAAGGCTATGGGCTATACCTAGACCATAGGATTTAAAAACTGGAGACTTTACTATTTTCTAGCTGTATGGCCTTGGACAGTCACTGATTTTCAGCTTCATCTGTAGGTCCAAAATTTTAGTACCTATCACATGGTAGTTGAGATAAAACAATCAAATACCGTAAAGTGAGTGTGCCTTAAAATTTGTAGAGCACTGGAGCAAATGTTTTTGTTGGTGGTAATCTATCTTCCCTTCCTCTGCTTCATATCATTACTCTGAACTTGAAATTTAAGGAATCAGCATCTCAGAAGGGATTTTGTTTGTTTCTTGTTTGGTCCTCCCCACCCCCCAGATGGAGCAGAGCAAGAGAGAAAAAGCAGGAGAATTAGGGGTTTTCCCTTCAATTGATATAATTAGCTTTAACTCATTAAAATACATAGTAGTATATATATTAATATGGTATCCAAAGCAGTTTTGCTTGATCACAACCCCATCTCCCAATGTTATCCCTTACACCACAGTTCATTATCATACATATAAAATAATAAACATGTCTGCCTATTGTACAGAACAATGGACAAGAGAGTTATCTGACAAAACCATTAATGATTCCAAGGATCTTTTTTTCTTTTCCCTTATTAATAATAGTGAATGCTAGCTTTCAGTATTTTTACTGATTTACATCTCTGAATTAACTTTGTCCTTGTCAAATCGAATTCGGGTATCAGCCTACTTTCTAAATTTTTAAATTAATTAATTTGTATGTAAGCACACTAAATCACATGATTTATCAAAATTTAAATTTAGTTTCACAGTGGGTCACAATATCTTCTGAATGTTACAGAACTTAAGGTTCCTCCATAACTTTGGATTCAAAATTTGGGTAAGCTTGCAAATACTAGAATCAGCCGCATGAAGAATGTAAATCAGTTTTTAGTTATGGAAGTTTATCAAGTCTCTGGAGACCAGGAAATATTTTAGCTAAGTTCAGATTTCATAAGAAGTATCACTAAAGATAATCACGTTTGCATGATAGATAGTGGGATGAAAGTTCTTTAACTGTTAGCTGTTTTGGAGACCGAGCATTTCTTTGGAGAAATGACTAGTCTTTCCACTTAACATCACTTATTGGACTCCGTGCTAAGTAGCTGCACGTCTTACCACTGATACTTCTATATGGAATTCATTCTTTAGAAGGACCATATGGGAGCAGTTTGTTGCTTCATCACAACTGGGACTTGCCTCCAGCTGTGCCCAATAACGGGGCATAGCTGGAGGCAAGTGCCAGTTGTGGATCACTACTAATGTTGTTATTGGTCATAAAAATTAGGTACTTAGAGTAATAATGGGATCTCTGCAGAGCAGAAGAATATAATTTCTGTCTGACCTTTTAAATGTTATTAAACTATCGTATAGCATAATATTAATATAAGTGCAGTTTATAACTGTTTTATTTCATCTTAAATATTAAGTTTCTGAATTTGTTAGAGTTTACTACATCCTGTGTCACTAATAAGATGGTAGGAAATGAAGAGACTCAAACTTAGTTATAAATCACAAAAAAGACCACTTTACCAGTGCCATCATGGGTTGCTTTTTTTAAAAACGTTGAAAACCCTACGCTTCTCAAAGAGACAGTTATCAATTGCAAATAATTCCATGAAAGCCCACTGTATATTAATCTTTGACATACAATTAATATAGATTTCTCCCTACTGATATACTCATAGATATTTGATCAGAATTTTATAAATAAATGTTTGTATTAAAAAATGAACTTTAAAATTTGAGTGGAGCGTCTAAAGAATACTTACATTGACTATCTCTTGAAAAGCAATTTTTTCGAATACAGGCCATTTCTCACTATATTTTTTGCATTTGGATTTTTATATATATTAAATTATCTCAAAGCGAGACATACTTATATAGAAAATGATATACAGCTGAAGCCATAAAGTTAAAAATTAGTTTTAAGTATTTCTAACTTCAGTAGTAACTTATGGTATAAAATAAGGCTGAACAAATATATTTTGTTAGTGAGTGGTACTAGTCATAAAACAAAATATGTACTATTCATTCCAAATAATTTAAATACAGAGAGAGAGTGAGAGAGAGAGAATGTGTCCCTAACGCTGTTAGTGGAACTTGAAACCTAGGGAAGGACCACATAATGCCACAGCTTTCACGATCAGATAATACTGATAGAGTTAACATCCTAGAAATCCTCTAGGGCTGAATTAATAATGTTAGACTCCCTATATCATCCACAACTGCAAGAAATTCTGCATACTTCAGTACTGTATTTTAGGGAAGTAAAATTTTCATTCACTAATTTTAGAACTGCTGTTGTGTTAGTGTCATAGGCCTGCCGTAACAAGTTCCCACAAACTTGGTGATTTATAACAATAGAAATTTATTCTCTTACAGTTCTGGAGGCCATAGTCTGATATTAAGGTGTTGGCACGAGTGGTTCCTTCTGCAGGTTCTGAGGGAGGGTCTGTATCACGTCTCTCCCCTAGCTTCTGCTGGCTGCCCAGTATCCTTGGGGTTCCTTGGCTTGTAGGTGCATCACTCCAGTCTCTGCCTCCACCTTCACATCTTCTTCTCCCCTATGTCTCTGTGTGTCTCACATATCCCTCTGCATTCTTTTATAAGAACACGAGTGTTTGGGTTTAAGGCCCAGCCTGAATCCAGGATGATCTCATCTCTAGATTCTGAATTTAATAACATCTACAAAGACCCTAATTCCAAATAAAGCCACATTCACAAGTACCAAGGGTTAGGAGTTGGACACATCTTTTGGAGGGACACAGTTCAACCTAGTACAGCTTTAAGATTGTTTATACATTATGTGATAATTATTTTGACTATTAGATATCTTGTTTCTTTGAGAAAGTGATGAGTATTGAAAAGAATGAGTACATGACTGCCAGGAACACTGTCAATACATAAAACTGCTTTATCATGCCAGAGATATTTACATTTTAACTTTTGGTCAGACTGCATAGTTGTTTTTCAGTGTGGCTGGAATTTGTAAAGACACAGTACTATTATTGAGTGATATAGATGGTAGCACCCTGAAGTTAGCTCCAGAGGACTTTGGTTAAATCTTGGCTCCATCACTTAGTAGCTGCGTAAACTTAGAAAGCTGTTTAAACTTTTCAAGTTCCAGTTTATTCATCTGTAAATTCATGTGTACAAGTTCGTAATTAACGATGCTTATTGTAATCGTATGTTTCCTCCAGGTGGACTCTGGCTGCTTGGTTTGTCCTGAGGTTACAATCGGTAGACGTCTCTTACAGCTAGCTGCTGAGCATGTGGACGCTGCCTCAGGGTCATTTGTACCTAATCCATGTTTGTTCAGCTGATGAAATCGGTACAGATTGCCTTCATGATTAAGAAATTTTAAAATACCAGTTTTACATATTTTTTTCTGTATTCTTATCATCATACACTAGACTCCGTACCGTCTGGAAAGAGAATTATGTATCACTTTGGGCTGTGTCTAATATGATGCCAATATACTTGATGAAATCAGTCAGATTTTTAAATAAACGATCGTGATTGACTAAGCTTTTATTAACAGGGGTGCCTGGTGTATTGGCATTGTTCTGACATGGTTATATCATAGGAGAGGTGTGGGGAAAATAGCAAGGACTCATTAGTCAGATAGAACAAAGTTTAAGTGACTGCTTTGCTTGTCACTAGTGGTCTGACCTGAGCAATTCACTCCCTCTCCTCATGTCTAAAATACAAGTGATATATCCTTGTTTCAGTTTTTTAATAATTATTATACATAAATTAAAGTACCAAGTTAGTTAGTGCCCAGCTAACAAAGGTGCTTGATAAATGGTAGCTAAAAAGAAAATATTATTAGTGTCTATATGGTGAAGATGATGATTATGATGAAGAAATAGAATTTCCAGTGAAGTGATTTGTTTTATTTCATTTTGAAGTAAGAGAGGATTTGTCATATTGTGTTAGGACAATTACTTATCAATATAATTTTTTTTTTTTTTTGCGGTACACGGGCCTCTCACTGTCGTGGCCTCTCCCGTTGCGGAGCACAGGCTCCGGACGCGCAGGCTCAGTGGCCATGGCTCACGGGCCCAGCCGCTCCGCGGCATGTGGGATCTTCCCGGACCCGGGCACGAACCTGCATCCCCTGCATCGTCAGGTGGACTCTCAACCACTGCGCTACCAGGGAAGCCCGAAAATAATGTTTTTAATAGCATATGATGCACTGAAAATATCTCAGGCAAAATTCTGTATCACATATAAGAAACTGTTTGTCTAAGCCAATAAAGGGCTCTTTTTTTTCCTTTTTCCTCCATGTATGAGTGCGTGTATGTGAGAGACACAGAGAGAGACAGAGCGAGACAGAGAGAGAAAATGTGTAACTTCTTATCCTGTAATAAAACCAGGTATTTTTTGAGCAAGTCACTTTGTCCATCAAAAATACCATAGAAATTAATACTTTTCAGAAAAGTAGGTAGGTCTATTACCAAAATTACAGGAGAAAGACCTAAAACTTTCCATCCTTTCTTCACTTCAGACTGTTGAAATACTGGACTACTCAGAAGTTCAATTTAAAATTCATTAGTAATAATAACAATATAATTAATATTTTGCTGTAATAAAATTTACAAAACTCATCCAATTTCCCATGTCAATCTTACATCTAAAATATCGCTATGATTATATTGATACTATGGGGATTTAGTATTCCCCATACTGATTTAGTTATTTCCCTTATATAGGTCACAAACATGCACAGAAACACAGACACTTACATTCCACAACTTCTAAACCAGTATCATTACATTAGGAGTCCTGTTTAAATTAGTGATGTAGGAATGATTTCCTTATTCCCTAACTCCTAGACCGTCTATATTTACTTTCATGGGAATAGAATTAAAGTTGCTTTCTTAAGATTTTGATCTTTATTAGGGTACTTATTAGTACTTCTGAACCATAAGAATACTGCCATGTGAATACATCTTTCATTTTCTTTTTTGTAAAACCTGAAGAGTCTGGATGCACTAGAGGATTCTTCTGTAATTGGGCTTCCAGTAGGAGTTCTGAACCTATTTTTTAAATTCCTAACGTCATACTCTTTGGGAAATAGTTCTAGACCTAGCAAGGAAATGATTCTTAGTCTTAGTCAATGCAGACAGGCTTCTGGCTCTATGAAATGATTTCCATGATGATAGTATATGTTGAAATGGAATGTGATGTATATGATGGACAAGCCATGTGTTAACATTCTGTCACTGAAACATCAGTCATGGAGATTATATGAAGAAGTTCTAGTCTTTAAAATTTGTGGTCTAGAAAGAGCTAATGATAAGAATTCCAGTCTTCTAATCACTTAACTTCAGAACTTTGAATTTATTTTTGATGTCTTCCTCTTCACACTCTGCTTTGTATAATAATGTGAGTGTATTGATTTGCCTTCATGATACCCTTAAATCTTTTCTTGTTTCCCCCTTACTGCCTTAGATTCAAGTTCTCATTCCACTCATCTCTGCAGTGGCTACCTTTTACCCTCCAATTGTCTTCCTGCACTTATGTCAGATCAGTCTTCTTAAAGAAAAACTCTCCTGATGCCCATCCCTTGCTCAAAAGTCTTTGACAGCTCCCAACTATCCACAGGATTAAATGGTTTGTTACTAGCCTGTCATTCAAGACCCTCTACCGTATGGTGCTAGCTTACTTGTCTAACTTTATATTCACTTATTTCCTTTTATGAACTTGATGATCCAGCTAACTTAACTATTCGTCACACTTTAACACTCTCTGGTTTCTGTGTTTTTACTCATGTGGATTCCTTTTCCTGTAATAGTATTCTCTATTCCTTCTTTCCATGCCGAGAACAATCACATACACCAAGACCAAATTTACACATCCTCTTATACATAAGTAGTCCCCTAATCTTCCTAGAAAAAGAAATTCTTCTGAACTCCTGAATCATTTACCATTCTATTCCTCTTTTGTTTTCTTACTCCTTTCTACCTTGTGTTACACTTGAATGATTTTTTTTAAATTTTCTCTCATTGAAAGGGGAATCTCAATAGCGTCTTTTGTGTTTTCACAACATATATTTGATTCTCTTATAAGAATATTAATTCCTTGATAAAGACATCAATTAAAAAGAATTAAAAGATCTCAGCTTTGGGCTTCCCTGGTGGCGCAGTGGTTGAGAGTCCGTCTGCCGATGCAGGGGACACGGGTTCGTGCCCTGGTCCGGGAGGATCCCATGTGCCGCGGAGCAGCTGGGTCCGTAAGCCATGGCCGCTGAGCCTGCGCGTCCGGAGCCTGTGCTCCGCAACGGGAGAGGCCACGACAGTGAGAGGCCCGCGTACCGAAAAAAAAAAAAAAAAAAAGAAGAAGACGTCAGCTTCCTCATCTATAAAAGGCTGGTATAGATTTTTTTTAAATCTATGTCTAAAACTCAGTAATGCTTTAATTAAATCTTTATAATCAGCAACATTCTCAAATTGGTTTTTAAAATCTGTATATGTGCAAATTAATTTTTTAGTCAGTTTCTTAGGAACAATGAAATAGGTGCCTATTTTTAAATACTAGCATCATCATGTTTTTAAAAAGTCCCTAAAAGAAAAATGTAACCTTAAAATGAATAAATAAATGTTTAATTATTTTAATTTTAGGTTTAAAAAAAACTCCAAAGCTAAAATTCAAACTAAAAAAAATGAAATGATCATACAGATTATGAGAGTTAAAAAAAAGTTAAATTGTTGCACGTAGTCATTGTTCTCTGTTTATTCTGTTCTTATGCCTAGTGTAGAAGGCCCTGGCCTATTCAGGATTCAAAGTTTCGTGACACTGAGTCCTCCCTGAAGCCAAGCTAAAGCTTTGCACATTTCGTCTGACTCAGGCTCCTGAAACCTAGACTAATTTATTCAGGGTGGCCAGGACTAAGGAGATCAACAGACAGGAATTTCTGCAGTTTGCTTTGGTGTTTAGAAGTCATCTTACAAGTTTAGTCCTATGCTTGGCCTCTCTTTTTTTTAATTTTAGTTTTTTAAATATTTATTTATTTATTTGGCTGCACTGGGTCTTAGTTGTGGCACTCGGGATCTTCATTGCCACGTGTGGGGTCTTTACTTGCAGCGTGTGGACTCTCAGTTGCTGCATGCGGGATCTAGTGCCGTGACCAGGGATCGAACCCGGGCCCCTGCATTGGGAGTGCGGAGTCTTAGAACTGGACCACCAGGGAAGTCCCTCAGCCTCTCTTGATATCTAGTGCCTGCTAAAGATTGAGTGACCTAAGACACAAGCCTAGAAGCAAAATAAACCTATCGATGAAACGTGGATGCCAAGACAATGAATAGGCTTTTTCATTAGGACTAAAGACAAGGTTCAAGCTGGTGGCTAAGGCAGTAGTTTCAATAGAAGAAAACTTAAAGCTGGTTGGTCCTATAACCCTACACAGGTTAACATTTAACTCTTTATTTCATAATTGCACATAAAGGAAATCTAATTTCTATTACTGGCCACTTGGACAGCATAGAGAATTTTTTAAGGCCATGAGCTAAGTTAAAATATCTTAAAATACATGTATTTTAAGCATAGATATATAGTCTGAAGTGTGATTTGTAACCATATCAGTTGTGGATTATATAGATATTTAGAGAGATATATACATCTAGATACATATATAGATAGGTATATCCTCTATCCCATTCTGCAACAATTTCAAATATATGAATAATTACATTGGATTAGGGCTGAAGTACCATAACACCCACCTGAAAAGTAATATTGCTAAAATGCTAATGTAACACTTTATTAAATATAAAAGCTCCCAATTTTTAATGTTTTCAGGCTTTTAAACAGAATTTTCAGCAAGAAAGTTTTAAATACTATTTAGTTGAACTTTTTTATACTGACCTCATGTGTTTTAACTTAAAAGTTTAGCCCCATTTTGAATAAATGTATTTTTCGTCAATACTAAAAATATTCAGAATAATTTGTCATTATATAATTTAATTTTCTTCACTTATCATAAAATGCAATACATTTTGTTCCTCTGTAGTAGAGACTTTCTGATTTTTGATTAGTACTAGGAGTTATTTTGTAAACTACATGTGGCCAGGCATTAGACATGCTTTCATTTTTTAGTCCATGCTACCCAATCCTGTAAGAATTTATCTGCATAACTAGGTAGCACTTATCCAGAAATTGACTAAATATCTTATTTGTGGGATTTATGGGCATCCTAATAAAATTTGGTCTTTAGTTTCAATAGTGGATATAAATACTAAACATAATATTTCATACCAGAGCCAGTAATCGGGAAAGATCATCACATAACCATAATTTATACTGTTTTATCTAATTTTATGGCTGACTCATATAGGTTTTTTTTTCCCTCTCCGCCTTTTGTTTACTATATTTCAAATTGTTTTTAAACTGTTACACAGGGGATTATGTCCCTTGGGAATGGTCCATTACATTTTGAATATCAGTGCCATTCCAAGTTATTTCAACCATGGCATTAATCTCACTTAAAGCAGTAAAAAGCAAATAGTGGTAAGAGGCAAGATGCATAAAGCATTACTTTAAACAGTTAAAAAAAAAAAGATGTTAAATGTTCCCTCTCTAGGAACTCCTGCAGCTCTTGATACATTTGTGTGCAGCTGAGCAGGAGAAAAGTAGCAGTGGGATTATTAGTGGAGAGAGAAGCTTACAAGGAACATGAAAAGGGGACCGGTTCGCATTCTGGCTCCTTTCTTCCTGCGTGCAGTTAAAAAGAGAGAATCATTTAAAGGAGCTCCTGTAGAACTCCCTTTTATTGGTTTCTTTTCTTACGTAAAGTTACCGACAGGTTCATTTATAAGGTGATCTTGAAGGTTGTTTCACTGTCACTGGGCCACAGTTAAGGTGGTTTGTAAAGGGAACCACCCAAGTATAAAGATGCCTGGTAGGAAAATAAGGCCTTTATACAAAAAGAGCAGCAGCCCATCAGATCTTTGCTTTTCAAACCAGGCAGTTTCCCCCTTACAAAGATTAATTACAGTCAGGTTGAGAAGACAGCGTTGCTGTGTGTGTGTGTGTGTGTGTGTGTGTGTGTGTGTGTGTGTGTGTGTGTTTCCCACTCTAACATTAGAAAGATAAAGGGTGTGATTAGTGTGTACAAAGCCTCTGATCAAACCAGCTCAGAGGTTTGTGACAGGCAGTTCAAACACTTTATGGATCACTGGTGCTGACAGGTAGATCACACAGGCCTTAAACAGATGTTTAGTGAGAAGATGAATGTGTGAGATCTCAAACGTGCAGCGTTCTTTTACTTGGCCATTTTAGTCTGTGAAGCATTAGACATTGCTAAAGAAATCTACTCCTTTAAAAAGGATGGAAAAGTTACAAACAAGCTTTCATTAAATCTCAGCCTTTCTCTTATCAAGATTTAGTACAGCTTGGATTTGAAAGTTACCGAACTTTCTGCAGGAATTGATGAATATGACCACACTTTATCTTATAGTTTATGAAATGCCTATTGATTAGTTTATGAGTGTTTTACCTCATAAGCTGTATTTGAGAAGTTTAGTTGGCATAGGTAGGATATTCAAAGAAACTTATATTTGGCCAAAAATCAGAAATGTTTAAGTAACATGTCTTTTATACTCTTAATACAATTTTGAGATAATATTGGATGAAAAAAATTCAAACATGTATGCTTAACTGAATTTCCGTAGTGAGATGTATATCATTAACAATACTTTACAGGTATGTATAACTAGGAAATGCTATGAATGCGTTCATTTTCCTTCTTTGACAAGAAGTAAAATACATATGTGTGCATGTATGTGTATACGTGTGTTTATACCCCAGAGATAAATATGTAGTATCACCAATTATTTTATTTCATTACTGTCACAGGGGAATGTGGACCTGAGATTTCTGTGAGTTGTAGTAATATGTCTTGCTGGTGGTAACAAGCTTGCCAGGTGGCATTATAAACTGCCCTGACATTGTTATTGTAGAATCATACAAACGAGTAGAAAAGAATATTCAACTGATCTTGGTACTTTTAATACCTTAAGGCCATGGCTTGATGAGAATGGCTTTGTAAATTCTTAGGAAAACACTTATACATGATTGGAAAAATAAGGGAGAAGAATTTATTCTGCATAGCTGGCACTAAAAATTGTAACTGTCATTGGAATATGACAGTTTTTCAACTCTTTCAGTATTAAATTCAAGTTAAATAAAATATGGCCATCAATCTTATCACCATTGATAGAAAGATTAGCGAACTTAAAAGAAAGATTCGTGAACTTGTAGGCACAGAAAATTATTGTGAAATATTTTACATGAAAACATTTTAAAACTAGTAAAACTTTATACAGATACAAAATATTAAAAAGGAGAAGGAGGATAGTGAAGCAAATAGAAGAGGAAAATAAGAAGTGGAAAGGGACAGAGTAGTAGCTGTTTAATGGAAAGAGCCGCGTAGCTCTGCCTACTGTCTCTATTACAGTACGATCTGAGACTGCCTCTTAGAAATCACTTTGTATGAGTCTTTTTCTCCCATTTCCCCAATCTATTTTTAGTTGTATTGCCAAAATCACTGAAAATCCAAAAGTATCTTTTATGTTGGACCAGTATTTACTGAAGACAGTATGTTAACACTCACAGATAATAAAAAGGTGAATGTGATGCGGTCCTCATTCCTGAGGAGTTTAGATTTAGGAGCAAAATGTACTTAATAGTATTGGAACTTAAAATTGTTTTGAAATATTTCTCAAACTATATCATGATGTGTGTGTGTTTCCCATGAAAATTAGGGGGAAGCGTTTGGTATATAGCTCTCAAATATTTCATGTGAAAAATTACTTTGTCTATCCCCTAATTTAATCTATCCAACTCTGTGCTAAATTTCAGTCACCTTGAAGGATCCAGTTCTGCTGTAGTTGAATTTTTAGTGTCTGGGATGTCAGACAGGAAACAGTCTTATCTCATCTCATCCTGTTCTTCAGCTTTTTCACTCACTGATTATTTCTTTTCTTAAAAAAAAAATAAAGATGTTAAGAGTTGTTTGTAAGCAACTTTCACAATTATTTCTTACCCAGAGTGTGGGACTGCCTGTTTGAATGTTTCCAAGAAAGTATTGTTCTGATGTGACAACAGGTCAGAAAGACTCTGCATTAATTACACTAACATATGGTTATTAACAGATTCTAGCTCAGGGAGCAATACTTTACAATGTTATCTTCCACATAGTCAGATGTTAGCCATATTGTCAGTGCTGGCAGCCATTGTTTCACTCATTTACTTCACAGAGCTAATTACTCCCTAATAATAACTTTACCTTGGAGTTTTTCACTTGCTTGTGCCAGCAAACCTGTTCACACTACATATGCTAATTATTGGCACTTATTCATTATGTTAAGATAGCTTTAAGTTCAAGCTGTGCAGCCTGGCTTTCGGTATGGAGCCAGCTGGCTGCAAAGTTCCACCTTTTTTTACTAAAGTCATTAAAAGTTTTAATATGGGTCCATCTTGTTCTCTTTACAAGATTCAGTCTTTTAGGAATTCAAATGAATGTGCAGCTACCCGTGGACAATTACAAATTATAATAAGAAGGTCTTTGGTGTCTGTGAGAAATTCTCAAAGCTTGCACTTGTTGTGGGCTTCTCTGTTAGATTAGAAAAGATGAGTAAATTGTTTTACGTTTAAACTATATGGTCACTTTACCAATTTGATTACTCTGTACACAAACAGACATACATGTATATACATACACAGGTACACACACACTTACTTTCTTTTTGGTTCATTTTCCTTCAGAATAAGTTTAACTCACTGGTGGTATTTAATTTATGCATGTCTAAATGATAGAATCTGGAATTCTACTGTTTGTGTAAGATCCTTTCTCGTGTTTTTTTCTTATCATTTCAAGAGACTTAGGACTACTGCCAGGGCCAAAGACTGTCCTTGAACTCTATTCAGGATTCCCCTTGATATCAGGAGGAGTTTTAAGTGTTGTTTCAGTCAAAGTAAAATATGGTCCTCTAGTTTTAATGAACAAATAGCTTCATTTGGTTCAGATCCAAATATAATTAGTCACTAGTACCACTCAATTAAATAACCCAACTTCGATGTGTATGAATTGACATGGATTTGACCTTTTTTAGGTGGTAAATTTGGGGCGGAATCTTTTGAGACCTAGAAATGAATATATACTCGGGCATAAACTTCATCTAACTTAAGTTTTTGTCTTAAAAAGATAACTTTTAAGATTCAACCGTCTGATCTTCACCTTAGCTACATGAGTCTCCTTAATCTATTACGTTATTTACACTGTAAAATAGGCACCAAACACAGGAATCCTGAATATACAGGTACTTAATAAAATCTGGTGGAGGCGTATATGTAAAAGAGAAAGTTAGATGATATGAATCTATTTCAGCCATAGGCAAAAGCAAGAGGCTTGGGTTATGCTTTTTTCAGCTTTGTATTCCATTAGGTGAATCTTTCTTCATTTTTTTTCTCCTTAATAGTTTCTATATTTTTGTTACTTTAGTGATTTGCTACTAGGATACCCATGGATAGTGTTCATTTTAGTCTATGAAATGCCAACTGCCAAGTTCCGGCATTTTCAAGGATTGGTATAATTTACTGTATTTTGGGGTGGGGAGGGGGTATCTGACAGACAGCACATCGAGTTAGAAGAGGGATGGAAAAGAATGTGAAAATCTTTCAGTTTCTACCTACCAGGAGTTCCACATGAGCTGTAGTAATGGTTGGAGAGAGTCAGTACCAATTTCCAGGATGTTGAGAAGGGGGTTGCATGTCCATACACATCCACCCTTGCCAGAGGCCTAAAAATGTTTTCACTGGAGTAAAACCTCTATTAAATGTCTTGTTTATATTTTAAATAATTATGTGATAATATGGTTGGCTGATGAGAAAATCAGGTACTCATGGTTGAAGGAATTAATAATTAATTGCTAGCTGTAAGTAGTCACCCAAGTTGGGAAATAAAGACTGGGTTTGAATTTAATATTACGTTTATAAAGACTGACAATTCACTTGTTGGTTTAATCCTTTACTATATGAGTTATCCATTGCTCTGTTCATGATGGAAAGAGAAAAAGAGTTTGGAGAAGGGTATAAACAATGTTAATAAAAACAAATTAGCTGCAACTCAAGAAAAGGATGCTTTCTATTTTTAAAAAAGTTCAAGAGGCTCTAAAATTCCAATTTGTATTTGTCATTGCTAAAAAGATTTTTTTGTGTGATTTTTTTTAAATTTTACTAGGTTTGTGTGAGATAAGAAAACATGTGGTTACTGTGATCCATGTTTGGGCACACACTGAGAATAACCACAGTTTCTTTTCAGAGTGGTTGGAAAGTTTGATTGAAATAAAATAAAAGTATACTTGCAGTGTTTTAGAACTGTAACTAAAAGGTCTAAATAGGCCACCTTGAGATAATTTAAAAATATATTTGTATAGAATGAAATTACAGGTAAAATAATGAAAATAGTTCAATGAAAATAGTACATTTTAATTTTTAAACCATTAAATTCTCCATAAAAAGTTATAAGGCTAGGATATATGTAATATGTTTCTATTTGAGGGTTTTGAAACTTTTATTAACTATCAACCTAATAAAAACATTTAAAGATACATAAGTAGCCACAGGGGACTAAGGAAGACCTCATTTGGGCTGTCTTCTGGGTAATCTAGTTTCATGCTTTTTTATTAGCTTGAGCAATTTTTGTCACCTTGATTCTTTACATGTTTATAGAAACCATTAACCCATTCTCTACTTCAGAAAGGAAAAAGGTCTGATTATTTTTTTACCCTCTCTTCCATGTTTTGACATTTAAAATTACAGTTTTTACCACCAAAGGGAAAAGAGTTTTTTTGGAGTGCTTGTGACCAGGAGAGTATGCTCAACTGTTGCTCCCCTCCATCCACTCACCCCAAATTGTGGGGCTTTTGCCTGTGGCTATTTGAAGGAACAAGTGCTCAAAGGCTCTTGATGCACAAAAGAACCCGTTTCTGGATAAAAATACTTTTTAATTTATTTCTGTACTTAGGGGAATTAAAGGAGAAATCTCAAGAAATTGATATAAGAAAAAATATTTAAGGTGATTTCAGAACATAGAAGACTGCGTTATAAACTATCACAAAAACTGGGCTTCCTCTGGGGCCAAATACCAATACCAACGTTAGGATCAGAAAATAAACTTTGGCTCACCTGGGAGGTGGTGGAGCTTAACCTGAGACTACCTCATTAAGCTTAGGTGAACTTTTGCTATTATAACCAAAAAGAAAAAAAAAAAAACCCAAACTTTAGAGATATAAACTTCACTCATTGTGTGTCAGCAGCAGCTTTGCTCCATATTCTCTTCCATCCAAAATCAAGACTTAAGGAGCATCTCTGATTTGGGACGTGATAGTCTAATAACAAAGAGGAAAAGTTAAAGCAGAAAAATGCAAGGGCTCTTAAAGTTCTGGGCAGAGTTGTACCCATCATCTCCTCTCATGTTTTATAGGCCAAAGCAAGTCAGATGGCCAAGCCTGACGTCGGTCGTATGAAAAGTAAAATTCTCCTGCAGGAATCCTGTAAAATAGGGCATCGACCATTTTTAAAATAAACTCTACCACAGGGCTTCAGGTGTTCAAGTTCAGTTGTGCCCCTGAAAACCTAACACTCAAAGAAACAAACACTCTCTGGAGGAAAGTAATTTAGTTACTTTCCTAATTTAGTTCCCCAAGATTCCCACAAAGTGAGATTAAAGAAACACGTACGCAAATTAAAAATTGCAGAACACACAAAGCAGCAACCCAGAAAGAATACTGATGTGTTTAGGCCTACCACTCCAAGGCCTTCAGATATTGGAAATATCACATAGACCATATAAAATAAATATGCATAAAATGCATAAAGTGGAAATAAATACTGCAATCATAAAAAAGGACAAGCATCAAAAATGCTCAGAAATTAACAGAAATGTTTGAAAAAATGCAATAGAAATGAAAACTATGATAATCAGAATTTAAAATTTGATAAATGGACAGCTTCTGGATTTTCCTTGCAGGGGCCAGATTAACCATGCCACCTCAAACATCGAGAAAACCAGACAAAGTATATGAAACAAAAGTATTCAGACATTGCACAGTGGCAGTTCAGTGTTCCTTGAGAGCAAGGTACTGCATGAGGAGAGCCCCATGAGTGTCTCAGCTTTCTGCCTGGAGAGAGAGGGCACCCAGGCAGAACCTGACAATCTTTCTGGGTTGAAGAGACAGAAAGTGGGTTTTAGGAATACCTAAAGGCAGATAAATAGATATATTCACAGGACAGAGCACTGGGGAGGATAGCTTGGCATAGGGGAGAAAATGGGAGACACAGACAGACTTAGTCTCTGGAAAGCTGCAGAGGGTTTTTCTGTCAGGTCTTTGCTGAATAGTGATTAGTGCATATGTACGTAAACTACTGAAGCCAGGTAAGGAACCTTTGAAAAAGATCCGTCAGAAATGGTAATCCCAAGTTCTTACATGTGGCTAGTGTATTTTGTGTTTTTACCTGCCAGAACGGAGAGACTCCTAACACAGGCAGCATTGGGTCGAGACTTCAAGAAGGATATTACCTTAGTAGTTTTGGATTTGGATAGGCTGACAACTATTCTAAACATGACCTAAATAAAGGTTTAAAGTAAGACTTGAAGGATCAAATTGTTTCAAACTTAGTAAACTGCATGCCAGAATAAACCCAAAAAATACTTAATGAGATTACCAAAAAAGAAAAAATTCAGAATATTTGTCATCCAATCCAAATTTAGCATGCATGTAAAGAAGCAATAAAATATAACATATAATCAGGAGGAGAATCAATCAATGAAAACCAAACTCAGAGTGGTACAGATGTTAGAATTAATAGACAAAGATGTTGAAACAGCTATTACAAATATATGCCATATGTTCAAGAGCATGATGAGAAAATGAATGGAAAATACAAAAAAAGTTAAAGATTGTACTTTTAGAGATGAAGACTACAGTATCTGAGACAAAAATAGGCTGAATGGAATTAGAAACTGCAGAAGATAAGATTAGTGCATTTAAAGACATAGCAATATAAACTATTCAGAAATAAAACAGAGAGAAAAAAAATTTTTAAATAGAGTACCAATGAGCTGAGGCATGGAATAAGGGGAAGTATAAAGTATTTGAAGAAGTAATGTGCAAAAATTTTCAAAATCTATTGTAAGCTATCAACCCATATATCTAAGAACCTCAGTGAACTCCAAGCAGAGTAAACATGATCAAATTGCTGAAAAGCAGTGATGAAAAGGAAACCTCAAAACAGCAGGCAGAGATAAAAATTATGTTCCATACAGAAGAAGTAAATTGTTGAAAGGTTCTCCTATGCTATACATGAGGTGGCATAACATTATTTGAAGCAGACTGTATAAATGTAAAAGGTATACTGTAAATCATGGAGCAACCACTAAAACAAAACCAAACAAAAAGTAATACCTAATAAGGCAATAATGGAGATAAAATGGAATCATAAAAAATAATCCAAGAGAAAGGAAGAAGAAATAAAAAGGGAACAAAGTACAAATGAGATAAATAGAAAACAGAGAGCAAGATTGTAGATTTATTCTCAATCATGTCATTAATCACAGTAAATATAAATAAACAAACTAATTAAAATCTGAGACTGTTATATTAGGTTTGTCTTGAAAATAAAAGACACACCTACATGCTGTCTGTAGGAAATCACTTTAAATATAAAGAACAGACAGGTTAAGGCAAAGAGTTAGGAAAAGATATAGCAAGTCAACACTAATCAAAAAGAAAAAGAACAGAATGGCTATACTCATATAAAGTAGATTTCAGAGCAAAGATATCAGGAATAACGATATTCATTTCACAGTGATAAAGTGGTCAGTTCATCAAGAAGATATTAAAATCCTAAATGTGTGCTTAAAAACAGAACTTCAAATTCTGTGAAATAAAATGTTTATATTTAAAGGAAAACAGAATGCAAATCCAAAATTTTAGTTGGCTATTTCAATAACTCTCTACCTTTCAATAATTGAACAAAAACACTATTCACCAACCTGACCTAATTGATATTTACAGAACACTCCACTCAACAAGAGCAAAATTTTTTTTTTAAAGTCCAGATAGAAAATTTAACAAGCATATCATATTCTGAACCATGAAACGTCTCAATAAATGTAAAAGGATTGAAATAATTGAAATATGTTCTCCAATCACAGTAGAATTAAATTAGAAATCAGTAAGCAAATAATATCTATAAAATTCCAAGTTATTTGGAAACTAAATAACACACTTCTACATAGCCAGTGGGTCAAAGAGGAAGCCACCAAAAACATGAGAAAATTTTTTGAACTGAATGAAAATGAAATCATCATACATTCCAAATTTGTGACACATAGCTAAAGCAGTGCTTAGAGGGAAATGTATAGCATTAAATGTTTATATTAGAAAAGTAGAAAGGTTAAAAATCAAGTACGTAAATTTCCCCTTAAAATACTAGAAATAGAGGAGCAGGAGAAAATTAAACCCAAATTATGCAGAGGAAAGGAAAAATAATGAGTAGCAATCATTGTAATGTAAAATAGAAAAACAAGGAGGAAAAAGTGAATTTAAAAGTTCTTTGAGATATAACAGAATTGATTAACCTCTAGCTAAACTGCTGGGGTAAAAAAGTAGACACAAATGAGAAACAGGAATGAGAAAAGACATTACTGCAGATTCTACAGACTGTAAAATAACAACAAGGAGCTATAATGAAAAATTCTCTGCTCATAAACTTGACAGTTTAGAGATAAAAGACATGTTCCTTGAAAGACCAACTACCAAAGTTCACTCAAGAATAACCACAAACCCTGAATATTAAAACCTCTAAAATATTAAATATTTAAATATTAAAACCTCTAAAATATTAAATATTTTAAAATATTAAAATATTAAAACAAACCTCTACACTATTAAAGAATTTGAATTTTCAGTTAAAAATCTTCCCACAAAGAAAATTCCCAGGCCCAGATGGCTTCACTGATGAATTGTACCAAATATTTAAGGAATAAAAATAATGCTAATTCTACACAATTTCTTTCCCACAGTAGAAGAATAATGACTATTTCCCAAAATCAAATGAAAATATGTCAAGGAAAGAAATCTATAGGTCAGTATCCTTCGCAAATGTAGATGTGAAATCCCTTGTAATTTTAGCAAACTGAATCTAGCAAAATATGAAAAGGATAATACATTATGATTAAGAAGTGTTTTTACTCTGAATGTAAGGTTGGTTTATCATCCAAAATAAATTAATTTAATTTACCAGATTAATAAAATAATTATCTATTATAAATTATCAGTAGAATAATCATCTTAATAGATGCAGAAAGAGCATTTGACAAATTTAACACCTATTCATGGTAAAATCATCTCAGCAAATTAGGAATAGAAGGAAATTTTCTCAATTGGATAAAGAATTTCTACAAAGAACATAAGTACCCTCATATTTAATGTTGAAAAATTGAACATTTTCCTGTAAAATTGACCACTCTTAAAATTTTTATTCATTTTATAGAAGGTCCAATCCTCTACTGCAGTAAGTCAGCAAAAATAAATAAAAGGCATGCAGATTAGAAAGGAAGAAATAAAACTGCATTTATTCACAAATAACATGATCATCTATGTCGAAAATCCTAAAAAAATCTATTAAAAAGAGACTTGTGAGTTTAGTAAGGACACAGGATATAGTGTCAACACACAAAATTCTAGAAGCAAACAATCAAAAATTGAAATGTGTAAAAAGCATTTAAAATTTCATGAAAAAATGAAGTACCTGGAAATAAATTTGACAAAAAGTATGCAAGACCTGTTTGATGTAAATTACCAAACCTGCTGAGTGAGTGAATTTTAGAAAGACCTAAAGAAATGGAGAGAGATGCCACATTCATGGATTGGAAGTCTCAGTATTTTAAGATGTTATTTCTCCATAAATCTATCAGTAGATTCAATGTCATCTGAGTAAAAATCCTAGGGTTTTTTGTCATAATTGATAAGCTTATTCTAATTTTTTATTGACATTCAAGGCATTCTTGAAAAAGTTGAACAAAGTTGGAGGATTTACACTTCCTGATTTTGGCTTACTTTCAAGCTATGCTATGTAAATACGGTGTGGTTTGGCATAATGGCAGATGTATAGATCAGTTGAACAGAATAGAGTCCAGAAATATATACACACAAATGTATCTTCAATCAAGTTTTGATAAAAGTACCCAGGCAGTTCAATGGGAAAAAAAAACACCTTTTTAACAAATAGTGCGGGGACAATTTGTATATCTGTATGCAAACAAATGGATATCAACTATTCTCTCACACCATATGCAAAAATTAACTCAAAATACATCTGCAGACATAAACATAAGTGATAAATCCATATCACTAAAAATTCCTAATTTTTTAGGAATTAATAAACTAAAAAACATATATAATACAGAGGCTCAATAGGGTCTAGAAAACAGAATTATTCTGGTTACCTTGGGTTAGGCCAAGATTATTATATAGCAACTCCCAAAAAGAAAAAAAGGGGAAAAAAATATAATAAATTGGGCTTCACCAATGCTAAAACCTATTGTTGATTTTTAAACACTATAAAGGAAATGAAAAAGCAAGCCACAGACTGACAGAAAATATTTGCAAGCACATCTGAGA
This sequence comes from Neophocaena asiaeorientalis asiaeorientalis, assembly GCF_003031525.2. NCBI lineage: Eukaryota > Metazoa > Chordata > Mammalia > Artiodactyla > Phocoenidae > Neophocaena > Neophocaena asiaeorientalis. Next base: position 18,229,778 of record NW_020176571.1, on the reverse strand, counting down.
GAGAACTTGTACTCAGACTATAAAAAGATCTCTTTAGATAAAACCATAAAAAGGAGTAACTCAATAAAAATGGCCAAATAATTGAACAGACTCTTACCCAAAGAAGATAAAAGGATGCCAAATAAACATATGAAAATATTCACATCATTAATCATTAGAGAGATGCAAAATAAAATCACAGTCAGAAACCTGTATGCACACAAGAATGGCTAAAATTAAAATAACTGACAATACCACAGGTAGAAAAGTATGTGGAGGAACCACAACTCTCTCAATTGCTAGTGGAAAGTCAAAATGGCAATATCAATAGAGTGTTTGATGGTTGACATGTAAGAAAAGATGTAACAGGCAAATAAAAATCTAAAGAAAGCTAAGGACCTATATTAGTATCTGAAAAATGGACTTTAAGCCGAAAAACATTATTAAGGATAAAGAGAGCTGCTACATAATGATAAAAGGTTTAATTCACCAAGAAGATATTACCATTCTAAACCTGAATGAATCTTGTAAGGTATTCTCAGATTATATGAAGCAAAGCTGATAGGACTACAGGGAGAAATTGTGAAATAAACTATCATTGTGGAGGACTTTAGTTAACATGCCCTCAACTATTTGGGAGGTTAAGTAAATAAAAAACTACTAAAGATATTGAATATTTGGGAAAAAATGAAAATCATGTTCTAATAGGAATTTTTGGAACCCTGCGTCTAATAATTAGAGGATTAATATTCTTCCCAAACACACGTATACAGTATAATTTTTCACCGGGTATATACTAGGTCTTAAATCGTCTCAACAATTATTATAGAATGGAGTATCATACAGTATTTACTGACAATAATGTAATTAAGTTAGAAATTAATAACAGAAATATAATAAATACAAATAAAACCCCAAATATTTAGAAAGTGTAAACAATCTTTTATTTAATTTATTTTTTTTTTACAGCAGGTTCTTATTAGTTATCTGTTTTATACATATTAGTGTATGTACGTCAATCCCAATCTCCCAATTCATCCCACCATAAACAATCTTTTAAATCTGTAGGCAGAGAAAGAATTTTTGGGCGTGAGGAATTTGTAAAAAGGAACTTAAGAATTCTTAGTACTTATTGGTAATGACTAACTTCTAAAATTTTGGCATAGAGCTAAAATAGTACCTTTTGTTTTATATCAAGGTTGTACATATCAGTGAAGAAAGAAAAGTATTAAGTTACTTTCCACTTAAGACGTTAGGAAAATGATAATAGACTAAGTGCAAAAAAAATATTAGAAGGAAGGGACAATAAATACCAGAGGAATTAATAAACTAAAAAACATATATATAATACAGAGGCTCAGTAGGGTCAAAAGGGTTTTTATTTGAACAGACTTGTAAAACAGATAAATCTTTAGGAAGATTTACCATTAATAATAATAAAAAAAGACAAATAAGGCCTAAGGATCTAATATATAATGTGGTGACTATAGTTGATAACACTGTATTGTACAATTGAAATTTGCTAAGAGAGTAGACCTTAAATGTTCTCACCAAAACAAAAAAAAAAAAGAAGGGGGGGGAATAAATATGTGAGGAAATGGATGTATTTATTAACTTATTGCGGGGAGGGGGGAGAATCCAAATCGTCATGTTGTACACTTTAGCTAACTTACGGGTTTGTCAGTTATACCTCAAAGCTGAGGAGAAAAAAAAAGGACAAAAATAGATACTAAAAATAATAATAAAGATATAAATTGAGCTATAGCAGAGATTAAAAATATAATAATAAAACACTATGAATACCTTTTGCTAACAGTTTTATTTAAAAATTTACAAGAGGACACAGTCTTAGAAAAAAAATAGAATTTATAGAAACTTCAATTAGAAATAGAAAGCCTGAAAGGTCTAGTAACGATTAAATAAATTGACATAGTAGTTTAAAATCTTCCCACAAAGAAATACTAAGCCCAGATAGTTTTACAGGTCCATTCTACCAAACATTTAAAGAATAGATTGTTCTAATTGTATACATAAGACAATAGAAAAAGACTATTCTTTACTAGTATTAGAATTAGTATAGCCTTGACTAAAACCAACTGAGATTTCAATAAAAGAAAATTATATTTTGTATATTACTTTTGGAGGCTAGAATTGTGACAATCTGAATAAGACAGAAAATAATAGCATTTGATAGTGTGACACAGAGTTTAGGAATTTTTCTGTTCCCATTTCCACTGCCTTGTTTCATGCCCATATTCCCTCCCATGGTCATTTCAATACCCTCGTCTCTGGCCTAGCTGCCTCTTCAAATTCCTTCTCATTGCTCTCAATTTGGTCTCCCTAGAAAAGTCTCTGCCATGCTTAAAACCCTTTACCAACAACCCTCCGCTGGTTCTGCTGTACTCTGAACTCTGTTCTCAAGGTACTCAGACCAGCTGATAAACAGAGAAGAGAATGAGTAATTGTAATTCGGTGTGGTGAGTGTAACAGTGTGAAAGTGTGCTCTTTCCCGCACACCCGTCTGAGAAGGGACAGGGTAGTGGCATGGGGGAGACAAGAATCGGGATTCAGTGGCCAAGGAGGGCTTACTGAAGGAAGTCAGCCTGAGCTGAATGCTAAAAGATGAGTGTGAGTGAGTCTTCAAGTGGGGAGAGGGACAGTTCAGGCAGAGTGACTAAAATGAGAAGGCCATAGAGGTATTCGGAACCTGCTATATGCAGGGAACTCTGAGTCTTCAGATGGTAGTAAAGCACAAAATGGGGCAGGCAGGAGATGAGGTGGGATGGAGATAGGTCAAGGCCACTCTACAGGTTGAGGAATTAGTCCTTTGTACTCTAGGGTGGAGAACTATTGAGTAGTTTTAAGATGAAGAGAATGGCATTTTAGGCACACCTGCTGGCTGAGTGGAAACCAGTTTTAAAGCCCATGAAAAGTGGGAGAAAGAGATTAGACAATCTAAATTGCAATTGGAAATAGGTAGGAATAAATAGTAGGGGATTTAGTCAATAAATATTTATCAACTTGGCAATTGATTAGACTATTTTTATATAATATCATTGTCTGGCATATGAGGCAACAAAATAAATCCTTGAATGCACAACTGAGTGAATAAATGACTATTTTTCCTATGTATCAGATGGAAAATTGAGGGATAGAACTTGACTGTCAGTTAAGTCTGGTTCTAGCAAACATATTAGCCAAAGATGAACTTATTTTATAATCTGCAGTATAAAATTATAATTCAATCTGATGAATGAAATAGTGCAGATATGCCTCCTCCCCCAAACCAGGAAGGGACAGGGATGTGAATAAAGATTCAGGGGCCAAGGAAGTTTTCCTAGAGGAAGTGAAGCCTGAGCTGAATGTTCCGTGATGAATAGGAGTTAGTGAAAGTAATCAATGAAGTGACCCAATTGGAGATAGTGATTACATGAGTTAGAAGCAGATTCTGTGAGGAAAGTGTCTAAGCTCAGTTTTATCCATGTTGAATTTGACGTCCTTGAGAAATAAACAATATCCAAAATGAAATTGTATGCATGTATGTGAATATCAAAAAGCATTTCCTTTAGGTAACTTCAGTGCTAACACTGTACCTTAAGTGTATCTTTTTTAACTGAACATATCTCCCGGTATAAGGGATCATTTATTTTCCTGTCTCTAAGATAGACTTCCAAATCCTTTATTCCTCATTCTCATCTCATGTTTTTCTGTCCTCTATGTCTCTCTTCAGCAATGCCTATTTCCTTTCCATACTCTGCTCATCTTCTTATCATGAAAAAACTCAAACAGTATATGAGATGATGTATATGATTATTGGGCCTCAGGGTGAAAACTTACAACCTGAGTGACATGATGGAAAATGCATTCGTTTTTATCTGACAGTATAAGCATAGAAATAGAGGAAATGAGGTGGTCAGAACTCCATAGACTGAAATAGAATGCAGAATGACTTAGGTAACTTGGAGAAGTATGGTCAATAAAAATGAAAGTAGTATGGCAGTGCATGTACAAGGGAAAAGTGAACAAGAAACGTTTGAATGCTAGACTATGAATAAGAACAGCAGAAGCATCCCTGAGCCATTGAAGATAACAAGCTGGGCAGCAGATAACCATCAAGTCTGCCAAGTTCTCTAAAACTTGGTTTTAAAAGCATGTATAGCAGTACACCCTAATTAAGAATATACCACTTGGATATCTGAAACACAAACTCCTCTGTATAAATTTAAAACCTGTAGGAGAACACGGTAGCCAATCTGGTTGCAGAGGAGAAAGCAAAGAATACTTACATATTCGGAAAGGTTAAAGAAATTAGATCTAAATGGCCTGGAAAAAAATATTGATATTAACTTAATAACAAACATCAAATATAAGAAAGAGCTGTTTCAGTTTACGTGGAAAGGAAAACAAAAAGAAAATGAGCTTATACCATAGTTTAGGGATTTCTGTCAGTTAACAATTTTCTGAAAGAGATGCTTATGAAATATTGCGAAAGATGGGGGCAGTTGTACAAGATTTTCTGATCATTAAAGAAAGAGGATATGCAGTCATTCCCGGTATCCCCAGGGGATTGGGTCCAGGACCTACTGTAAAAACCAAAATCCACTGAAGCTCAAGTCCCATAGTCAACCATATGTATCTGCCTTTTCACATCTTTGGATTCAACCAACCGTGGATTGTATTGTACTGTAGTATTTATTTAAAAAAAAAAATCCACCTTATAAGTCGACCTGAGCAGTTCAAATGGGTGTTGTTCCAGGGTCAACTGAACTCATCCATTTAATTATTCAACAAACATTTATTGAACACCTACTATTTCAGAGAGTCCTTCTTCCTGTGTAGTAAAGATAAAAATTGTAAACAAGAAATAACGATTTCTTGTTTACAGTCCCTGCCCCGTAGATTTTACAGTGTAGTTAATATATATAATATTATTTGCATGATTGTGGGTATTTTGAGATGTGCTTTTCTAGTTAATGATGGAGTTATTGACACAAAATGGAAAATGTGAGACCCGTTGATGGCAGTTACTTAGGCAGTATTTTGCAGAGGATCTCTGAAAACGTGCTAGCCTACTGGAAAATGAATAAGGGGAGACAGAGGTATAGAACGTGAGGCATAAGAATCCACTAGTTACATAGACTGGTTAGACCATTCCTGTAACTTTATAGCCACTCCCATTATGCTATTAAAATTTTTTATTATTATGTAGCCGTATGAATCTGATGAAATTATTTTACAGTAGAAGAGCAAGTTACTAAGCTGTTCATACAAATTGCGTATGTAAAATGTAAGATTTGCAGTGTTTCCAATACTGAGAGTATATCAAGACCATTTGATTAACTGGGGCTGTTACTTCCTGATTATTTAATGGCACTGTATAGTTGGAAGCTTGTCATTAATGTTGTCATATGTCTAAAAAATAATTTTCTAAGTGCAGCTCAGTATTAGAGGTGACTAAATATCATATTATAATTGAGATGAGAACTATATTATTGTATTGTTGAATTAGTGATGTCAGGGCATTCTACTTCACAGCCCCAAAGGACCATACAAAAGGCATTTGCAAGCAAGATGTAAGTACAGCATCAGCATAATTGTGGCCAAACGGATCTACAGAAAGAGTTTGTGTGTGTGGGACCTGAAGGTCCAGCTGTTCTTGAAGGATTATCAGGATTTAATGGAAAGCACAGATGGAACAATACTATCGTCTAGAGTATTCTAGGGCAGAGGCTAATATGTAAAAGGTGATCAGTGGCAGACTGATTGTAACACAAAACAAAACTTTTTTGTTAAGATGAAAAGAATGTGAACCAATGTTACCCAAATAACAGTGATTCAGAGGAAATAGTCCCCAGTGCTTCATTTTAGCCATTGTAAAGATGGTCATATGTGGTATGCAGCTGTAAGTGGTTCTTTCTGAATTATTAGAGACTGAGCCATTTTTCTGGGTGTTGCGGCAGTTTTACTGGATATGGACCATTGCAATCATATAAGCTCTCTATTGTGTGACTACTAATTTAGAGTGCTGCCATAAGCCAGCCACAGGACCCATGGCTTCTGTGAATGAATGAGTCATGTTGAAAAACACTCTGAATATGCATTATGAAATTTATTATTTGAGTTTAGATATATTTAAAATTCTAAGAATTCCTTGTCAGAAGTTTAGTTGGGTTAAATCAATGAACACATTGTTTTCTTTTACAATCAGTTCATCTGAAAAAATGCTTTTTAAAAGTAATGCTGTCATGTCTTTCTTACACAAAGGGTAATACATTTCTATGCTAAGTGTGATATATATATAAATGTTATGTATATATATATATATATGTATGCACACGCACACACATACTTCCAGACGTTGTTGGACATCAGCATGCATTTCAGAAGCCCCGATAATTTTGATCATAAATTATTTTGCCTTAGGTTCACAAAATTCTGCCTTGGAAAAAACCACTGTTGTTCCTTAAGACCACACATGTAGGCCTAGCTAGACACTTTTTTGAGGTTAACTGGCATTACTATGACTAGTGCCTATTTATAATATATATGAAAACACTGAAATGTCCTGATGCCGTCTCATCGAAGCTGAACACAGTCATCTTCGCACATACCCGGTACCAAAGAGTAAAGTAAATCTTCGGTAACAAATTGAGTTTACAATGGGTCATGTGTAACTTGACACTAAACTCATACGAGAGGCCCTCTTTTTCATAAACGCTGCCTGTCCACAGAAAGGACTTTTTAAATATCCCTGAAATTAGTTCGAACGGAAAAGCACCTGGACATAGTGAACTGTTTGACCCAGTGTTATTGTCTCCTCCAGTTTTCAACAGTAAATACAGCGCTTTTCACTTTTCTACTCTGTAACAATAAAAAAATAACTTGTAATCTTGAGGACTACAGAAGGGAAACTCCCCTTTTCGCCACTGTCCTACTCAGAAAACCAACTGAGCAGGTAATTACTGCAATGTTACAGGATAAAGAAAAGATATGTCATATGCTTCTCTTAAAAGAGAATTTGTATATCTGTGAAAGCAATTGATATTTGAACCATTTCCTAGTTTTCTTTTGAATAATTAAAATCAGTTTGAGAGCCCAGTATTTGCGAAGTTTGAATGGCATTAGAGAGTCGCCAATTGGCATCGCTTGGTAGTTCTACTATTTGTTTCAGTTTTGAGTTGGGGAATATTTTTGTATTCTGGGAAAAGCTGTTCTAAAATATGTCATCCATTTCGCATTTTCCCTTCTTATGCTGATATTTTTATGCAATACAAAAATAAATAAATAAAACACTTACTGGGGCTACAGGATGGTCATAATATCGGAAAATTGGCCCTTGGCCAAATTAACCAGGCAGTGGCAAGGATATAGCCAATTTTTTTTCATTCTGAATTTAATATCTGGCTCACTTTTCAGCATAGATTTTGCACTAAGTTGAGTTATTTTCATTCAGAAGAACCTGATACTATTTTGGCATTCTCTTTTTATAGACTATACTCTGTTCTACAAATGTTTGCTCTCTAATTATAGCTCACTTCAATACCTGGATTAAAGAATTAGAAATTATACCAGAGACTTATACTATATTATAAATGAATTTCATGCCTAAAGGAAAATTAATTCTGTGACTGTTGTACAGAAGATAATGTGCTTAATTTTATTTAGAAGATATAAAGACTCTAAGTTGGAATAGGCCTGTGTATTATTACAAGTTACAGTCTATGACGCCATAATGATTGAGCACATGTTTCTGTTAATTAGACATGATATTGTATACTGTGTCATCTACACCATTAGATTTTGGTATTAATCTAATGACAGGAGGAGAGTTAAATCAGAAGAAGCGTCAAATCAGTGGTTTTCAAATTGTGGAGACAGGATCTCATAGGGTCCACGGAGTTCCTACAGTGGGTACCTGGGGTTGGATCACGGTATTGAGGGAAAGAAGGCCTGGTGGGTGTGAGTAAGCCTGAGTTTCATCACTAGTGTTCTCCATTGAGTTCGTCTGGGAAACAAAGATTTCTCTGGCTTGAAAAAAATATTTGAAACCCATACACTTAAGGTTCTCTTCTAGACTAACATAATTCAGGGAGTGAGTGATCTAGACATACAGAATCCCTTGTCAACATATTTCACTACATTATTCTTATTTGCTCATCCAAATATATAGACAGACACAATTAAAATTTTTAAAGTTGCCAGAATTCTCAAATCTACTTTTGTCTTCACTTCTTGAAAAAGGAGTTATCTTTGTTTGAGCTCTTTTCTGATATTCAGAGTATTTTTACCATAAGCTAGAGTGTTTCTAACCATGAAGTTATAATTTCTCTATCTTCTTTCTTGTCCACTTTTTAAAGTAAAAATGAGAGAATAAAAAAAAATACAGAAGAAAACAAAAAAGAAACTAGAAAAAAGAACACTAAGAGAGAAAAAGAGACCTCTTCCAGTTATTTTCATCGACTGCTACCCTTGACTACTACTCACTGGCCCAGTTCACCATCAACTACTTTGTTTCTCAGTAGCTTTCAAGACTGACTTATGATACAGGGCTAGTCTAATAGTTGTCTGTGATTATGAGAAATAGTCAAGGGAGATGACAGTTTCAACATACACATATATTTACGCAGGTGCATAAATTATTTGATTCTGTATTTCTAAATATTTTTACAGTGATATGCTTAAGCCCCCTACTTTTTGGTTCTGATAAATTAAAATTAATATGAAAAAGTAATCAAAGAGAATTTAACAGCCATGATTATGTGAATCACCTCCATTTTTATTTTAAAAATTAAAAATGTAGAATGAAGTTTGACATTAAGCCAGTTGCACTGTTAAGAAGTTATGTAATTTAAATGAGAGATGAGATCACCCACAGTTCAGAAGGCTTCACCATCACTTTAAGCCTACGGGGTAGCCTTTTGAACTTATACTTTTGATTTTGCAATTCTTTGTATTAACTATCATTATATTAAATGTTTTTTAAGGTACATTTATCTATAGGGCTATATTTCCAGACACACAAAATCTCACGTTCTTTAAAAGACATCCAAATGTGTAATTAAAAGAAATGAACAAATAAGTCCATAAAGGGAAATCTGCAGTTTGTCATTTTCATTAGGTCAGATATGTGAAAGATCCTGAAAAGAAGCACTGAGCAGAGCAATACTAGAAAGTTCCAGCTGATCTAGTAGCTGCCTTTATGTAAGACAATAGATCTTGTGAATATTCCTCTTTCTCTCCAGGCAGCTAGCTAGTCTGGTTAACCGAAATTGTTGAGTAATTGTTCTGTGGTTGAGAACAAAATGCTGAATTAAACTGTTCCCAGCGCAATAATTGTGTGATTATAGCATTTATGTTGCTGGCCAAAGGAACAGTCATTAGGTTTGGAAGACTTACCAAAACCACGAGTACAAAAAAAATGCAAATCACATGTAAATTGCTGTTTAATACCTATAGCGGCTTAGAAATGGAACGAAGAGTAGAGCACATTTCTAGTTAAAAGAGATGAACCTGGAAATCTTGATTTTACATTTAGTATAATAATGAAACTAGGAAGATGTTGAAAATGCATTTTCTATATGGTTTTCCCTTCTCTACACTGCTTTTATTCTCAGTCGTGCATTTATTTCTCTCACGTCACCCTTTCCCCTTTCTTGCACTCCCAGTCCCGTCTTTCTTAACCCCCTTTGTTAACTTCAGTATTTTTAACTCTGTTTGCCTGTCTGAGAAGTTTTTTTCTTTTCTTTTTTCCCTACTCAAAATTACACAGTGAAAAGAACTTATGAACCAATGGGGTGTGAGGGCTAGTGCAGAGAAAGATTTAGTGAGAAAACTGTCAGCAAATACATACAAAATGTCAAGTAAAAACCAGTTGCTAACAAAGTTGAATTGCTATTATTTCTTTTCATTCTGAACCATTATGCTTTCTATTGCTGATAAATGCATGTACTGAAACATTGGAGTTTTTCCCCCTGTCATAGCATTCTTCCAGGTGAACCATTCATTAACAGTCTACAGTCTCCCCATGATGAAGATCAGGTCTTGCTAAATACATGTGTAAGGTTGAGAACCACATGTGAACTTTAGGAGTAGTAGGTATGTAAGCAACGTTCATTGAGTTAATAAATGAAAAATAGTTCGTAAGAATTATTAAGAATTAAATACCCAGTAAGAATGAATGATAGATATACTGGCATTTTTCTATATCAGTTATGAACGTAATTCAAGGATGTGAATAGATGATTTTACAAAAGTTTTCAGGCTTCTGATACATTTCATTTCATTACAAATATATATACAATGGAATGTATTGAAGAATAATCCCACTGGCAGTGACGACCATCACACACAAAGCAGAATAACTGCAAGGCTGAAAATTCTTTGCTATGCATCTCCTTCTTCTGCAATTAGAAGTACATTTAACATCGAGATTTACGCCAAAATTAGGGTTTAGTTTTCCTATGTATTTCCATATCATATTGGAAAATTTACTTCCTTTATAAATTTGTATAAAAGCTACCACGATAATTATTTTAAATTACTCTTTATAAACTATTTTCTGTTGATACAAATATGGTTTTAGTGGACATCACAACATGCAGTTTTAGTTTGCACCTAAATTATGCGTGTTGAGCTCAAGAAGTCAATTTAGGAAATGGAGATTTAGTGAAAATTGTAAAGATTTCAGCTTTATCTAAGTCTATACTCAACTTGTTAAATGGCATTTTATTTAACAAGATTAGATCAGCATTCACTTTCTTCACTGCTGACATCTTAACAATTTCCTTTCTAAGGTTTTCTTCAAATTTTTGAAAAACATGTTCATACACACCATGTATATATTTTTCAAACATCGACAATGTTTTTAGTCCTTTTGTTATTTCAGTGAACAAAATATTGTACAAAGAGCTTAAAATACAAGTTCAAGGTTTAGAAACTTTGTGTGTGATGTTGACTCTTTTAGAAAACCTAGTGGCTTTAAATTTATTCTTCTTGATTGTTTTCCCCAATAGTGCAATCTTCAAACTGTACAGGTTTTGAATTGCTAACCACTACATGATATTAAGTAACCTCTAATTCCTGCCAACCACCCACACATTAATTAGAACAAACCCAACAATTTTAATGATCCCACTTGTCAATTGTAAAGCACGTTTAGAAAATAAAGATCATATTTCAATAATCTAATTGTATTTTTCATAGAAACATAGAGTCAATCCCCAGGTAAATATTGCAGTCTGTTTTAAAATATACCTCATAAACCTGAAGCTAGACAAAACCACTCATTCAGAAGGAGAAATTGTTATTTTTGGAGTCCATATTTAAAAACTAACATTTTTCCCTCCATCTAAAACCAAATGCTTTCATCATAATTTTGCACAGTACTAAATCTCTGAAATCTGGCTTAGTGTGTGGACACATTTTATAAATGCTCTGTCTTTATTATCCTTTAAATAAAGGATCTTTATTATCCTTTTTTTGTCATTATTTATGTATATCTCTTATAAACTAGGTATAGCTAGATTTTCTTAAAATTTTAATTTGTTGATTTTTTTTAACTTAAAAGCTTATTAGTCCACTTATATTTGTTGTGATTAAACTTAAATGTGTCATTTTATTCATGCTTTCTATTTGTACCACATTTTATATGTATTTTTTCCTTTTTAATTTTTTTGTGTATTAATTTTTAATTTTCTCAAGTCATTCTTTTCTCTTTATTGGTTTGGACATTATTTCTGTTTCTTATGGGTTGCCTTTGATGATCTAACAAGTCTACATATGGTAAAAGAGTTTAAAATTGACAAATTTTGATTTATAAAATAATCTTAGAATTCCTGAGTATTTCTCTCTTGTTTTACGTGTCATTGTTTTTGGATTTAGCTCTGTCTGATTTTTTAAGTCCAAATAATGGACATTATTTTCATTAAACAAAGTTTTGGAAGATTTACTCACATATTCACTAATTTCTTCTTTCATCTCTCCATCAACTACTATTTATAAGTTTGTTGTCAAACTAATTGTCATTGGTTAATGGCTTCTATCTGGCTACTTTTAAGATTTCTCTGTGCCTTCATTTTTCTACAGTTTTATTACAGAGTACTAAGTGATATTTTCTTTTCATTTATTCTGATTGTATATATTTCACTTGTTGCATCTATGGGTCTGTATTTTTCAAATTCAGAAAAATTCTCAACCACTAAATTTTAGAATAGTGGTTACCTCATTTTTTTTTTTCCTGTTCTCTCCTAAAATTTTGACTAGGCGTTTGTTGGACCATCTCATTCTAGCCTCCAAGACACTTACCCACTCTTTCATATTTTCCATCTCCTTGTCTCCTTGTGGACTGATCTAGCTAGTTTCTTTAGATCTCTTTTCCAATTAATGACTTCTTTCAACCACCTGTGTCTAATTTTCTATCTATCCATTCAATGAGTTTTAAATTTCAGTTATTTTCATTTCTCAAAATTCTATTCAGTTATTTAAAAAATCTTCATGAACATCTTTGATCGCTTTTTGGGTTGTAACTAAGTTTTATTCTGCCTTTTACTTAAGTGAACATTTTAAGCACATTATTTTATTCTTCATCTGATAATCCAATACTCAGATGCCTTTGGGTGTCTAAACCTGTTGCTTCTTCTGTCTTTACATATGTTGTGTCATTCTTCATGTATTTGTTGAATTGTTTTCTTGTAAGTTTATATTTGGCTGAATTTAATCTGTGGGAAATCAGAGTATCTAAATTGGCAATGCTTGTCTACCGGACTGGATTATTCTGCCATGTGTAGGAAGCAAAACAAACCAGAAACCACTTATTTCTAATTTGTAGCTTTGGTTTTCACTGGACATATAGGAAGTTTGATTTGAATTCCAGACCCAACTGGATGTAAGGTCTGTGATTGAATAGTGGAAGTATATTATTATCATTAGTATTTTATAGTAGTAGAATGTAAACTCCATGAAATCAGAGATTTTAATCTGTTTTTCTTTTTCACCATAGTTTTTCAAGCACCTGGGAAATGTCCTGTACTTTGTAGGTACTCCATAAATATTTGTCAAAGAATCATCGTCATCAGTGGTTTTCCACCAAGCTATTGTAGAAACATCCTAGTATGCTTGCCTTAATTGAAATATTTTCTTTTAAACTTAGCTTTTACTGATTACATTTCCCTTCATTGATTGTCCTGGGTTAGTGCAGAAGTCTGGAGTTTAGCTTCTTAGATACCCAAGGCTACATCATGAGTTCCAGGTGCTGTTACCTACATTTGCCATCAAGTTAACCCTCATTATCTCCACCTACTTTCAACTCACTAGTCCTTCCTTTCTTCCATGTCCAACTTCCTTGGAGGCTCTGCATCAAAAAGTATGTTCGTTATTATGTAACCAGGATCCACTTACATTGTAACAGCAGGGATTTCTAGAGTATCTAATATTTAATACTGTTTTATTATACTTATTTATATTATACACACTTATTTCTAAAGGTATGTGTTGAGTTAATTATTTTCAAGCTGTGTCACCCAGAGTTTTTGTCATTTAAAATTTTTTCATGCAAGTTATTTATTTTGATGTAGTAAGATATATTTATAAGTATTATATTATTTATTCAATTGACTGTAAAGCATAGTGGTTAAAAGCCTAGTCTGTATTAGGCTGCCTGGATTTGAATTCTTTTATTTGCTGACTGTCTGACTTGAGGCGTGCCTCAGTTTCCTCATCTGTAAAATAGGGGTGATGAAAGGATCTATCTCATAGAATTTTTGTGAGTTTGGATGAGTGAAAATAGAATCGTGCAAAAGTCAACATAAAAAAAATGCATCATGAGAACTAGGGAACTAGAACAAGCTTAGGGAACTAGAATATTTATTAACAATAATTTATCAAATACTTCTGGTAAAGGGCAGGAAGATGGAAATAATTCATGTAGTCAGTTTATGTTTTCTTTTTTGAGCACTTTATTAGATGAAAAGAGACACAATTCAGTCACAAAATTTTCACAGTTTTGATGGCTGGAAGAAAAATTCTTTCTAATCAAGAAAGCAGTCTATAGAATTACCATATGACCCAGCAATCCCACTACTGGGCATAGACCCAGAGAAAACCATAATTCAAAAAGACACATGCACCCCAGTGTTCATTGCAGCACTCTTTACAATAGCCAGGTCATGGAAGCAACCTAAATGCCCATTGACAGACAAAAGGATAAAGAAAATGTGGTACTTATATGCAATGGTAATATTACTCAGCCATAAAAAGGAATGAAATTGGATCATTTGTAGAGACGTGGATGGACCTAGAGACTGTCATACAGAGTGAAGTAAGTCAGAAAGAGAAAAACAAATATATATTAACGCATATATGTGGAATCTAGAAAAATGGTATAGATGAACTGGTTTGCAAGGCAGAAACAGAGACACAGATGTAAGAGAACAAATGTATGGACACCAAGGTGGGGGAAGCGGCAGGGGAGGGTGGTGGGATGAATTGAGAGATTGGGATTGACATATATACACCAATATGTATAAATATATAACTAATAAGAACCTGCTGTATTAAAAAAAAAAGAAATCAATCTATAGATTTAGCAAAACACCCATGGTATTGCATCATTCATCTTTATATAAATGATGTTATTATGGGTAGGCAAGTTACAGTGCTTTTTTTCTGGAAGGTATCAAGTAAATTTGCCGAGTATTAAAATCAGCCACACTTACATAGATTTTTGCAGTAATACAAAATTTACTATTTTTGAAGTTATTTACAATGGTATATTATATAATAATCCTTCTTGACAAGACTTTAAAACTTTTGATTATATAAATGGCTCTGTGTTCAATGGATTGTCCAGTTACAAAAATATTTCACATTTTCAGCTTAAGAAACATCTACCATGCCCTTTCTGGTAATTTCACACATGTTTTATTTTCAGTGACAAATGTTCTAGTGAGTGGCTTATTGCTAGAGTGTCCTGGCTGTCCTAGTAGAGTTAGACAGGCATCTGAGTAGTAAGTTCCAACAGCGACTGCGAGGCAACTTCCATTATTACTCAAAAGAGCATGGATTTTTCACATCCTAAGGAAAGGAACTAGACGCTAACTTGCCCCTACAACGGTTGCATTTGGGGGAGACGTGCGAAATGTTATTTTTGTTTTTGTTTGCAGGAACATTGCTTTAAAGCCTTTTTTCCCCACATATATAACATTGTTCATTACTGGCTCAGTATACTCTTTGCATGATACAAACAAACAAGCCCCCATACACTAGCCATTCACACCAGTCCAGCACCTGCTAGCTAAAAAATTGAAATTATGCACTGGGGAAAGTTTGAACAAAAGAAATGTAAGCAGTATAATCACATTTATTTTCTTAAACAAAATAAGAATAAATGTATAGATTTTGAGGATGCAGCTGTTTGCTATTTACTTGAATTTTTAGTGAAGGGGTTTTTGGTTTGGGGTTTTCTTTTTGTGTTTTTGGTTTTTGTTTTTAGCATATACAAGGTTATATCTACAAATTAAGCTCACTATTCTTTATGTGTTTCCATACCTTTAAGTCACATTGCTTTAAATATTGCTGGTAACTGAGGTAGCAAAAAGTTCAAGTGTATTTAGTGCATATGATGTCTCATATTTGAAATTATTTCCTAATCTTTTTTATGTGTGCATTGGCAATTTTATCATGAACAAAACCTAACTGCAGTTCTTGGTTTGTTTCAGTAAAGATACATCAGAGTTCTTACTTTTCTGATCTCCTAAGGAATAATGAAGTAACCCAAAAACCTAACTGTTGACATTATTGCCACTAAACCTAGGATCTGAGGAAGATGATGGATTGGGTGGTAAACAACGGCATCGGTGATTTGCCATGCTTTGGGTTATTACTTAGAGAAAAAAATCTTGAATCCTGAATGAAAGTGAAATAGAGCCCAAGATCCATTGTGTAAAAGGAATGTTTTAATAAACTAGTTACTATTATAAGAAGAAACTAAAGCTAAAACACAAGTAGACTTTTCTAATAACGAATAGCTTCTTTTTTTTTATTGGAGTATAGTTGCTTTACAATATTGTGTTAGTTTATACTGTACAGCAAAGTGAATCAGCTATACATATACATATATCCCCTCTTTTTTGGATTTCCTTCTCATTTAGGTCTCTAATTAGATCACTGAGTAGAGTTCCCTGTGCTATACAGTAGGTTCTCATTAGTTACCTATTTTATACATAGCATCAATAGTGTATATATGTCAATCCCAATCTCCCAATTCATCCCACCCCCTCCCTTCCCCCTTGGTATCCATACATTTGTTCTCTACGTCTGTGTCACTATTTCTGCTTGGTAAATAAGATCATCTATACCAATTTTTTCAGATTCCACATACATGCATTAACACATGATATTTATTTTTCTCTTTCTGACTTACTTCACTCTGTATGACAGTCTCTAGGTCCACCCATGTCTCTACACAAATGACCCAATTTTGTTCCTTTTTATGGCTGAGTAATATTCCATTGTATATATGTACCACATCTTCTTTATCCATTCCTCTGTTGATGGACATTTAGGTTGCTTTCATGTCCTAGCTGTTGTAAACAGTGCTGCAAGGAACATTGGGGTGCATGTCTCTTTTTGAATTATGGTTGTCTCTGGGTATATGCCCAGGAGTGGGATTGTGGATAATATAGTAGTTTTATTTTTAGTTTTTTAAGGAATCTCCATACTGTTCTCCATAGTGGTTGTATCAATTTACATCCCACCAACAATAAATGCTGGGAGAGGATGTGGAGAAAAGGGGACCCTCCTGTGAATAGCTTCTTAAATAATCACTTCCATTGACTTATACTGAGCATCCGTGATGTGCTAGGCATTAAGCTGGGTATTGTAGATACCGATATGAGTGAGCTGTACCTTACCCTTAAAAGCAGCTTAGCCATGGAGACAGACATGAATAATTTCAACCTAATGGGATAGTCCCACAGAGTACAGACAGCAGAAGGAAACATTGTTTTTTGAATACAGCATGTGTACTCTTACCATAGGTTTTTAGCATCTTCTCTTCCATTTTCTTGGAACACTTTTCCCCGAGATAACTGAGATGTTTATTGTCTCACTTCTTCCAGGTCTTTATTTATGTCACTGCATCACTGATTCCATATTTAAACTTGTAACCTCCATGCCAGCATTCCTTTTCCTCTGCCCTTGCTTTAATTTTAGATTATTTAAATAAAATATAGCATGAAGATGTAAATCAAAGTCAAAGTGCCCCTCTTGCTATAAAAATATTTTAAATCGTAATAGAATTTTATCTTTTAAAGATAATTTAAATGTAACCCATTTTTATGCTGACAAAATATACGGGAATTAATTTTATCACAATGTTTCTGTATTCATTATGTAAACCAGTATTTTTATTTCAGAAAGTTTATTATATCTTTGTTTTATAATTTGTTAAGAAGAATCAAAGAATTTAACTGCTAGACTTATTGTCTTGGCTACCTATGTGATAATGTGTAAATCTCCAAATTACTTGTTTTTCTATCAGTTTTTGCTCATAAATTAAAATTGGAACGACAACACCCGACCTGCTTATCTCCAAGAGGCTGGATAAAGTAGAAATGAACTAACGCATGTACAAGTGCTTTATACAAATGCAAACATTATTTTAATATAAGACAGGAGTATTTCAAAGCACATTCGGTTTTGCTTCTGGCAGAAGTGAAGTGATACATTTTTTAAGGTCGTCTTTATTTTTTGCTTTGGTTATTTTTTTTAAGTTGAGATATAGTTCACATACCATACAGTTCACCTTTTTTAAAGTGTACAATTCAGTGGGTTTTAGTATACTCACAGTGTTTTGTAACCATCATTACTACCTAATTCCAGAACATTTGCATCACTCTAAAAAGAAACCCTGTACCCATTAGCAGTCACTACTAATTCAAGCTTCTCCACAAAGTGGTAATTTTTGAGGCATAATATTTAAAGAACTTATGTCGAACTGAGATTTGTATTGCATGTGAAAAAAAGATCACTAATAATCTATTATAGGCTCTTGAGCCAAAATCATAAATCAATAAATAGTGAATTTTATTGTTTTCTAATCATGGGCTCCTGAGAAATATAATTGAAAAAAAATTATATTTCACGTTGACTATTATATTTTATGTTGTCTTTCATTTGTGTGTAAATGACAATTGACATAGCAATTCATGACATAAAATAAGATTGTATTGGTATTTGCAAAGCTTGATTCTGTCCATGTGAACAGAGAACCATGCATACTCATAGGAACCAGCCTGTTTTATTGTCAAAAACCATGCTAAGTAATACAAATAGTCACACACATTTGAGGAAACAGTTGCATTATAAAGAAAGACTTTTGTTTTATCAAGTAACAGCTACAAGCTGTGTAAAATATGACCTTTAAGAAACAGATGATAACCTAATCCTAAATAATGCATCATTTGAGATATTTTAATCATCGCCTTTTTAAAATTCTTTTATTCAGCTCAAAATTGTCCTTGGCAAATAAAATAGCCCTGTTTTTATCATAGTCTTTCACAATAGCTTTCTTAATTACCACTGTATTTTTGCCACCCTTAAGTTTCTTGATTACCAACTTTCAAAACAGAGATACTTTTTCTTGAAGTCAGCAAATATACTTTGTTTAAGCATGTATTATATTTACAGTAAGTGTCATCACTTTGGTTTGCATGAGTTTAATATACATTAAAATGGTGCTTTATAAGGACATAATGCTTAAGTTTTGAAAATAAAGGCTACTATTAGACAAGAGGAATATTTAAGTCAAACCTGCATAGTATTAAGAATGAAATTCCATCACCTTCAAGTGACAGAGGTCTTAATTCTACATCATTTGAAAGTGGTTGTATCACAGTAAAAATGCCAGCACTAAACACGTCATACAAAAGTAAAAATGTAAGAGTGAAATGAGCCATTGAAAGGAAGAGTCAGTGACCACGTAATATTTCAGTTTCTATTATATCCAGTAGCAATCTGGTTAAAAAGAAATGACAGTCGCCCTGAAGGAAATAAAGTGGAGGTATTATTGTAGTAGTAGTTTGCAAAGAAAATTGCACTGTGTCTTGACTGGATTATTTCTCTATCCTTGCAAACTATCCCCACCTCTCTGTGGTGCTGCTTCTTGCGTTCTTTATACAAATTGAGTTTGTATCATCTAAACTCATAGGGCCCAGGGGCCTTTTGGTGACAGGGAGGAGGAGGAAAAGGGGAATTAGAAAAAGAAAATGTGACAGGCAGTTTTGAAAAGAAAAGCAATTTTCCTTGTGGGTCTGTTTCTAAATAAGAGTTCTTCAATGCAATATTTTGCTTCTGCAGAAGTCAGTCAGAATCAAGCTCATGCTTGTGCTGTTTTGTGGGGCTTGGCACTGACAGGTTTTATTTAGGAGGGGTGGGGATATAGGGGGATCGGATGTGGGGAAGTCAGTATTTTGGCTGTATCAGCCCTAGAGGCAGAGTTAGCACTTGCATTGGGACAAAAGTATTTGTAGTCATCAGATAACTTTGCAGTCAGCTTCAATAGCATCACTCTTTTTTTCTCTACTTTTTTTTTTTTTTTTTGGCAGCCAAGCTCTTAGTAGAACCATCTGTCTTTCTATTAGTATTTTTGAGGCCTGTTTTGAAGCCACTTTGCTTGGCAAAGTCATTTTCATCCTTGGAAACGATTTTTAAAAAAAGTTCTGTGGCTTTTTGCCGAAGAAGACTACTATGTAAAAAAATCCACATGGCTGTTCATTTTTGTTCTAAAAGAATATGACTACTTTGTCTTTGTCTTGAATCAAATGAAATTAGAGGTGATACAACTTCAGTGTGACTGTTGGCAAGTGAGAGGCAGGGATTGCAATTTGAGCAGTGTTTTTATGTTTCTGTATCACTCAATGAGATTGTCTTTAGTCTTCCAAGTAGATTAATTGGAAGATAAATTGGCTCCTTTATTCTAAATTTTAGTGTAGGGTTTTTTTTTTTTTTCATTTTCTAAATACCATTGCATTGGGTAGGATAAGCTTACGAATCGACTTTCTATTATGTGAGATGAGAAAACACAGACTATTAGTGGTCATTGACGATCCCATGCCTCTTCTTGCTAATGGTGGAAAGTCAGCTTTGTTATCCTGGTTACTCCAGTTTGGGTAATTATATCCTGCCTACCTAAACCCCTCTTGTAATCTCATTTGGAATATTATATTTTCCATTTTCTCAAAAACTGCTGTATAGTGTCTCTGTGTGCTTCTAAACAGCTGCTATGCTTCCCACCAAAGGTGGCTGAATTTCAGTTGGAGGTGGATTGATCCCTAAATACCATGTGTGCTTGAATACTATGGTACTCATCGGACTAAATTCTTGAGGAACATTTGAAAAGTTTCAGATTTTACATTTTATTTGTAATCGTGCTGACTTAAATCATATAGCTGCCTTTCATTTTAAGATTTGTGTATGTAGTTTAAACAGGTCTTCTACCATAACTTCCTGTTTTTTGAGCTGTCACACAAACTGCTCCTTGGTATCACGGAGTAGTCCCTCTACTTTTCTGATTCCTGTATTTTTCCCAGTCAAGTAATGCCTTCCAGACCTCTCTTCCTGGGGTAAAGTCTAAAGCCCATTGTCGTTCAAAAGCAACTTTGATTTCCTCATAACCTATCCTTGCTGAAGCCCCCCTAATTCCCTGACTTTCCCCAATCTGTGACCAGAAACTCAGAAAAATCACAGAAAAGGGAAGACTGACAGCATCATAATTCATGTGGTCTCTTCTCAGGCCTTAGACTTTTCCATCACCCCTTTTAATCGTCTGTGGTTACTTTCTTTTTCATTTCTCACAGTAACCATCCAAAACTTACGTACCTTTGCTGAACTCCCTTACTCAACCCCAGCATCTCTCATTTTCAGCATATGATTTTACCGTCAACATTGGGAAAATTTCTTCCATCGGAACTGATTTTCCTTACCTTCTCATTTCCTTACCGGTAGAACATGATCGGCTTATAGCCACTTGTATAGCTTCATTCGTCAGGTCCCAGAGAATGAGATGTCATTCCCAGTCGAAGCGAATCCCCACACCTCCGCCTTGCCTTTCAGCCTCCTCTGCAATTTTGGTCCACCAGTTAATTGCTCTTTCCTACATTTCAAATTCTCAATTTCCATTTGCTCCTTCCAGCCAGTAAATGTGCTGCTACCTAAAACTCTGCTACTTAAATAAAAATCTGTGCATCCCTACGCAGCTGCCATCAAATGTCTCTCCTAATGCCTCACCCAGCCTTCTCTGAAGAATCTTCTACATTTGCCATCCCCTTTTTCTTGCCTGTCATTCAGTGCTCAACCTTTCGGAATATGCTCAACCTTTCAGAATATCCATTCTAGTGGATCTGTTGTTGTTAGATTCATCACCATCTTCTAATAAACTATTCCAGAAGATATTATTTTTGTCTCTAAAATACTCTGTCTGCTACACTTTTCACTATTAGGCACTACCTCAACCTTGATATTCCATTGGTTTTTGTGATACTGTACTCAAGATTTTCTTTATTCTTATCTTACCTGTCTGCTCTTAAGACTCCTCTTCCTCTGCCCTTTGTTGAATTATTGTTGCGACCCAGATGATTGTAAGCCATCGTCTCTTTATCCTTCAAACCCTCTTCAGATTATCTAGTTCACTCTCATCAGCAAGTGATCCCCCAAACCATAGCCTCTAAAAATCTCTTCACTAGCTTCAGACTGCAGTATCAGTCTGCTAGTAAGGTATCTCCAATGGAACATTATTTAGGTACCTCGAACACATGTGTTCAGAACCATATTCATATCCTTCCATGAAATCTGTCACTACCCCTGTATGTTTTGTTGTTGTTGTTTCATACCAGTATAAATAGTTATATAAACTAGACACCTGAAAGTTATCATGACTCTGTCCTCTTCTCCTTTTCTTACATATGTAGTTTCTCTTTTTTTAGGTACAGAGATTTCTCATATACCCACACATTTATAGCCTCCCCCAACATCAACATGTACCTAGTCTCCACGCTTTGCCTCTCAAATCTTTTCTCCCTGTGCCCACCAGAGTATACCACCTAACCTACTTAAACGGTCCCCAGAGCCTACAGGGGGAATCTCAAGTGTCTTACAGTGAAACACAGACTGATTCAGGCAGACTTTCTAACACTGGTTCTCACTTACATTTTTTGCTGTTCTACACTGCTTGGTGGTTTCCCCCTCACATGGTATTTTTTTCTTGTCCCTGATAATTTGCTCATTTTTTCTCCCATCTGCTTGGAATTCTTTTTTCACACTCCCACCTCTTTGCCTGGCTAACTCCTACTTATCCATTCAGACCCTACACCTGCTGGACCTATCTCTATGAGGCCTGCCTTGACTTCTTCTGGCTGTGTTAGGAGTCTCTCGCTTGTGCTTCCATAGTATCCCATACAAGTGTCTATTGTTGAACTAATAGCAGTGTATTCTAATTATCTATCCATTTGCCCGACCAAACTTAGAGCTTCTGGAGAGCAGGCATTGTATGTGAATTCATCTTTGTATTCCTGGGTACCAAAAAAGTATACATTCTAGTTAGTAAAAATGTTGATTGAATGAATAATAAACAGACCCATGGGACTGGAAGCTAAATTAATAATCTTAAATATCTGCTTGATATATTAAATAGTTTCAGGGAACCACTGAAGGGTTTTGAGTAGAATATTTACATAAAATATAAAATATTTAACTATGAATAATTGATAAGTGTTTACTTGTTCTTTTACAAGTGTGATAATGTGATTGTGTTGGATTCATGAAATTTTAGAGGGCAAGATTACATGCACTATCTATGTGGTAGAATTATAAAAAGTGTTAAAACATAATATTCTATCTTAAAGTTTAAAAAGTATAGGAAGTAGCACCTTAAATTTGTTGTGAGTTATTCAAACTTGTGAATAACATGCCCCCATTAAAAAGACCAAAATTTTGTGACAAAAGTATCTTGTTGAAACTTAATTACAAATGTCACACATTTTAAACCTTAATTAGGAGCTTTAAGGGAATTCATCCATTAAGTTAAAGAAAATAAGTGAAGTTAGCAGTGAATAGGATTTGGAAATGGTCAAAACTGGCAAATATGAGAATGAAATACTAACATTATAACAAATTTGTTTTAGAATTTATCCAGGAAACATTATACTGTTTCGATGTGATACGTCCTTTTCTCCCAAAGGTGGGCTAATTTTCAGCATCAAGGAACTAAAAATTACTTAAGATACAGCAGTAATACAGTTGGTGCTCATTATTTGTGCTAGTTATGTCCTATAAAGTTGACATGAACACTGAATTATCAAATACTGGACGATTTTGCTCCTGGAGGAAACACAAAGTTAGGTTCCTGAGAGCCTTTGGTCACACTATTTTCATCAACTGATCGATACATAGCCTTGTTTTATGTGTGTTTCTGTTTAAAGACACCTTATTAATATTTATTATTGATTCTATGTGCATTTTAAACAGCAAAAATCAGCAAAATTTCTTGCTACTTTGCACAGGTCTGTGAGTGACCACAAAAGCTCTAGTACAAGTAAATTTGGGAAGGATACAAGTAAATCTTATTGAGTAGGCAAATTGGCAAATACAGAATCTGCAGATAATGAGGATCAACTGTTTTGAAATGTGTTTTTAGTTGCATAGATGAATTAACCACACATTTTATATATATTTTACTGTTTACTTTATTCTGAATATTACTACAATGCTCTGTAATTTTTCCTATGCTATTCTAAAATAAACACATCATTGGGACTGTGAAATTAGGCTTATTTTTCATTTTAGTTCTTCCTCTCCCTTGAATTCCTCGTCCTCCCCACCCCCAATTTTTCCCAAGTGTTGGAAAAGAGTACTAGATTGTTAGGAGATGTAGTTTCAGTGTTAACTTTGCTCTTACCTAAATGTGGGATCTTGAACAATTTATACGGCCAAGCTAAGTCTCATTTCTTTATCAGCACAATGATTGTGTTATGCCAGATAATCTCTAGGCTCTCTCAGCCTTAAAAGTGTAATTCTACATTTGTGGATCTTGGAAAATTCAGACACTAAAACAAGTTACAGTACTAAAGCAGGGGCTTCCCTGGTGGCGCAGTGGTTGAGAATCCGCCTGCCAGTGCGGGGGACATGGGTTCAAGCCCTGGTCCGTGAAGATCCCACATGCTGCAGAGTAACTAAGCCCATGTGCCACAGCTACTGAGCCTGTGCTGTAGAGCCTGCGTGCCACAACTACTGAGCCCATGTGCCACAACTACTGAAGCCCATGCGTCTAGAGCCTGTGCTCCGCAACAAGAGAAGCCACTGCAATAACAAGCCCATGCACTGCAACGAAGAGTCGTCCCTGCTCAACGCAACTAAAGAAAACCTACGTGCAGCAACAAAGACCTAATTCAGCCAAAACTAAATTAAAAAAAATTTTTTTTTAATAACTAAAGCAAAATGTTTTTTAATAATCATAATAAAATACACAGATTTTTTAAGCCCCAGAATTTATTGCAATTTATTCTTAAAATACTAAATTTTTTACCTGAAAAATTATTATAAATTATTAGAGTATGAATGAATTACCTGGGTAAAAGCTGTCACACACAAGTAGATAGACTTATGTACATGCAACAACCAGTTAAACAATATAACAAGAACACATTACCTTTACGACAGCAAGAAAAGTATTTTTTAAAAACCTTACAAATAAAATTACCAAGAAAACTACAATAAGTATATCAAACAAAAGAAGATTTGAATAAAAGATATAACCTGTTATTGGCCATCAAGCCATTAGGTTAATGAATTCAAAGAGAAATTCCATGTCCTAAAATTATCGTGGAAAAATAAATGTAAATAAAGCCGGGAAATGTTTGAAAAAAGAAAATAGTAATGATAGAGTACTGTAAAAGCAAAGCTTTTATAATTAAAACATCATGTTATTAGAACATGATAGGCAGGCATATCTGTCCATTACGGAAGTATGTAATAAATTTCCAGTATTTCTGTATTACTTTTCTATTTCTTCATGCATGCATAATTCTAAGAATCATGGATTTATCATGATGTATATGACCTTTTATCTATACATTAAGAATAGGAGCACAAAGCAGCTGGTATTTCATGCTGCCATTTTTCTTCAGTGAAATTGAATTCCTTCCCGGTCGTTAAAGAACTTCGTTTTCCACAGGCCTTTTGTGGACATTTGGAGGTGGGGCACGAAGAAGTAATTACAGACAGGACTATATAATACATTGTTCTTCTTTATTTATGAATTATCAATTCATATAATAATTTCAGCTGCTGCTGTAAGCTCTAGAGTTACAATAATAAATAAGTTACAGCCTCTTTCCTAAATAAGTTCATAGGTCATAAGGGAGGCTCAACTTGTACAAGTAACTATTATTCAACACAGTAAGTATTGTGTTAGCTTTATGAGGTTAAAGAAGTAACAGTTCTTTCTGCCTGAAAATTGGCACCATAAGAAAGAAGTGCTTCACAGGCCAAGACATTATGTGGGTCTCAGAAGCCTTTGAAAAATAAGTAGAATTTCGCCAAGAAGAAAAGAAAAAGAGAAATTACTAAAAACAGAGGAGAAGATACTTTTGAGCCTGTTCAAGCGTGGAAAAACACCTAGTATGCAAGGAACCCTTCATGACCCATTGAGGCAGAAGTACAGAATATCTGAAGGAGGGCAAGATGAACTAGGAACAAACTGTGAAGAATCCTGAATACCATGTGAAGGGATTGGGTCATTATTCTCTAAGTAAAAGCAACCATCAAAAGCTTTTCAGAAGAGGAGCAGGTGAAATACAGATACAAGACTCATTTAGAAGGAACTCTATGAGGAATATAGTTTAATGCCCTGTAATAGGCAGAGTCTCCCTTCAACTACTTATATACCTGAAAGTCCTTTGTAACTCAAGGCAAAATATGAAGAAGACAAAAAGATTTGTTGACAGTGACTTCAGCATTCTTTAAGACAGCTCTTCTCAAACCTGGATGCACATTGGAATCATCAGGGGAACGTTAAAGAATGCTGATGGCTGGGTCCCACCCCTGTTGATTCAGATTTAATTCACCCCTGTTGTCTAGGAAACAGTCTGGGCATTGGGAGTTTTTCAGAGCTTGCCAGGTGATTCTAAAATATAGCTTCAAGTTTAAGAACTACTGCACTAAAATAAGAAGCTATTGTTTCTGCAATTGTAGAAGATATTTTTCCCAAATTTTAAGGTCTCTGAAGTCTGGATGACTCTTACAACCCTTGTATGTGTTTCATTTGAAATTCCTTTCTTCTTCCCTCTAAAGTGCTCTTATTAAATTCATAACCATCTTACACATTGTATAACCAATGGTGTCTTAGAAAGGAGGAGATGTACTATATAAAATATAATAACTTATGATGAAATGTAAAGGATACATAGTAGCTAGTGATGATCCTTAACCAGCGTGGCTAGTTTGTTGTTTCTTGGTTTGCTTGTTATTCTGGTCAGCGTCCTCTTCTTACACAGAACTAGCGCCCATCCTGTTTTGCCTTCAAACATCTCCTCTTGTTTCAGGCCACTTTTTCCTACATACTTGGTCGATATGCACTTTCTAATTTTTGAGACTTCAGTCAATTGTTTTCCATTGGTGTCTACATAAAGTTTATCTTTTCTCCAGTATGTTCAGAAAATGTGGGCTGTAGTGATATAAGCTTTTTAACCTTCAGTTCTAACCTTAAAACATTCTCTTTTTGTTTTCCTGGTTGTGTTGTTCACTTTTGGTTTCACTCTGGTGGCAGTGATAGGTTTAAAATCCTTTTGGTTAAAAGAAATACTTTGCAATTTGGAGTCATTTCTGAAAACAGATTCCTCATCCTTACAGTGCTTGTTTCTCTGTTTGCCTGGCTGGCTGGCTGGCTGTCTCTCTGTCTCTCTTTCTCTCCCCTCACCCTTCCTCCTTCTCTCTCTCTCTCATCCCCTCCTCTGCCCCCTCAACACGCGCGCACACGCACACGCACACACACACACACACACACACACACACACACACACCAAAATCTCAGAAATACCTCAGAGGTTTACTATGAAAGATGAAACGGTGGAGAAAGTGAAGGTGGACCTTTAAAGTGAGAAATTATGAGAATTATCAGAATCGTGTGTCTAAGAATGTGAATGCCAGTGAGAGAAAGGGAAAACAAGTCCGGAGATATCTCAGAGTTGCCGTTAAGGTTAGCGACTGAATTTTTTGTTTGTTTGTTTGTTTGTACATGTGTTTGTTTTACTTTTAACCATTATCCCCACTGTAATGTAAGCTCCATGGGCATAAGATCTTGTTTGTTTTGTTTACTATTATGTCTGTACTACCTAGCTCGTTTTCTTATACACAGTATGTGTTTATGAAATATTTATTTGTTTATTTTCCAAATAACTGACTTAATGTGAGGAAGAAATAGTAAAGGAGAATAAAGTGTCAGATGTGATCTTTAGCATGATCCTAAATTCTCATTCGTATGTTCTCTGACAAACACTAACCAATAACCATGTCCACCAGAGAAATCTTGCTTAAATATTTGGAAAAAAATCCTAGGTATTTTAGTAAATGACAACCTCTGCATTAGTAACAATGTGACAAGGCTGCAGAAATGACTGCATTAGTTTATATTTCTAGAAATTACTGTTCAATTAAAAGAAAATAGTGATTCCATTGTATTAGATTATTTATTTACTGATATGAACCCTACATCCTGAGAGTGACACCAGAAAATTAAGGTGTATTCTAAAGATGGCAACCAAAAGAGAGGCCGTGTGGTTTGACGAGTGGTTCAATTGCCTCAAAAAGGGTAGATGAATTCAAAAGATCCAAGGGACTAGATCATAGACGTAGTTTTGACTCCCCCATTCCATGGCCACAGGCAAGTCAGTTTTCTTTCGGCCTCAGTTACCTCTTCTGTAAAGGATGGGGAAAGTCTTTATTACTCTCTAAGCTTTCTTTCAGCTCTTTTATTCAAGAACTTAAAAAAAAACACCTTAGTATTATGCATGAACATGAGAATTATCTTCAAGTAATGAAGAGCTGTTCATATATAAAATGGTACCAGTTTAATTTTGTTTTAGAAGGTAGAATTAGTCCTAACAGGTGGGATTTACAGAAGGAGATTTTAGTTCAACCTAAGGGATACTTTTCTAATCATTATATTAATGCAGTAAGAAAAGACTTGTAGTGTGAAGCATGGATGCTTCATCACTGTAAAGGATATCATCATGTAGGGAAATTATTCACCAGGTTAGAAAGTGAACTCGATAACACCTTCCAGTTAAAATATTCAGTATTCTGATTCTCCTGTCTAAAGTAGTCCTAAGACATAGCCTCACATCCAGGGTTCTAGCAGGCTTGTATGCCAGTATATTGAATTGAATAATTTTTTTCTTATATCATAAGGGTGGGAGGATGGGAAGCATGGAGTATCAAAACTTCTTCTCTTTGATTCACTCTAATACGTTCAGCAGGTTCAAGGTCAACTGCCGCCATTAATGATTCCTGTATTCCCTCCCGATCAACGGACACTGGCTGCAGCTGCCCAGCAAGGATTCCTCCTTCCTCCAGGCTTCAGCTATAAGGCTGGATGTAGTAAGTACCACTGATTTTTCACTTGGGTGTGCGTGGAGGGCATGGCTTTAGGCAATTTAATATTCCTGCCACACCAAGAAATGAGATCACCCATATAGCATTTTTATTTTAAAGAGGAAACACACAGAAAGTGTAGAAAAGGATTTATGTTGTATTCAAGAGCTTAGATTACTTCTATGCTTCTGAAGCCGATATTTGCTTTTTATAATTTTGTTTCATAACTTTCATTTCCAGTGTATTCTTAAATTATGAATATAATTTTCGGGGTCAATTTATTTTTATGTAGGTAAGACAGGAATATGCATTTTAATAGCTTTCCATTGCCCTTTAAGATAAACCCAAGTCTCCTAATGTGAATCAGTTGGCCTTCCATTATCCGTCTCCTCCCTACATTTACAGCCTAATTTCTCATTAGGCTTCTTTTAGTTCTTAGACCGAACCATACTGTTTCTTGACTTTGGACTTGAATTGTTTGTGTTCACTCTCCTTGGTTTTCTGAACCTCTTCCAGCTCAGACAGGGAAAGCTGGCCTAATCTAGTTAGATCCCTTTCTCCAGGTTCCTTTGGATCCTGTGTATTTCCTTTCACTTTAATTGTAAACTCTATGAGGGCCAGTGCTCATTCTGTCTCACGTATTGTTATAGCTACACTTTTAGTACAATTTCAACTATTTGTTGAATGAATGAATAAATGATTGAGCATTCATTACAAACAACACAAGGGCATTTTTACACTAAGTGATGGGTTATATTGAGATAACTGTTTATGTTGCTTATCAACTTCACTTGCCTGTGATTTTATGACTTTTTTAAGGAAAATCAAAATTTTACACTGTGAGTTTTGGAAACAATCTAATAATTGAAATATTTTCATTGATCAAAGTAGAATACCATTGAAAACAATTAGCAAAGTATTATCCTTTTAGATATTTATATAGAATATTATTTTGTAAATACCAGTAGACTTTGGTTCATTTATATGTTCATAAATTGTCACATTAGCATCTTGCTATGCTTCAACACTTATTGCATTTGAGAAATTCTTCTGAACATTACTAGGAATCAAATCTGCTTCCTGTTAAATGATGTTTTGAATTTTCATATTTAACATTTACTCCTAGTTTATAAACTTTCTTTATACAGCAATGAAGAAATGGGATGTAATATTTTAAAGCCATATGAGTGAGTAGATTGCAGCCATGGAGTCTAGGTAAAAGTGAACTGAACTGAGGAGTATAAAAATTCATACTTGTAAGCACTTTGCTCTTTGCAGTTTTAAACATGGCTTTTGCACATCTTTCTCTTGACTTAGGTTTCCTGTGTTTTAAGATGGTGTTCTCACTCTGGATCCTTAATGTATTTATTTAATATTATTTGTTGCATAACAATCTCTGTAGATTGATTCATCCAGAAACACCAACTTCTTTGTACAACTAAGGACTATATTTATATCCTAAATATTTAAATTCTAAAAATAATTTAAATTTTAAGAAGAGAATTTTAAATTCTATTGCTACATTGATTTCTGAGTTTTTAACTGTAAAAGATTTTTTTGTTTCCCTTTACCTGAGGAATTACTATTCACATTAAATGTATGTTGCCAATATGTTTTTCATAGCCTTGGTTACTAAAATGAAAAAAAAATGACACTTTTAAAAATCATCAGTTGCGTCAGACTGCACCTGCAATGTGTACATATAGACTAGTTCTGGTTTTGAAAAAGAAGTTTTTTAAGCAACTGTAGACATAAGTCCCATTAGCGAATATTGTGCTGAAGAGAAAACCACACCGAGTATGAACAATAGCATAACTGGGGGCCTGGAACAGGTCAAGAACACCTCTGCCTCACTCCCATTTGACAGAGCTGGCATAGCACATTTGTTCAGTGTTAACGTAACGTGGCGTGGAGAAATGTTTCCCTTCCTAAAGTTGTTAATATTAGCCATTTGATATTCATACCTTCAGCGCTTAAAGTTATAAGTGATACCACTTCTTTTGTATCCTGGAAGTAAAATAGAATAAAGCCTGTACAGCTGCTGGAAAGCTTGAAATAAGCATCATGCCAAAGTCTAAAATGAAGAAAAAGCCAGTAGTAAAAGAAAGTGCCACCCTTGTTGACACGCTCACACCGTCAGTTTGAATGAGGAGCTGGGTGGAAGCGGTAAATACTCCAGGGTACTTATGTCCTCCATAATCATGTTGCAGGAAAGGAATCGAGGTAGGGAAAGAAATCTTGCCATCTTCTCTCTTCAGTGGGACTTCTTATTTTATTCCCCCCATAATTGTCAATCATAGGTCACTGCTCTGGCTGTCATTTGTTTTAATTTGAGTAATATCACGGAGTTCTCAATGAAAGAGACACTGACTAATCCATCTTGATTTGAGTTTCAAGTAAATATGAAAGGTATACTGTTTTTTGGTATCAAATGCTTTTCATCAATCCATTCAAGAAAGTATTGATGATAAATTTTTCTGTTTAGACTATGTGTTTTGATAAATAAAATTAAAATCTTTGAAACTACACATGAAAGTTAAAATGTTATCAATGGGGAAAAAATAAAAACACCAGTTGGGTAACCTAACCATCATCATGCTTCTTTTCCAAAAAAGAAACTTCTAGTTGGAAATAAAGGTATTTTCCCTTTAAGAAATAGGATGGTAGAAACACGGTGTGGAATGGACACCTACAGAATGTAGTTGCTGGAATTTCTCTTAACTGCTAGAAAGCGTGTCATTAAACAATATAAGAATAAATTAATAGCACAGCCAGAGACTTCAGAGCAAACTGGCTAGATAGAAAGGAAGCTTTAGAGAATGTTGTAGTCCACTCTTATCTATGAATATGTAGGTCACTTTACAAACATTGATATATTATCAGAATTTCAGTTCTGTTTTGGTGTTTGCTGTTAGTGAAATCAAGCATGAAACCACACTTCTTCATGAATCTATATCTAGTTATTGCCTTTCTTACTTCTTTTTTAAAGTCTAAAAATACTTCCAGACTTCTAAGGAGGTAAATATAATGGTGTATTATTAAATGGAGTGCTTTAAATATGTATAATAACTTGAAAAAAGTTACGTAAAAACACTGGTTCAACATTCAGGGAAAATCAATAATGAAGTAATCTGTATTTTTAACTTACCAGTTCTGTGAAAATTGTCAATTCAGTTGCTACATGTTAAACACACCCCAGATTTTATATTGCAGTAATTAAAAATCCCAATTTTAAATTATGTTTATGGGTACTAGCTCATTTTAATCAGAAGACAATCATTGAAGTCCTTGAAATAAATTTGAAAAACTAAATAACTAAAAACCTGGGAGTTCCCTGGTGGTCTAGTGGTTAGGATTTGGTACTTTCACTGCTGTGGCCCGGGATCAATCCCTGGTTAGGGAACTGAGATCCCGCAAGCCACATGGCTAGGCCAAAATTAAAAATAAATAAATAAATGCTAGTTCCAATTCTGAATTATAAACTGAATGTATGTACAAATGAGTTGGTTCAAGTATACTCCGGATGGTTGAAGAGTCCAAGGACACAGTCCATTTGCTTCTGCTGGAAAGTCTGAGTGGAGTCCTAAGCTCTTAACCAAAGACTTGAACCTGTGAACTGCAAAGCTTGTATCAGGTAGATTTTTTTTTTTTAATTTTTATTTATTTATTTAGGCTGCATTGGGTCTTCGTTGCTGTGCGTGAGTTTCCTCTAGTTGGGGTGAGCAGGGGCTACTCTTCGTTGTGGTGCGTGGGCTTCTCATTCTCTTGTTGCCAAGCACGGGCTCTAGAGCACAGACTCAGTAGTTGTAGTGCATGGGCTTAGTTGCTCCGCGGCATGTGAGATCTTCCCGGACCAGGGATTGAACCCGTGTCCCCTGCATTGGCAGGTGGATTCTTAACCACTGTGCCACCAGGGAAGTCCCAGGTGGATATTTTTGAAATAAAATGTACACATCTTTGACACCTGCAGAACAGTTTTATGTTGGCAGGAAGAGTTTTCTGCTGACTCATCATAGAAAAAAATCTACCAAAATTCAAAATGAATTTGTATGCTGGTTTTAGCCCAACATTTTATTTATTTAAAAAAATTTTTTTTTGAATTTTATTTTATTTATTTATTTTTATACAGCAGGTTCTTTTTTTATAGATTTATTTATTTAATGTATTTATTTATTCATTTTTGGCTGTGTTGGATCTTCATTGCTGCATGCGGGCTTTCTCTAGTTGCAGTGAGCGGGGGGGGAGGAGCTACTCTTCATTGTGGTGTGCGATGGCTTCTCTTGTTGCGAAGCACGGGCTCTAGGTGTGTGGGCTTCAGTAGTTGTGGTTCACAGGCACTAGAGCGCAGGCTCAGTGGTTGTGACACACAGGCTTAGTTGCTCCGCGGCATGTGGGATCTTCCCAGACCAGGGATCGAACCCGTGTCCCCTGCATTGGCAGGCGGATTCTTAACCACTGGGCCACCAGGGAAGCCCCTAGCCCAACATTTTAGACTTGAGAGGGACCTTTGAGATAAGGTGATTGAAGGTCATGAGTTTCGTCAATACCAATTTCTCTGACCCCAACTTTCAGTTCTCTTTCCACAACACTCAGCTTCCTTACACCCCAGCCCCCCACTCAGGTTAAGTGCTGTTCCTTCAGAGCACATATTTTATAGGCAGAAAGGAAAGGAATAGGTGCTTCTCTTTTTACTAATGACTATAGTCCTCTGCCTCTCTCCTCTTTGTTTGGGTGTAAAATTTCTAGCCACGTAATTCTAATAGATGCTTCAGAAATTTTTGACAGGAAGACATTTTATGTGGAAATTTTAAAAAACTACAGGAAGTCAAAATCCAATAAAATAACCCATTTTCTGTATATAGTAGGAAACAGTTGTAAAAGAGTTGGCTTGATAGTTTGGCCCAAAGTGTCAAATTGAATGTGTCACATAGCTACAGATACAGTATCTTTCCCTAGAGATGGGCTATAGTTCCCAAACTAATGGACTGTAGTTCCCAAACTGTGCTAAGGTACCAGGGTGCTGAAGCTAATTCACAGGGGCACACAGGATATTTTAAAATTTCAAGGAAAATACAGAGACATCTCTCAGACACTACATAAATTACCTGAGTTGTTTGAAACATATTACTTAATAAAATGGAGCAGTTGGACCTTTCTTTAGTCTTAGGAGTGTCAGGAAAGAATTATTGAGCCACTGATGGTGCCTGAATCCAAGACATTTAGGAACTTGTGGCTTCGTATATTATATATTCATTTTTTAAATGTTATAACCTTTTTACTTGGAAGTTATGGTTGTTGATCTATCATGTTACAACCACAGAACAGAATATTTTAACAAAATTTATCTTGCACTTACAGGGATATGTATAATATTCAGATAAGCAATTGATTTGCCTCATTTTGCTACTTTAATTGTCCTTGTGCAAGTTGTTGAGATTCAGTTTCCTGACCTACAAAATGGATTAATAACACTCATTTTACTGAATTGTTACAGAGATTAAATAGGATTTTATATGAAGCAGTACCTACCATTGTGTCTGTCTTATTAAGTTACTTATAAATGATGGATACTGAGTATAATACCAGCAAAACATACATCCTGTGTCTCCCCTCACCAAAAAAAAAAAAAAAAAGATTATATTAGAACTACACCCAGCAATTAATTACATTTCATGTCCTATACAGCAGCGGTCTCCAACCTTTTTGGCACCAGGGACCGGTTTCACGGAAGACAATTTTTCCACGGACCAACCGGTGGGCGAGGGGCGGGGTTCAGGTGGTAAGACCAGCGATGGTTCAGACTGAAATGCGAGCGATGGAGAGCGGCAGGTGAAGCTTTGCTCGCTCACCTCCTGCTGTGCGGCCTGGTTCCGCGGACTGGGGGTTGGGGACTCATGCTATATAGGATCAAATTCATTCTGCCACACCTAAATGAGACTTCCTCTGACTAGGAAAATACAGTTGTTTAGAGAAAAGTATTTTAGTGCTGATGGAAACATTTGTCTCTTAACTATTTTAATTATAATCACCAAGTTTTTAACTTTTTTATTATCATTTTACACTTGTCTATTAGAGCTCATGTTGGAAAAGATCGTGTGATTCTTCTGAAAATGTATTTAGCCATTGTTTTGGCTATATGAAGCTAGAAATACATTCACGTACTCATTCTGCATTTTAACACATTGATTAATTTTTCAGAAATGTGCTAAATAAAATAGCCATATAAAGTTACTGATTGAAATATTTAATTGCCTTCTGAGATTAGCTTAAATAAATAGAAGTCGATGAGCCAAGCTGAATAAACTTAAAATATGCTGTACTTACTCTTCATCAGTCTTCTGAACAGTATTTCCGCTTCCAATAAAAAAGGAAACTCTCAGTTAATTAGTTCCTCATATACCACGATAAAATTAATGTTTAGGAGTTAAATAACATAAACTTCCTCAGGCACATTTGCTGATGTGTTCCTGTTTTTAGTTAATGTCACATGTTTCATTGTTTAATGGGGGTATCATGTGGGTTTCATTATATCTCTCTGGTGCAGAGGGTCCATGTGTCTGGCATTTTTAGGAGACTGCATGCTAATTTCTGATTTAACTATGTCAGCTGTGTCAGCTGACATACAGGTCAGTCAGTGCTGAAACAATCACCAAATCACAAGCTAAAAACCATTGACATGGTATGCTTTTATTGAACTGACAAAATAGGAAACATGTGTTGTCAGGATCACATACTGTAGGTTCTTTGTAAATAAGCAGAGAAAAGAAGATATAATCACATCTTCAGGCTTCTGTGTTTGTGTGTGTTAGAATTATTGTGCCGAGCTCTTCCGCTTACCTCCCCTCCCCAAAGCTTAGAAACCAATGACGTTGGGCAAACCTGACTTAGTTTAGAGCTTTGTAAATATTTATTTTTGTAAAGAAGAACTTTGTACCTAAACAGCCAATCATTTAAATTCTCAGATTGGTGACATAAAAATATGAAATGATTAAAAAGTAAAGAGAACTGAGTGCAGAAAAAGTATATAACATTGCACAATTATATGGTGACAGCCACCCTCCAGTTCTCATGGAACAGCTGTTTCGAGGTCAATAAAATAGTGTTGTTTTTGTATTTGTTTTTTGCTAAAAAATGGAGTTTATAATAGATTACAATACAGTATTCATCACTGAGAAAAGAGAGATGTATATGTCCTTATTGTGACAAAGTGTCATAACTTAGTGTAAAAATGATAGCGTATATTGTGCCTTATTGTTTATGAAACATAGAGACATAATTAATTTTAAGCAGTATAACTCTGTGAGGTGATAACTGTGCTATATTAGTAACCAATGTTTGATCCATTCTCCCCCCGCCCCACCCCACAC
Source organism: Neophocaena asiaeorientalis asiaeorientalis (assembly GCF_003031525.2). Lineage (NCBI taxonomy): Eukaryota > Metazoa > Chordata > Mammalia > Artiodactyla > Phocoenidae > Neophocaena > Neophocaena asiaeorientalis. The sequence continues at coordinate 18,193,794 of NW_020176571.1, read as the reverse complement.
ACTACCACCACCAAAACACACACATATAAGCAAACAAAAAGAGCAAAAGCCCTTTCTTTGATAAATTCCTCAGATTTCACTAGACTAAAACTATATCTAATCTTTTAATCCATCTTGTTTGCTTTTTAACAGTTAAGAACATTAAAATGCCATTCAATTAAAATATAAACTCATTCAGCTCAGTATTTTCTTTTTGACATGATTCTCGTTCTTGATAACATAGAAGTGTCAAATTGGCTAGTGACACTGTGTTTTCAGACCAGAGACCTCAGAATGTGATGTAACCGTATGAATTTGTAGTCTAACCCTCAGAATTCTAGGTTCATATTTTTGTTGCCACAGCAAACATGGGATCTCATCTTAGTATTAAACTCACACTGACTAAGGTCATCAAACTGAAGTATAAGCCCAGAGGAGCAATGTGTTGTTTTATTTGAATAGATGTAACTGTTAATGATACTGAACAACTCTATTGCCCAGTAAACGTGCTCTTCACTGTAGAAAGCTCCAGTAGAAGGCAAACTTTAGTCATAATGTTGATAGGAAAGTATGGAAGCAGAAAAAGTATTTAATAAAACAGGCTAAGATAATATCTTGCTTGTAACTCTATGATAGATGTCTGTTTTCCATGAGAACTGAACAAGTCATGCTGTTGGAATACCATGTGAATCAGATACTGTATTAGGTTTAACTGTACTGTAACAGGCCAAAATAATACTAGCTTAAACATGGAAAAAGAATATTTTTCACTCATGCAACAGCATTGCTCTTCTGGTAGCTCCGCGGTATGAAGTCCATGGCTTGTTCTCTTATTTATTGTACTGCTTTCCACAAAGCGTGGCTTCTATCTCATGGCATTAGGTGCCTTCTCCAGCTCCTGTGTCCCCACTCCAGCCAGTGCAAAGGGCAGAAGCAGGGAGAGCTATAACTTTTTAAACAGTACTCTTTCACTAATAATTTATTTTTGCTCTGTTTTCAAAGAACATATTTAAACCTATTTATATAATCAGCTCATACCAACCCTTCACATTTTTTCTAATATATTAAAGATAACATTTGCTGACCACACAAACCTCAAACAATGTAGAAGTATATGAAACAGAAACTAAAAGTTACCTGCCTACACTCATACCCTCCTATAATCCCACTCTGCAGAGGTGATTACTGTTAACAATTTGGTACCTATTTTTCCAGAACTAGATACTGGAAAATAGGTATAAATATTTTCCAGGTATAAATATATTATGTATTCATAAATAAATATGTGTATACATCTATTTGTATCTAGATATCAATATGTAATATGCAGGATGTGAGAGTATCTGTATAATATATGCTATGATATATATATGTGATATGTACTACATAATATATAATGTATGGGGGGGTAAATATTTTATAGAATATGTTCTACCAATAAATATAGCAAAAATTCATGGCCATCTTTCTTCCATACTTTCAGACCTGCATCATATTTCATTAAACTGGATGCACCATATTTTATTTATGTTTCCCACTAATGAACATTTAAGTTTGTCTACAATGCTTCACAGTTTTAGGCAATGCTACAGAAAACTTTTTTGTGTACACAAAGTTGCCCCAAATGAATTATTCGTGTAATCAGTTCCGTTACCAGTATATGGTATTTTACTTCCATTTATTTGTTTCTTTTTGAACATTTTTCACCTGAGAGATTGTCTGTACATTCTGATGCTCTCTGAGTTGCTTAATGGAAGGCTTAAGACTTTAAAAATTGACTTATCTGAGTTAAGCTCTGAATAAGCATGAGTGAGACTTGTAATCTGAAACTATTAGTTGTCTCAATTTAATAAATTCTGGCAGAAAAAAAATTATGCAAGGTGTCAGAAGACCTTGGTAGTCTCAATCCCGTTTTGTATTATTCTGTTCCCTTGGGCAAGTCATTTTCCTCTTTGTGCCTTAGCTTTTTAATCTTTAAGGTAGCTACAGTATGTCTGCCCTACTCACTTCATGAGGAGATTGTAAAAGTTAGATGGAATGAGTCTGTGCATTTCTAAAGAAGTTAGATTATTGTATAATATATCATTATTACTTGTTAAATGTATCAGCCCATTTTGAAAATTTAGAATGTGTATAATCATAAGGATTTCAGGAATTTATCTATTTTTAGGTCACTGTACTTCTGACCATTCAAGACATTTGCATTATTTGTTTTTCATTTTTGGGTGGAGAGAAAATTTCATAACATTTCTTAATTTCCAGAGGTCTAAAAGTTACCATTCTAGTAGAAATCTCTAGGCCAGGAGTCATCCCAAATGTATATTCCACAGGCTTATTGTTAGAGTGGTTTAGGAAGCTTCCCGTTCTCAACCAGTAGATCACAGACTCTGGATACACCCCAGGAGGAAGGATGTCTATCAAAGGCCCTGACAGACAGAAAAGTGGAAAGGCTATCAATGGTGTCAAAAAATGAGATGCTTTTAAAGAATGAAATATTTGCTAAACCTTCATATTAAAAGTGGAAAATAAAAGAGAGCATTTGAACTGGTCTTAAGTGGCTTATGTGAATGCCCCTCTTCCAGATCCCTACTTTTTAATACTTTCATCATTTTGGATGCTTTTCTCTGTGCCATTCATTTCTTCATAAGACACAGAGGCAAGATTTAGATACTCTGATATAGATGTACATATAGAAGCAGTTCCTTAATTAATGATTCTCTTTAAGCAGCTTAAAGTGAGTTATTATGCAATAGTTAAATGATGCCTTGGTCGTAATGCTGGAATACAGAAGGAAAAGGAGACTTGTTTGATTTATTGTCACCTTTTCAGGGGTACTCAGATTTCTTAGATAATTAATCCAGGAATTTTCATTTGTGCTAGAATTCCTTAGATTTATGGGCAAAGAGGTGAAGAAAGAATGCTGTATTTTTTATATGCAGAAGCATCTTCCCACTTTGAAAGATGTTTCTTAAAGAGTTTATAAATTAATCTCTTACTAAACTAGCCAACTAGGTAACTATTAAATTAAGTAGGGTAAAGTTTTTGTTGTTGTTGTTGCTTGTTTTATTAATAACTTTATTTTAAATTAAATTAAGTAGGGTAAAGTTGTGGGGTTTTTTTTTGTTGCTTGTTTTATTAATAAATTTATTTATTTATTTATTTTTGGCTGTGCTGGGTCTGCGGTGCCCGTTGGTGCACGCGGGCTTTCTCTAGCTCTGGTGAGCGGGGGCTACTCTTTGTGTGGTGTGCGTGCTTCTCATCGTGGTGGCTTCCCTTGTTGCGGAGCATGGGCTCTAGGCGTGTGGGCTTGAGTAGTTGTGGCACGCAGACTCAGTGGTTGTGACATGCAGACTCAGTAGTTGTGGCTTGCGGGCTCTAGAGTGCAGGCTCAGTAGTTGTGGAGCATGGGCTTAGTGGCTCCACGGCATGTGGGATCTTCCCAGACCAGGGATCGAACCTGTGTCCCCTGCATTAGCACGCAGATTCTTAACCACTGCGCCACCAGGGAAGTCCAGTAGGGTAAAGTTTTCATTTGCAGTGCTACATTAAGAAGACAAAAAATGTTTTTTATTTTAAAAAAGTGTCTTACTGGAAAATTTAGCCTATGACAAAGCAGTTAAGAACTAAAAATCTCCTAAAAATATCTTCTTTTAAAATAGCTGTATAGTCAAACAAGAGATAATTTATTAATTCTACTTTCTCAAATAAAATTCATATGAAATATTTATATTCATTACTTATTATATGAGAGTTACTACACAATGTTAGCATTTCTCATAAAAAATTTCAAATATTAATGTCGTATTATACTATTCTAGCAAATCTAGGAAGGGTTTACAGATTTTCTGCATTTAGAAACCCTTTCACCTTTATTAAGTATACCGTATCAATTGTTCTGAACGTCTGGTGTTCCACAAGATGATTTAGGAGACTTGTTATAAATTTAACCTCTTAAAATGAGAGAGGAAGTATAGCTGAGCTTATTGCTGTTTGAAAGCAAAGTTCAACTTGCTTGGATTTCAGAAAGTCTAAAGTGATTGGAAACAGTCACTATGATGAAGGATTTTGTTTTTATCTTTTGTTTGTATATAAGACATCTTTTTCAGTAGACACCTTGACCGTGCTCAGGTGCTTTAATGACATCATAATAGCGGGTTCTTGTTAGTGAACAGAAATCATTTTAAGACTTAGGAAATTCATGTTATTTACTTTTAATACCCAAGGGGATATGAATTGCTTTTAAAATCAAAATTTACAGAAGAGATAGATTATGGAATATTAGAAAAGAATGGTTTGATGTGTGAAAAAGTGTGACAAAAGATTCTTTAACCGCCTCCTTCAGGTCCTTATTTCTTAAACTCTAGGCCTCTCTTTCGCCCTCCATTTTCTATCCTTCCTTGGTATCATTGGCAGCTGATCTAAAACACCATTATTATTTGCATTAAACCTTGTACAAAAAAACTAATTTGTTCCTTATTTGTATAATTATTTGCTTACAATCTGTTTCTTCTATTAATAAGCCTTAAGCTTTTGATATGGGAAGAGTGGTCTCCTGTGTTTGAAATTTGTTAATTTCTTAAATAGAATATTGCTTCATATATTCAGTCACTAAACAGTTAACAGCCTTAAGTGGGCAAGGCACTATGCTAGAAACTGGGAATTTAAAGATGGAGTAAGACATAATTCTGGCTTTAGGTTGCTCACAGTCTAGTTGGGGAGAATGGGATGTAAACAGATGTTATGTAATAGAGATATGCATAGAATTTTAACAAAAGTGAGTGGAAAGGGAATGAACTCAAGTCTGAGATTGATGGAAGGTGTCAGGGCAGGCTTCTTGGAGGGGGGAAGGATGATCCTAAGGATCCCTGAAGGATGATCCCTAAAGTCCAATCCTAAAGGATGAAGCGCAGCTAAGCGATTGAAGAAGTTGTTGTGGTGAAAGGATACACAAACCACATTCCTGGCAGAAAAAAACAGCCCTGATGGAGGCTGGAAAACAAGAGATGGAATTAGGGTATACATGGACCTTTAAGCAGTTTGAAGTAAACTTTAAGGCAAGAAATGATAAGTGAGTAGTTGGAGGACATAAGAGGAGACCAATTCAAGGAAGTATTTAGAGACTCTCTATGCTGGAGGAACTGAAAAGCCATTGAAGGGCTAAAACTCCGGGTTGAGATCATAGTGGCATTTATCCATCCATCCATCCATTGATCGATTCATCCATGTCAAGACATACTTTTCTTGTTCACTTTTGAACTTTTCAGTCCTTAACACACAGTATGTAATCAGTAAATATTTATTACAATTTAAATACAACCAATTAATATTTATTGTGTACCTGTAATGAGTGCCACTGGAAGCTAAGCAGAGAATTCATTTCTTTAGCAGAGGACTGGAGCCTGGGAGACTGATTGGTAGGTTTTCCAATAGTAAGAAATGAAAACCTGGGAGTTAAACAAAGTTTGTCATTGACTGGCCATAGAGAATGAAAGGGAGGGAGAAGTCAAGGATACTTCATATTTATAGCATAGGTAACTGGGTGTCACCCAAATTAATCGAAATACCAAGAGTAGAAGTGGGTCTTGCAAGAAGGATGATGAATTAAATTAAATGCGAAAACTGAACTTCCTATGGGAGAGATGGCCGGCGGGTTGGGGGTGGGGTGGCCATCCAAAAGCAGTGTGAGAGGTCTAGGCTGGAGTCCCTGATTTCGAATAGTTTATATATGGTACTTGGACCAAGAGTTTGGACAAGATCATTCAGATAAAGGAAATCCATGAGAAAATTCAAGCACCAAGGATTAGACTCCAAGGAATACCAATACCTAAAGAATGAGTGAAGGAAGGTAGAACAGCCTATTGCAGAAGTAATAAAGTCAGCATGAACTGGGTATGAGGAGAACCAGGAGAGCACGTTTTAAGAAAAGTCAGAGAGTGTAGATGTAGTTAGAGAAGGAGGGAGTCATTAACAGTATCAGCTGTTACACAGCAGTGTTCGTTCAAATTTGGCAAATCAGAGGTCATTATTTCCAGGGAAGTTTATGGATTGAGAAGTAAAGTGTAGGAGAAGGATTTAAGATTATCATTGAAGACTAGTTTCCAGCAATTTAGATGAGAAGAAGAAAGAAAGTAAATAAATGACTCCTTTCTAAACACTAAGGAAAGTGTTTTAGAGGGATTTTTGGAGCCTAGATAGTTGGTTGCTTTTTTAGGATAGGAGGTACTTGTGCATATGTTTAGGGACACGGTATGAACCGATTCTTACCTTGGCAGCTGAGGTATTTAATAGACTCTAACCTTCTGAATGTTTCTTGATACTATATGACATGGGTCCAACTGCAGGCTAGTTCATATATACATTTTGTTCATTCATTTCTCTGATCCTTACTTTTGGGCTCAACCATTTATTTATTCATCAAATTATTTATTGAACATCTATCAGCAAATATTTATTGAATATCTACTGTGCGCTAAGCATTGTAATTTTGGACTTCTCTCATCTTTTCTAGTTATTTTTTATTCAAAGCCTAACTCAGGACCAGCCCCTTCTCTGATTCTTTCTCCATTGATTTCAGCTCAAATAAATTCCTCCTTTCTTTGGTAATTACTGCCTTTCTTATTCATATGATTTTATCATGTGGCTTTGATTCATTTCACTTTCCATATTTATGTCTTATTTTTGTAACTGAAAGTGTCACGAAGGCAAGGACTGTACCTTTATTGCTTTGTGTCCTACACGTAATGTTTGACACATGTTAATTGAATGAACATAAAATGAATGTATCTATTTTGAAATTTTAAATATATATTTATATTATGCTCTAAAATAGTCTGTGATGTTTTCTAAAACTTAATACTTTCCTTGCCACAATGGTAAGAACTATAGTACTTACTATCTGTGAGATCCTGAACATTTTTAATTTGTAGAATGAGAATAACAATCTACCCTATTGAATTGTTATGAAGATTAAATGAGATTTTATACACAGACCAGTAAATATATTCATTCATATATGTGTAGATTTATATGTGTATATTTATGTGTATACATATGTAAAATATTTTAACAGTGCTAAAAGTCAACAAATATTAGTTGCCCACATTTCACATCAGTGGGAGTATAATGAATAATTCAGAATTGACGTTGGAACAACTGATGTTGAAACTCTTTGGGTAAAAAAAGAACTTTTTTTCCTGAACCACATCTGAAAATAAAATATAAGCCCAACTGTGGTTTTTTTTTTTTCCTTTTTTTTTCCCCCTGTATCTCTTTTCTCCCATCAAATTGGCCATCAAGTCTGTCTCCCATATATGTTCCTTCTTCTCTTTCCCTTATGATTAGTTTAGGCCATTATCATTTCCCTCTTGACTTCCTGCAGTAGTTTTTAACATGTCTGTTTGTCTCCAGTCTCTCCCTCTTCCAATTGATTCTATCCTTTGCCACAAAACTGATCTAAAACACAAATCAGACTGTCACATTCCTGCTTAAAACCTTTCAGCAACATAAGGTTGTCTTCAAAGTAAAACACAAAGCTCTGCAAGATGTGTGTCCTACCTGCTTCTTTAGCTGCATAGCTTAACATTCCCCTTCTGCATCAGATACACTGAGACTATTAAAAATCCCTGGATGTAGGGGCCAATAACAGATAATGGTCATTGCTAGCACTGTCCTATGAATGGTAAGGGGCTCCTTCCAAGCAGAAGGAATCCACCAATTCATCTGTTGGCCTATGAAATGAAAGAAAGCAACTTCCTTCCTTCCTTCCTTCTTTCCTTCCTTCCTTCCTTCCTTCCTTCCTTCCTTCCTTCCTTCCTTCCTTCAAGTTCCAACTATAGTGTCCTCTTTAACTCCACTTTGTCTTACACTCCTCCATGAACTCCTACCCAACTCCCTCCACCAGGAAGTTAGAGTGGTAGAGCAGGGTGTTTTCAGTTCCAATCTGAGAATATGATTAATAAGAGCAATCCTGTTGCATGACATGATGGAGGCTTACTGTGTGACTTTGGAAGACATGGAAAGTAGGTGGTAAAAGGGTCCTGAAAGATAATTTGGTAGTGAAGTGCCATTTTTTAAGAGATACTTTAACAAATAATCTTCCTCGATGCTCTTTCCAGGTTAAGTTCTTCTTTTCTGGAGGTTTCCAGAATGATGCCTTCTCCAGTGTTCTACTTGGCTCATTGTATCACTGGATTGGTTTACATGTTTATCTCCATCACTTTATTAAGAACTCTTCTAGGGCAGGGATTGTGTGTGTGTGTGTGTGTGTGTGTGTGTGTGTGTGTGTAGGTTTTAATTTTTATAATGCCACAAAACTTTCCAGAACCTTTATAGTAGTTCAGTGGGTGAAAGGATTTGTGAAGTTGACCCTGGATAAGAACATACTTGCTTTTGACAATCTTCCTCAGCCTACATAACCTTGTTGTTTTTCTTACTCTGTATATAGCCCCCCAAAATGAGACTCTTCAATAATGTCACTGTAAATAATTATTATCTAAATAGTCATTACTTTAATACTAATGTAAGTAACATGCTTTCTGAGGGGTTATTGGGTTATTTACTATTAGATATATCATTTATATCAGTAGATACTATAAGCCGGATTGTATTCTGAAAACAGCTGATTAACATGCCTCAGTATATTTTTCAACTTTTTGAAAAATTTTAGTTTTGAGCTAGAATTTTCCACACTTGGCTTGAAAGAAGAAGCAAATTAATTTTGGAAAGGCTTAAGGAAAAACTGTTCAAATGGTTAAAACCTAGGAAAGAGTAGAAGAAATTACTTTAACTAGTTGAAAGTCAATTTGAATAACACACATGGTTGAACTTTAAACGCCAGAAATTTCCATTATCTTATTTTTACTAAGTATCTCATGAGGTATTAACAAAATAAGCCTGTTGTAATATTTTAGTGCAGTTTATTGAGAGATGGCATAAATAGATGACGTATTTACTTCAATAAAAATCTTTTTTCCCCAGTAGTTTCTGAATTTCTCTTTCCCCATTAAGAACTACCCTTGACCTTGTTTTGAAGTCTTATAGATTCTGTGTCCACTTCAGAACACTGACACATGCATATAATATATTTTGAATTTCCTTAATTGAGTTAAGTTGTTGTATTGGCCCTTTTCACATTTATGGTATTTGTATTTACTTAGTAACTAGGGCAAATTTCAATCAAACTAGTTCTGGATATCTTAGATCTGAAAAAGTGATAATAAGGTAGATATGCTTCAAGTTATGTATGTTTGTATGTTGGATGGAGATGGTTGCATTAATATTGTGGCTTAGACACAAACCTTTTGAAATTAGTTGATATCCTATTTTTGATCATATGTTTATCTTGGAAACTGTATATGATTACAGATATGTAATAGTGATAGTACTCTTTTTAATTCTTGCTGCCAGTCTTTCGTTTTCTCCAATTCACTTAAACATCAACTACATTGAGATGAGGCTGTGTATGGCAAACATATTGTATTAGTTTGCTAGGGCTGCCATAACAAAATAGCACAAATTGGGTGGTTTAAACAACAGAAACTTATTTTCTCACAGTTCTGGAAGCTAGAAATGCAAGATCAAGGTATCAACAGTGTGGATTTCATTCTGAGGCCTCTTTCCTTGATTTGTAGGTGGCTGTCTTCTCCCTCTATCCTCACATGGTTGTCCCTCCATCTGTGTTGTTTGTGTCCTCATCTCCTCTTTATATAAGGTCACCAATCATATTGGAGTAGAGCCCACTCATATGACTTTATTTTACCCTAATTACCTCTTAAAAGACATATCTCCAAATACAGTTACATTCTTAGATACTAGAGGTTAGGACTTCAACATATAAAATTTGGGGGTACACAATTCAGCTCATAACACATATATAAATTATTTAGCTTGAGTGTGTATATGTATGTACATACACATATATGTTTATACACATGTACAGTATGGCATATGAATAACAGTTATGCACATATGTATGTGTGTCCAAAGGAAAGATAACTATATTCATTTCATTACTATATATTCATGAATGTAGGAAATGAAAAATAATAAGATGCTAATATGCATATGCAATTTTTAAGCATTATGGAACTGTCTGGATTTTAACTAATGAGCTCGAAATATGTGTATAATACTCAATTTGTTATTACGAATTAGATGCTGGTAGTTGGAAAGTGCCGTAAACACCTATGTGGGTGTTTGCCATCAATCCAAATATATGAGTAAACCTGTATCCCTAGGTTAGAGCTCGGAGTCATCTTTAAGACCTGTTACTTAACCTCTTTAATTAAACTTGTTAAAACTTCATTTCATATCCGTTGCCCTTTGGCATCCAAACATCTTCAAGTCTGGATTATGAAAAGTTTCTCGGCTCCCTGCTTTCTGTCTCTTTTGCCTTTATTCTGTAACCTGTGAGTTAAGCTGGTTTTCTCTCCATTCCTTCAGCATGTCACGCTCATGCTATGATACATTTCACCCTGTCTAAAACATCTGCCCCACACCTGCAAATCTTCAAGGCCAAGCTCACTCTTATTTTCACCTTTATTCTTTAAATATTGAAGCCTGGAATTAGTTCTACCTTAACTCCTGTAGCACTGATGGTCAATACTACTCAAATAAGTTCAAATAATTAGAAAAGAGAGACTTGTAGTAAACAGATAGAGACCAGGTTTGGTTTTGTTTTTTCGTTTTTATCTCGCAAAACACCCAGCAGAATTCTAGCCACATGGTAGATGATATAAGTGCTTATTAATTGATTTTCAATAGGGAAAGTAAATTATATAAAATGAATTGCCAATGTAAAGAGCACTGTAGCCTCTAAACTTCTGCTTAGTTTATTTTAATATTATAGTCATTAAATAAGGAATATAAGTGAATTACATAATTTTAAGTATTTAAATTGTCGATTCTAATAGTCATAATATTTGTTATTTCAGCTAGTTTGCATAAATACAAATTCAGCTTTTAAACATCTAAACTTCCCTTTATAAAATCAGATATAGTATTTTCTGGATTAAATATTAAAAATTCCAAATGATAAGTAAAGCCTTGTCAGGTAACATCAATTTTTTCCTATTTACTGGATCTTTCTCATTAGCATATAAGCATGCTATAATTTTTACAAATGTATACCTTTTAAGTATACCTTTTAAGTAGTTTTCTTTATCACACATCCTCCAATAGATACTGCCTCACTGAAATTGTCTGTTTTAGCACTTCTCAAATGCAAACAAATAGTTTGGGAATCTTGTTAAAATTTAAATTCTAATTCAGAAGGTATATGCTTGCTGCTTTGACAAAGTCTCCCAGACATTAGTGGCTTAAAATAGCAAACATTTGTTTGGACACAGCCACGCTCAGGCTCAGAGTCTTTCACGTCCCTGCAATCAAGGTGTTGGCCTGAACCGTAGTCATCTCTAGGCTTGACTTGGGGAGAAATTCACTTCCAAGCTCCCTCCTTTGGTTGTTGGCAGGCCTCCTACCTGTGCTTGCTGTTGGCTGGAAGACATCAGTCCTTTGCAATGTGAACCTCTCCATAGGGCAGCTCACAGTATAACTGCTTGCTGGGGAAGGGGGGCAGGGGAGAAAGCAAGACAGAGCCAGAGTCTTTTTATAACCTATCTCAAAAGTAACATCACATCACTTTTGCCTTATTCTGTTCATTAGAAGGTAGTTACTAGGTCCAGTCCACAAGGGGAGGGAATTGCATAAGGACATAAATACCAGGAAGTGGGAGTCAGTGTGGGTTCCGCTGACTCTAACGTGTGCCTGCCACATTAAGTTTGCGGTGGAGTCTGAAATTTTGCCTTTCTAACAAACTCCTAGGTGACATCAGTGCTGCTCCTGAGAACTTCACTCCTAAAAGCAAGGATCTACACTTACTGCACCCAGTTCCTTTCTTTATTCATTCTCTGTTGATCTCACTGACTCCAGCTAGGCTCTCTCATCCCCTCATTCTGCTGAAATTGCCCTTGTGGAAGTCACCAATGAGTTCTATGTCACTAAATCCAGCATTTGAAAAACTTGATCATTCTTTCTGAAAATCTTTCTTGGCCTCTGGAACACCAAATTGATATACATTTCTCCTCAGTTTTTCTGCTAGTTACCTATCTCCCTAACTATAAGAGTTAATATATCCTATAATCCAATCCTGGGACCTCTTTTTTTATCCATAGTTAACTCCTACATGGTTACAGCTAAAATTCCAGATATATGCTGACCACTCTCAAGTTTATATCTCCTATGGGGATTTCTCCCCTAAAATCCTAACATGTTTATCAAGTGCCTCAGCGAACACCTCTACTTGGATACTGATAGTAATTTCAGACTTAAAATGTCCAAAACAGAGCTCTATTCCTTCCCCTTCATCTCCCCTTCGCTATGTCCAACCTGACAGTCTTGCTTCTCATCCATGTTTGCAAATACAACAAATAGTTCCACTCCGCAATCAGCTGTTCCAGTGAAAAACCTGGGAATCATCCTCGAGTCTTCTTTTATGTAAACCATCGTTAAGTCTTGTCAGTTTTACCTCTTAAATACCACTTGACTTTCTCCATCATTCTTTTTTTTTGGCTGCATACGGTATTTGTTTTTCTTTTTGGCTGTGTTTGGTCTTCATTGCTGTGCTCGGGCTTTCTTTAGTTGCAGCGAGCGGGGACTACTCTTCGTTGCAGTGCATGGGCTTCTCATTGCGGTGGCTTCTCTTGTTGCGGACCACGGGCTCTAGGCATGCAGGCTCAGTAGTTGTTGCGTGCAGGCTCAGCAGTTGTGGTGCACGGGCTTAGCTGCTCCAAGGCATGTAGGATCTTCCCGGACCAGGGCTCAAACCCGTGTCTCCTGCATTGGCTGGAGGATTCTTAACCACTGTGCCCCCAGGGAAGCCCTCTCCATCATTCTTTATTCCAATATCACCACTCTAGTCTGGACCATCATTACGTTATTATAGAAAGTTCTGCATCTTTTTATTGTTGATTACAGCGTCCAACCTTTAGCCCAAATGGTTTTACTCAGTCCATCTATTTTCCATGTTCATGGTTTCCTTTATCCTGTAGGATCAAATTTAGATTCTTTACATTGTACATAAAGCCATACACAATCTGGCCTGATTGCCTCTTCAGCCCCATTTATCTCTACTTCCCTACTTGCACTCTGCACTTGAGCAATTCAGGGACTGAGCTATGATATAACACTCCCATTTGACTCTGAGTCTTAATGAAAATTATTTTCCTTCCTGGAATGCTTCCCTTCTTTGCCTGGCTAGTTTTCATTTAATTCAGGATTCAGCTTAAACATGACTTCATCCTAGAGGCTGTCTCTGACCTTTTAGACTACGTTTGGGGTACCCACAATATAGTCCATAGCACTGTATACTTCTCTATCTTAACAGTCATTGTATTTTATACTAATCATTGAATTATTTTTGTCTTATTTTCCCTTTAAGCTGTAAAGCCACATCGGCAGAAGTAGACTCAGGTATTCTGAAGCCTGAAACATATAATTTTGGGGACTCTATTTAAGAATAAAAATATGAAAATTATATATATATATGATATTCATATACATTAAGTACAAAAGAGAATATTTATGAAAAGAATCACAACAAAGTAAAAAATTAAGTGAGCTGACAAGGATAAAAACATATGACCCAGTGAACACACTGCTAGGGGCCCTTTCCAGAACCCCAAAGCTTAAGCTTCATTAAATTACTGGTAAATACACCTCTTGACATGAGTCTTCTTTAAAGCTCTATTTCTGGGGGCTTCCCTGGTGGCAAGTGGTTAAGAATCCACCTGCCAATGCAGGGGACACGGGTTCGAGCCCTGGTCCGGGAAGATCCCACATGCCGCGGAGCAACTAAGCTCGTGTGCCATGACTACCGAGCCTATGCTCTAGAGTCCGCGAGCCACAACTACTGAGCCCGTGTGCCACAACTACTGAAGCCCGCACTCCTAGAGCCCGTGCCCTGCAACAAGAGAAGCCACCGCAATGAGAAGCCCAGGCCCCGCAACAGAGAGTAGCCCCTGCTCACCACAACTAGAGAAAGCTCACGCGCAGCAACAAAGACCCAGCGCAGCCAAAAATAAGTGAACAAATAAATAAATAAATAAATTTATTAAAAAAACAAAAAGCTCTATTTCTAGTGTCAACAGTAGTGTTTAACACAAAGCAGGTACTCAATAAATATATATATTTTTCTGGTCAATTGATTTTTTCTTTATAACATCTTTATTGGAGTATAATTGCTTTACAATGTTGTGTTAGTTTCTGTTGTATAACAAAGTGAATCAGCTATACGTATACATATATCCCCATATCCCCTCCCTCTTGCGTCTCCCTCCCACCCTCCCTAGCCCACCCCTCTAGGTGATCACAAAGCACCCAGCTGATCTCCCTGTGCTAGGCGGCTGCTTCCCACTAGCTATCGGATTTACATTTGGTAGTGTATATATGTCCATGCCACTCTCTCACTTCATTCCAGTTTAGCATTCCCCCTCCCCGTGTCCTCAAGTCCCTTCTCTACATCTGCGCCTTACTCCTGTCCTGCCACTAGGTTCTTCAGAACCACATTTTTCTTTTAGATTCCATATATATGTATTAGGATACGGTATTTGTTTTTCTCTTTCTGACTTACTTCACTCTGTATGACAGACTCTAGGTCCATCCACCTCACTGCAAATAACTCAATTTTGTTTCTTTTTATGGCTCAGTAATGTTCCATTTATATATGTGCCACATCTTTACCCATTCATCTGTCGACGGACAGTTAGGTTGCTTCTATGTCCTGGCTATTGTAAATAATGCTGCAGTGAACACTATGGTACATGACCCTTTTTGAATTTTGGTTTTCTCAGGGTATGCGCCCAGTAGTGGGATTACTGGTTTGTGCGGTAGTTCTATTTTTAGTTTTTTAAAGAACCTCCATACTGTTCTCCATAGTGGCTGTATCAAGTTACATTCCCACCAACAGTGCAAGAGTGTTCCCTGTTCTCCACACCCTCTCCAGCATTTACGGTTTGTAGTTTTTTTTTTGCGGTACGCAGGCCTCTCACTGCTGTGGCCTCTCCCGCTGTGGAGCACAGGCTCCGGACGCGCAGGCTCAGCAGCCATGGCTCACGGGCCCAGCCGCTCCGTGGCACATGGGATCCTCCCAGACCGGGGCACGAACCCGTGTCGCCTGCATCGGCAGGCAGACTCTCAACCATTGCACCACCAGGGAAGCCCGGTTTGTAGATATTTTGATGATGGCCATTCTGACTGGTGTGAGGTGATACCTCATTGTGGTTGTGATTTGCATTTCTCTAACGATTAGTGATGTTGAGCATCCTTTCATGTGTTTGTTGGCAATATGTATATCTTCTTTGGAGAAATGTCTATTTAGGTCTTAGCCCAGTTTTGGATTGGGTTATTTGTTTTTTTGGTATTGAACTGCGTGAGCAGCTTGTATATTTTGGAGATTAATCTTTTGTCAGTTGCTTCGTTTGCCAATCTTTTCTCCCATTCTGAGGGTTGTCTTTTTGTCTTGTTTATGGTTTCCTTTGCTGTGCAAAAGGTTTTAAGTTTCATTAGGTCCCATTTCTTTATTTTTGTTTTTATTTCCCTTTCTCTAGGAGGTGGGTCAAAAAGGATCTTGCTGTGATTTATGTCATAGAGTGTTCTGCCTATGTTTTCCTCTAAGAGTTTTATAGTGTCGGGCAATACATTTAGGTCTTTAATCCACTTTGAGTTTATTTTTGTGTATGGTGTTAGGGAGTGTTCTAATTTCATTCTTTTAAATGTAGCTGTCCAGTTTTCCCAGCAGCACTTATTGAAGGGGCTATCTTTTCTCCATTGTATATTCTGGCCTCCTTTATCAAAGATAAGGTAACTATATGTGCATGGGTTTATCTCTGGGCATTCTATCCTGTTCCATTCATCTGTATTTCTGTTTTTGTGCCAGTACCATACTGTCTTGATTACTGTTGATTTGTAGTATAGTCTGAAGTCAGGGAGCCTGATTCCTCCAGCTCCATTTTTCTTTCCCAAGATTGCTTTGGCTATTCAGGGTCTTTTGTGTGTCCGTGTGATGGTGGCCTCATAGAATGAGTTTGGGAGCGTTCCTCCCTCTGCTATATTTTGGAAGAGTTTGAAAGGGTGGGTGTTAGCGCTTCTCTAAATCTTTGATAGAATTCACCTGTGAAGCCATGTGGTCCTGGGCTTTTGTTTGTTGGAAGATTTTTAATCACAGTTTCAATTTCATTGCTTGTGATTGGCCTGCTTATATTTTCTATTTCTTCCTGATTCACTCTTGGAAGGTTGTGCTTTTCTAAGAATTTGTTCATTTCTTCCAGGTTGTCCATTTTATTGGCATATAGTTGCTTGTAGTAGTCTCTCATGATCCTTTGTATTTCTGCAGTGTCAGTTGTTACTTCTCCCTTTTCACTTCTAATTCTGTTGATTTGAGTCTTATCCCTTTTTTTCTTGATGAGTCTGACTAGTGGTTTATCCATTTTGTTTATCTTCTCAAAGAACCAGCTTTTAGTTTTATTGATCTTTGCTATCATTTATTTCATTTCTTTTTCATTTATTTCTGATCTGATGTTTATGATTTCTTTCCTTCTGCCAACTTTGGGGTTCTTTTGTTCTCTTTCTGTAATTGTTCTTTCTGTAATTTGTTTATTTGAGATGTTTCATGTTTCTTGAGGTAGGATTGTATTGCTATAAACTTCCCTCTAGAACTCCTTTTGCTGCATTCCATAGGTTTTGGGTCATCATGTTTTCATTGTCATTTGTTTCTAGGTATGTTTTGATTTCCTCTTTGATTTCTTCAGTGATCTCTTGGTTGTTTAGTAGTGTATTGTTTAGCCTCCATGTGTTTGTATTTTTTACAGTTTTTTTTTTCCTGTAATTGATATCTAGTCTTATAGCATTGTGGTGGGAAAAGATACTTGATACGATTTTAATTTTCTTAAATTTACCAGGGCTTGATTTGTGACCCAAGATATGAACTATCCTGGAGAATGTTCTATGAGCACTTGAGAAGAAAGTGTATTCTGTTGTTTTTGATGGAATGTCCTATAAATATCAATTAAGTCCATCTTGTTTAGTGTGTCATTTAAAGCTTGTGCTTCCTTATTTATTTTCATTTTGGATGATCTGTCCACTGGTGAACATGGGGTGTTAAAGTCCCCTACTATTATTGTGTTGCTGTTTTTTTCCCCCTTTTATGGCTGTTACCATTTGCCTTATGGATTGAGGTGCTCCTATGTTGGGTGCATAAATATTTACAATTGTTATATCTTCTTCTTGGATTGGTCCTTTGATCGTTATGTAGTGTCCTTCTTTGTGTCTTGTAATAGTCTTTATTTTAAAGTCTATTCTGTCTGATATGAGAATTCCTACTCCAGCTTTCTTTTCATTTCCATTTGCATGGAATATCTTTTTCCATCCCCTCATTTTCAGTCTGTTTGTGTCCCTAGGTCTGAAATGGGTTTCTTGTAGGCAGCATTTATACAGGTCTTTTTTTGTTGTTTTGTTTTGTTTTTTTTTTTGTTTTGTGGTATGCGGGCCCCTCACTGCTGTGTCCTCTCCCGCTGTGGAGCACAGGCTCCGGATGTGCAAGCTCAGCGGCCATGGCTCACGGGCCCAGCAGCTCCACGGCACGTGGGATCCTCCCGGACCGGGACACGAACCCACGTCCCCTGCATCGGCAGGCAGACTTTCAACCACTGCACCACCAGGGAAGCCCTACAGGTCTTATTTTTATATCCATTCAGCCAGTCTATGTCCTTTGGTTGGAGCATTTAATCCATTTACATTTAAGGTAACTTTTTAAGAGGTTTTTTATTATTTTTTTTTATGTATAGACAACATTTAAGGTAATTTTTGATACATATGTTCCTATTACCATTTTCTTAATTATTTTGGGTTTTTTATTGTAGGTCTTTTCCTTCTCTTGTGTCTCCTGCCTAGAGAAGTTACTTTAGCATTTGTTGTGAAGCTGGTTTGGTGGTGCTGAATTCTCTTAGCTTTTGCTTGTCTCTAATGGTTTTAATTTCTCTGTCGAATATGAATGATATCCTTGCTGGGTAGAGTAATGTTGGTTGTAGGTTTTCCTCTTTCATCACTTTAAATATGTCCTGCCACTGCCTTCTGGCTTGCAGAATTTCTACTGAAATATCAGCTGTTATCTGGTGGGTTTTTACCCTGCTCATTCATCTGCTGTGTGTTTCTCTGTCTTCTCATTTTGCTTAACTTACTGTGTTTGGGGTCTCCTTTTCGCAGGCTGCACGTTCATGGTTCCCGTTGTTTTTGATGTCTGCCCCCAGTGGCTAAGATTGTTTCAGTGGGTTGTGTAGGCTTCCTGGTGGAGAGGACTGGTACCTGTGTTCTGGTGGATGAGGCTGGATCTTGTCTTTCTGGTGGTCAGGTCCACGTCTGATGGTGTGTTTTGGGGTGTCTGTGAACTTATTATGATTTTAGGCAGCCTCTCTGCTTATGAGTGGGGTTGTGTTCCTGTCTTGCTAGTTGTTTTGCATGGGCTCTAGCATGGGAGCTTGCTGGTTGTTGAGTGGAGCTGGGTCTTAGTGTTGAGACAGAGATCTCTGGGAGAGCTCTCGCCGTTTGATATTACGTGGGGCTGGGAGGTGTCTGGTGGTTCAGTGTCCTGAATCCGGCTTTCCCACCTCAGAGGCTCAGGCCTGACACCTGGCCAGAGCACCAAGGCCCTGTCAGCCACATGGCTCAGAAGAAAAGGCAGAAAAAAAAGAAAGAAAGAAGTAAAATAAAAGTTATTAAAATAAAAATGTATTATTAAAATTAAAAAAATTAAAAAATATTTACAAAAGAAGAGAGCAACCAAACCAATAAGCAAATCCACCAATGATAACAAGCACTAATAACTATACTAATATAAACATAAATATCAGAAATTATTCAGTCGCATACAGCAAACGCCAAGCCTACAGCTGCTCCCAAAATCCACCACCTCAATTCTGGGTTGATTCATTGTCTATTCAGGTATTCCACAGATGCAGGGTACATCAAGTTGATTCTGGAGATTTAATCCACTGCTCCTGAGGCTGCAAGGAGAAATTTCCCTTTCTCTTCTTTGTTGGACAGCTTCTGGGGTTCAGCTTTGGATTTGGCACCCAGGGCGGGGAGGGGTATGGAATGCAGGGCGAGCTTTAGGCAGCAGAGGCCAGTGTAATGTTGCACCAGCCTGAGGCATGCTGTGTGTTCTCCTGGGGAAGTTGCCCCTGGATCACAGGACCCTGGCAGTGGTCAGCTGCACGGGCTCCTGGAATCAGACTCCCGTGATTGCACACAGGTTTCTTGGTGGCAGCAGCAGCAGCCTTAGTGTCTCATGCCCGTCTCTGGGGTCCGCGCTGATAGCCGCGGCTCGCTCCTGTCTCTGGAGCTCGTTTAGGCGGTGCTCTGAATCCCCTCTCCTCGTGCTCCCCGAAACAATCGTCTCTTGCCTCTTCGGCAGCTCCAGACACTTTCCCGGACTCCCTCCCGGCTAGCTGTGGCGCACTAGCCCCCTTCAGGCTGTGTTCACGCCGCCAACCCCAGTCCTCTCCCTGGGGTCTGACCTCCGAAGCCCGAGAGCCACAGCTCCCAGCCCCCACCCGTCCCGGCGTGAGAGCAGACAAGCCTCTCGGGCTGGTGAGTGCTGGTCGGCACCAATCCTCTGCGGGAATCTCTCCACTTTGCCGTCCGCACCCCTGTTGCTGCGCTCTCCTCCGCAGCTCCAAAGCTTTCCCCCTCCGCCACCCGCAGTCTCCGCCCACGAAGGGGCTTCCTAGTGTGTGGAAACCTTTCCTCCTCACGGCTCCATCCCACTGGTGCAGGTCCTGTCCCTATTCTTTTGTCTCTGTTTTTTCTTTTGCCCTACCCAGGTTCGTGGGGAGTTTCTTGCCTTTTGGGAGGTCTGAGGTCTTCTGCCAGCGTTCAGTAGGTGTTCTTTAGGAGCTGTTCCACATGTAGATGTACTTCTGATGTGTTTGTGGGTAGGAAGGTGATCTCCACATCTTACTCCTCTGCCATCTTGAAGGTCCTCTGGTCAATTGATTTTTGACAAGGGTGCCAGGACTATTCAATGTGGAAAAGAGTAGTATTTTCAACAATAGTGCTGGGACAACTTTTTGCTTATTGAGATACAGCAGAGGGGGTGTGACGCCAGGACCCGGAGGCCCAGAGCCCTTTGTGGCCGGGGAGCTTTGGTCACAACTCGCTGCTTCCACAGGTGGCCATGGTACCGCGGGCCTCTCGAGCGCAGGGGCTCCCTCAGTAAATACTTTTGAATGAATATATTAACTATTATTTTCAGTTATATTTCCATACATTTGACATTCAACAAGCTTTTCACAAATTATAGTTCTACAAAAAGCTTTGTATATTAGAAAATTGTTCTTATATCAATAGTTATTTTACATTTTGCTATGGTTATATTTCAAACAACTATCAGTGTTCGTATCTGTTAGCATATCATGGGCTCTGTGCAAAAAGTCTGAGGTACGTCTTTGCTAAGAGGAAAAAATTCTTTATTCACATCAAAAACGTACATTATAATCTTCTATATGTGAATATATGTTTGTGTGTCTCTCTATATTTTTATAGATCATCTGCATTAAAACTCTAATTTTAAATTACTAAAATTTTAGTTTTTTGGATATTCCCACAAAGAGAAATCCCTTGGGGAAAACCCATCTATTTTCTGCTTTCTTTGTAGTATATTTTTTTAAACATTTGTCTCTGGAATAATAGAGATACCAATATTTTATATAACTTTTAAAAATGCATTAAATGTTATGATGAATTTGTCCACAGGTTATTTGAATCAAGACTGTAACATAGCATTAAAAAGATAAGCTACTTGGCCTAAATCTTTAGAGTTTAGTTTGTTAAAATAGAATTAAGTTTAGTTAAGTTCCTTTTATAATAACATTTTAAATGTGCTGAGGAGTTGGTATGCTCATATCGAGATTATCAGGTGTGTGTATGTGTGTGTGTGTGTGTGTTATAAAGTGCAGCCCTCTGATCAATGCACACTCTTTCCTCCCATTTTCCTAAATACATCATGAAAAAAGGATGAGGTTTCCGCCTTAATTGCTTGTGCCTTTTATTCACATTCCTCTCTCAGCCAGAATTGTGAAAAGAGTGTTAGTAAAAAGCTGCACAATAGAGCTTTTCATTAGGCCTCAGCAAGGCACACAAAAGAAGGCTTTTGGAAAGAGTGAATGCATGAGTTTAATTTGCAGGTGGAGAGTAGATAAAAGGTGCTGACGCCTCTATTATTCTCTTACGTAGGTGACCCTTACCCTGTACAGCTGATCCCAACTACCATGGCAGCTGCTGCTGCAGCAACACCAGGCTTAGGCCCACTCCAACTGCAGGTAAGTCAGGAAACAATACACCAGAGACAAAGGTTAAGTAAATATCGAAAACAGCTATTATCGTGTTAATGCAAAATAAAACTGACTAGTGATATTTGTCTCACATTTTTTTGTTTTTGAATTTATGTCTACTGATTCTTAACCCAAAGTTGGTTCTTTTAATTTTTAGCCCAGTTTTCTGTACTAAAGACAGTTTATTGTAATTTTTTTTATTGCCTGGTATGATTTAACAAAATGAGCTGTAGTTTTGCTTTGATTACTGTGTGCCATAATTTCGTCACAGAATGGTCCTCACCAAGATAAAAAGAACAAAAAAACTACAAAAGATATTCAGATACTTATGGATCAAGATAGCTTACAAAAATTACATTTAAAATTGTTCAAGATGCCCAGTATTTTTGAAGCACTCTTTATTCTCCTGCTAATGCCAGCTCAGTTGGATAAGCAAGGATAAGTAGACCAAATAAGCAGGTGCCTAAATGAGCACAACTTTATCCAGACATCCTAATTAAGACCTTTTTTAGCTCGTCAGAAGACATATTCCCATATATCCATGAATGTCAGTGCTAACTTTACCAGATGTCCAAGTGATTTTCGAAAGTTTGTCTCTGGAGTTGGAAAGAATATCAATTAAATTATATTAAAGTTATCTTTCGTTAACTGTTTAAATCTTTGAATCAGCATCCTACTGCCCTAGTTTCTGTTGTTATGGACTTTATAGTTACACAGGTAATGGGAATAACAAATCATCCGATAATAGGATTAATCTCCCCTTGTGAGAAGTTTTATATTTTCCTTTGCCTGAAAGACGCAGTATGCCATTAAAGCCAAGTAGAAAGCGCTCATGCTTAATAAAATTAAGTTGTATTCATGAAAGTGCATTGTCATGACAGATGACCCTAGCCTATAAGGAAAATATAGTTTAAATTGTAGCATCAAGAGACAGTTACATCTGGTCAGCACAGAGAGTTGTCAGACCTGGTGGGGTTCTGAGAAACCAGTTGAGTCTCACAGGAGGAACTGAGACATACTGTGTTCTACAGAGGTTAATAACACCCATTCCTATTCTGCCTTTTCTCCGAAAGCTACAGTGTTAGTGTCTGTTTCTTTGAGCTGGAAATAACCTTGGAAATAACCTGTTGGAGCCATGGGGGCAATAAAAGTAACAACATTTGTTAGCTTTTGAAATCTGAGAAATAACTACAATACGGAGAAGTGGCTATAATAAGTAAAACTAAAAAGAGTAGTGGGATTAAAGGAAGAGGGAAGAATATCCAGCAATAGATTTGAATGTGGATAATAGGAGTTTTAGAGATCTAAGCTGTCAGTTTTCAAAACAAATTAGACATTCTCATTTCCTTTCACCATTGGATTAGTGGTGAGAGGGAGCGAGGGCAAGTTGCAGGCATCTCCTATGTTTCATTGTAGAATTCTAGTAGAAGGTAGCTTTGTTAGGCAGCAGTCCAAACTTATTTTTCTGTAAAGATAGTATTAGACTATTTGACACAAATTAAGTTTTATTTCTGCCCTTATAATGTGATGTCAGATTCCGTTACAATTTAAAGATACTAAAAAATTGTTGATCAGAAAACAAGAAAAAAGACACCAAACATATTTGCTTTTGCCTCAACTATAATTTGATCTATAAATGGGATAAAGATATTTTGTGTAAGTGGCATTGTACCCATTAAAGTAAATGAGTTTTGTTAGGATCTCAGTAAATCAACACTGCAGTACAAGAAAACGAATAATCTTAACTCTTTCATGATAAGCCATTAGCTACTATTAAAACACAAACATGTAACACCACACACACACACACACACACACACACACACAGACTTTTTTTGCTTATGATTAAAAAACAATACTCAAACCCAAACACATATTCCAAATGCATGTCATGGCAGAGAATCTGGCTTTTCTTTTAGTGGACTTACTCTCACCTTTGCTAGGGTGCCTACACCAACCTACTTTTCTACTCCTATTCCTAACACTGTATTCACAGATCCCTAACCTTGACTTCACCTTTCCCCCAGCTGCAAAGGAGATCTGTAATACTCTTCCTCCCTTTGCATTAAAATAGCATCCAAATTCTTTTCTTCTCCACAAACCTTCCCAGACAGGTCAGAGAAAAGCTATCTACAATGCCTGGTCAGAAGTCTTATCTTAAGCGTAACCCAGCACTCACCCCAATCTTGTGAACCTACTTCTGAGAAGTTTCATCTCAGTGGAGTATAATGTATGAGCCAGTTTTAATTTTCTCTATACTCTGCTTTGAATTATACTGCTAAATCTCCGTTTTCCATCCCTTAATAATACCTGGAGGAGACTTCATCACTTTTGAGTCCCTTTCAGTTACTAAGATTCTCTTTCAATTATTGAGATTCAGTCCTAGGTTCTTATGCTAGGTTCTCTGGTAAGGCTTTCACACAAAGATTTCTCATTTAATTCTTATTACAACACTTTTTGCTATGTATTAATAACTCCATTTGACAAAGAAGAAATCTGGATCACAGAGTCCAAAATCCATGGTTTTAAAACAATTATACTTGCTTTTCTAAGTACAGGAGATTTTATTTTAAACTTTGGAGACATTGCCCTTCTTAGGACAGTTGCTAACTTAGTAACCTGCTAATACAGTTATAACGATAATGCTGATTAATTGGTACTAATACAAATCCTCTATATGCAATACTGAAGGAGACAGCAGGATTCATGATGGCTATCTACTTCACACTCTGCATTGTCTATTTCATACCTCTTTACACAGATATATGTTAATTCAGTCTTCTCCTTTTGAACATCTGGATCCAAGAAAGACCCTATAAATATATTTCTATTCATGGTTGACTTTGTTTACCTACCATTTGTGTTTTCTTTTGAGATAATCATTTACATGCAATTGTTCACACTTGGATAATATTAAGTAAAACCAATAACCAGGGCCTTTATTAAAGAAGAAATAATGATTACAATTGTCTTAAAAGAAAAGCAAAATGACATGTTTTAAATTAAACCACTGTTTATTACTTTATCACTTCATGTTCCTGGATAAAATAATAAAATACTTACTATGCAAAAAAAAAACATTAAAAAATCACCTTACTGTATACTTTTAGGAGCAGTTAAAATAGCCTAAGCATTGTCAAACATTTATTTTTTATTTATATAGAGAAAATGGCTTAATGTGGATTATGTATATAAAACACACAAATTAACATGTTGTGCCCAGGCACCATTTTATTTCTTTCTTTTATAACAAAATATCTGTCCTTGTCTCCTCTGAGCTTTTTCCAGAGCTTTTAAGTCTTTCTGGAGCTTCAGATCCATATAGCCAACTATTTGTTGGCTACCAAGAGGAAACACAGACGTTACACGCATAATAAACTGACTACAAAATGGGCCTCACCAATTCTCTTCCTTGCCCCCAGACCTGTTCATTTTCTGGTATTAGCAAATGGCTCAACCCCGGAAACCATGAGCACTATGTTCAACGTCCCTTCTTCCCTCTTCCTCTGGACCTATTCCTTCATTATCTATCTATTCATTCTACCTACTAAATACATCAAGAGTCCATCTGTTCCTTTGCACGATACTGTCGCTCTGTGGGTCAGGCTACCCTCATTGCTTCCATAATTTACCACAGTAGCCCTGAACTGGCCTTTCTTTCTTCATCTTGCCCCTTCAGTGCACTCTCTACTATATGTTTGTCAGAATGATCTTTAAGATTTTAGAAAATCTGACCATGTCCTTCTCCTACTTAAATACTTTAAATTACACCTTGGTGTTTTCAAGTTCTCTCTCCCCTCTGGATCTTTACATGCGATGTTTTCTCTTTCGGGAACCCTACTACCCACCTTTTTTTTACGAAGCAAACTCCTACTTATCCCTGAGGTTGCAAGTCAAAACCTCACTTTTTCAGGGAAGTTTTCATTGTCCCCAAGTCTTGATTAATGTAGGTCTTATATACGCTGGGAGCACACTGTATTTCCCCTCTCATAGCACTTATAGAATATGTTTTAAATCCTACTTTCTGGCTTCTACCAGATGGCAAAGTCTATGAAATTACTGACTCACCATCGTTTGCGCTTAACCAATGCTTGAAATATTTAATGGACTCAGTAAATATCTATTAAATGAAAGGGTGAAGAATGAATCTTAAGATTACACTTAAGGGGCTTCCCTGGTGGCGCAGTGGTTGAGAGTCCGCCTGCCGATGCAAGGGACACGGGTTCGTGCCCCGGTCGGTCTGGGAGGATCCCACATGCCACGGAGTGGCTGGGCCCGTGAGCCATGGCCGCTGAGCCTGCACGTCCGGAGCCTGTGCTCCGCAACGGGAGAGGCCACAACAGTGAGAGGCCCGCGTACCGCAAAAAAAGATTACACTTAAAATAAATTATCTATTTTTGTTAACTAGCTACTCTTCTTTGAGATAGTGGAATTAAGCTGAATATTAATGATTAATTTCCTATATAAATTAATTTCCATCCTTATGAAAACACTACGTACCTGTCACCTCGTTTGGCACTACAGTATTTTAAAATCATGTTTATGATAGTTCTGCCCCACACTACCTCGTTCAGTGTGCTGCGACTACACTAGAGTCTTTTCTGTCCCTTGACTTGCCGAAGTATGCTCCCACCTTAGAGTTTGGCATTACCTGTCCCTCTGCCTGGAAGGCTAATTCACCTCATTCAAGAATTTGCTCTAATGTCATCTCTCCTAGACTTAGTCTAACTAACGGCTTGAAATCATAAAATAACCCTCCCAGAGGTACCACACTTCCTATTATTCTGCTTCTTTTCTATAGCACTAGTCATCTTCAAACATACTGTATAATTTACATATTATGTTCCTTATTTATTGTCTGCCTGTTTCAAATATTCTCTAAACTCCCCCAGAGCAGGGAGTGTCATTTTGTTGTTGTTGTTGTCCAATAATGTATCATAATGTATCTCACGTGCTGGGGGGCAGGGAATGCCTAGCAAGTAGCTGGTGCTCAGTACATAGGAATAAGATGAAGAAGCTATCATGAGCTAATGGTCATAATCATTTAAATAAAATAACAAAGCAGTGTTTGATTAATTTCTGGAATAAATTATATTGATTTAAATACCAGGGAACATTATATTTTTAACGTTTATTAAAAGATTCTTAGCATATGAGAAATCTGTAGCTCTATCTCTTCTGCTCCTTCTTCCCTTTATCTTATTTGTAACCTTGGGCTGCTGCATAAAGAATGCGTTTTAGCATTTATTACAGTTTGTGTAATTCCTGCAAAGTTATAATTTGCAAAATAAATAAATAAATAAAAGACCAGACATTTCAACATTAGTTTATTCCTATGTTGTTCGTTAACGGATATACAGGCGTAGATGAGACTATGAATTGATAGAGGTGCTTTTGACTCAGTATGACTCACCTTGCCAATACAACACTAAGGGAAATTATTTCTAAATAATGGAAAGGTATATTATCAAAATACAGTAACTAGCCAATTAGCAATCTCATATACTGTTTACCCCCTTCTCTTTTTTTCTTTCCCCTTCCTCTTCAAACTACTTATTTTTCTTCCAAGAGCCAAGGATGCCTTTTGATATTTGTTCTCCTAATATTGTCTCATTTTAAAGGAGGGAGATTAACTTATACAGAAAACTAATCTAGCTTCATTTCAATATGAAGAAGTGAGTCTAATTATTTAAGCAAAATAACTCACACTTTGAATCTTTTGGATATTTGTGACTAGATAAAATCAGCTAAGCAAATTGTCTGTTTCTAATTAATGAAACCAAATGATGGCAGCAGTCCATCTAACATTTATTTCTCATACTCATTGTCATTAATTTGCATTTTACTTAATGGGCATCGTGAACTTTTTAATAGTAAGATTTGTAGTGTATCCTATTTCTGTTTTTTAACAAGGCTTCTAAGATTGGAAATTAAAAGGAAATATTTATCCACTTATTTCTCACTTTATAAATACCGTATTTGTGTTGGCCAAAAGATGGTTGCCACCTGTTCTACCTATAGGAAGCCAAAAATGTCAACTCCAACCAATGATTAATAGTGATAAGCAGGGGAAAAAAAGATTGAAATTCTTTTTGGATGGTCGTATTTTAGTCAACTAAGCAAGTAGCTTTCATTCAAGAATTTTTATTGAATTAATTCACCTTTTACTGATTTTAGTAGGACTATTTTTAAAATGCATAATAATATTTTTGGAATAAAGACTCAAAATTGCAAATTGTCATAAATGAAATCACACAGGGCTACAGTTCCAGCAACCAGTAATATCAATAACATGAATCCTCTGGGATAGAGAATATGACAGATGACATGTGATCACAGGAGAGAATGAATTATACAAAATATCAACTAAAATCAATCATTTTTCCTAGCTATCAAAGGTACATGGAAGTCATAGTGGAAATGGCTTCAGTTTCTATCTGATAGAGAGTAACATCAAGGTAGATGTAGATGAAAAAATGAAGTTCATCTTTTTATCAACCTCCTGCCATTCTCTGAAGGAGGTCAATAATTATGACAGGACACAGATAAATGTTTCATATTTCCCAGAGCCTTGTAGGTGAGCATGGCTTTATGTGTCTGACCAAGAGAAACCCCTAGAAAATCAATAACGAGGAAATAACCATGTGGAGAGGTCTAGATATGAGTCTTTTTACCTTCTTATTGAAGGATGAATACTTACAAGGATGAATATCTGTAAAATATTCATCTTTACCTACCTAGACACTCTACTATTCAGTTTAGCTCTTACGTCACAGTCATTTCCATACAGGGTGAAAAATGATCAACTGCTCAACATTTCAGTCGCAACCCTGGTGTGTTGTTTGCTCTCAGACTTCTGTCTGCGTGAGTGAGTTTTCTTGCAGGTTAAAAGAATGAATTCCCTCTTTTCCTCTCTCTTCGACCCTGAGCCTGCAGGGCAGACAGACAGAAGCACACATATGATTAAGACAGCACAGCTGCAAGTGTGAGTCATTTGCATATGTATTAATAGAGGCAAAAAAAAAAAAACCTCAACAACAATTAAATTATATACAGAGACATTCTGCATACTAAAGAACATATGCAAATAGGCCTGAAAAAGTGCAGCCAACATTTTCTCTGACTTTTCCAGGCCCATATGGGCTAGAGTCAGAACCCAGCAGTGTTCAAGAATCTCCTTTAAGGAAAAACCTAGTAGGAACTACTTCCACAGTTATTACCACCCCTAGGGTTCCCGGGAGCTGTTTGACATTTGGGCAATGGAGACAGTACCGGCAGTGTCTTTTTCATGCTATTTCTGTATTTCCTTGTTTCCAGCCGCTTCATGTTGTCTCATTACGTGCTAACAGAGACATCAGTACCCGTGTGCTTTTCCACACTACCCATTTTTATTGTAATTACCAATCAAATGGTAAAGTTTAAAATTGTATTTGAAGTTCTCCCATTGCCTGCACTAAAGTAATATAAACTATTTATCAGTGCCAGGTTTCCTGGTCACAAGTTCATGCCCATTCCTCAATGGCATTCTGTGTTCTCTTAATCAAAACATGCTTAGGTTACTCTAAAATGTTTCTAGGCTAATTGCTATACATAAAAGGATTGCTAGGCTCAAGGCCAACAGTAGATGCAATCCTAGGAACAATACCAGTTTATTGTAATTTTAAAAGTATACAGGTTTTTCATTTTATCAAGAAAAACAGAACTACTCAGTTCTCTAGTCTTGGCTATATATAAGAAGGGAGAGAAACTAATATTCTTCAGATTCACAGATTGTATTTATATTAGAAATTTGTCATTCAACCTAATTGTCAGTTTAGTTTATATTACTAGTATCCTTTCGTTTATTCAAGGAATGTCTTACGAAGACAAATGCAATCTTAGGAGTAAAATTCTACGTAAGTAAAGGTTATCACCTTAATAGAACCAATAAAAATCTTGAGCCTAAAGAACCCAAATGAAGACAGATGCTCCTTAAGAGAAACAAACTCTGGTTGTGGTACCAGAAAACTGTTGAATATTATCCACGAATATTATCCATTATTTGTATGGCTAAATCTCAAAGCATGCAGCTGGAATATGTAAATTATATTACATATAACTGTTAAACCTAGGGCGGAAGTCTTCGTAGTTAATTAATTATATACAGGAAAACTTAATCTCTCAGCAGGGGATAATTAGAGGGAAAATAACATAGACTGAAGAAAAAAATTTTATTATTATATTAAGACATTATCTTTAGATTAATATTTTAAGAGGCACTGTTATTTAGCGAGAGGTTAAAAGGCTGGTACCTGCAGCCATCTGTGCCTCAACTCATGGTTCTGCTATTTACTAGCTCTGTGATTCGGGGCAAGTTACCTAACCTCTCCATTCCATAGTTTTCTTGTCTGTAAATTATGGATATAAATGATATCTTATTGTGAGAATTAAATGAGATAATATACATCAAGTTCTTAGAGCAATAAAAGTATTAATTACAATTTATGAAATACTATGTCCTAGGTAATAATAAATGCTTGGTATTATTAGTTGATTAAAAAATGTTATTAGCTGGTAATTTTTTATAGCTTAAAGGCAATCTTGCAAGCGAGGACTTGGCAGACTCTTCTTACGTGGATTTATTTTGCAGTTCAGCATCTAAAGCAAGTTAGTAAAATTGAGGCACATTGTCTTATTCCTAAGGAAACAATTTTTTCCCCCTGTGTGGTATAATTTTAAGCCCCATCACAAGAATCTATAGGAGGCAATGAGTTTCATTATCCAAAAAAGAAAAAGCCCAAGTAGTTACTTAGGAGTATAGTGTTCTAAATTTTGCTATTGCTCACTATTTATCTCAATATTTATATCTATAAAATGAAAATAATGCCTCCTGTCAAGTCCTATTTTTCCTTGAATGTAATGCAAATTAATTGTCTCTATGAGCTGCCAGCAACTATTCTAAATGAATAGCTTATAAAGTTTAAAATAAGTTATTTACGTAGATGCTTTTAGCGTAATAACATATTTTAAAATAAATAATATAAAATATTATTTTATATAAAATATTTTCTGGTATAACCCTTCAAAACATACTCTTCTTCTAAATATATTAGTAGAATATACACTAAGACATCTTACCTCTTATCCTACTCCTTTATTGTAGAGCTAAACTGTTTCTCATAGAAATTTGAGAAAATTTATAAACTTTTCATTACTTCCTTTAAGGAAATAGTTCCTATGTTTTCAAACTATAATGTGGAAGCGAATTATTTTATAAACCCCATAGTATCCCAGAAATTTTATTTACTCAGCAAATACTTATTCTTTGTAAGTGACTAAGCTAAGCATCATAAGGAATGCAAAGATGAATTAGTTAAGAATCCTTGATGGACCATAAAGGAGCTTGAAATGTAAGAGAATGAATGGAGTGTGAAAGTGGAATAGAATTTGAAGAAAGTCATACAACCTCCTGTCCTAACGAGTCTATTTGAAATAAAAAGGACCTCAGAGACCTTTAAAAGCAGTTGTTTCAAACTGTTCACAGGAGTCCGAGTGGCTCCAATCGCCACCAAACAGTACCATTCACTTTTATTTGTTTTATAGATTGAGTTCTACTGGCTGAGATTGTTTGAATAAAAGATTCTGCTGCTAAAATAAAATTTAAAAATCATTCTTCTATTCCAACTCTTGAATTTTATTGACGAGGCAGTTTAGACTTTAAGTAGTGACCTGGCTAAATCAGATATTAACAGAAGTGTGCCTGTAATCCTAGCAGCTGAAAGCTAAATCTAGCTTCTTCCTATTTTTCCATGGTATCCTTACAAATATTTAAATGAATATATTCATATATATTACTTTTAAGTTGTTTTGTGTAAAAAGAGGGGAGAAAAATTGCTATTTTTGCATTTAGACTTAAATTAAGGATGAATAAAACAATAGATAGGATTTGCATATTAGTAACAATGGCAACCTTCTGAATTGCTTTCATTTTGCTGAGTTCACTGACTGTGCTCTGTGAATTAATTCTTTTGTGAAAAGCTATTGAAAGATCAAGGAATTCAGAAAACAAAACAACAGAGAAGTGTGCTGTTTCATATCTATTTGTTTATAAAAGGTTCAAAGTGAGATTGTTTACAGCACAAGTCTTGTTGATATTTTATTTGCTTCTTAGAAGAAAGATAGTATTCAAAAGTTGATTATATAATCATGCAGATAAGATTTTGCGGTGATGAATGAAATGTTCTGAGAGAAAGACCAAGGAGAAAAACCATGTTACAATTTTGAACTACATTTGGTTGGCAGGTGACTTTGCAAGACTTGAAAATAGAGCCCTATTCGATTCCTTCAGATAAAAAGCTTAAGCCAGCCCAGCATATTTCAGATTTGCTGTTTCCTGTGGAAGTTTCTCAGTATTGTCCTGCCAAACTTATGGCATGAAAAGAAAGGGGAGGAGGGAAAGGAATCCTTAATTATTCCATCTTTCTTAATCCTGACCTTTCCCTTAATGCCATACCCCCTTTTCTTACCCAGTGGCTTCTTGGATAAAGGAAGGAGACAGGAAAAAATGGAGGAACAGACTCAAAGTATGCTCCCCAATGATTTGGTACAATGAGCATCGGGCCAGCAGAGTTAATACCTCCAACAGGGAAATTGCAACAATGTTCTCTCTTGCTTTTGCCATTCTAGAACTTCTTCGATGTAAAATGAAAAAAGTAATCTTGATAGTTAAAATTACAATTACTTCCTTTTTGGAATGAGGCAGAACTGCAGAAAATATTGTCCCTCCATCTATAATAGTTGCTTTAAGATAAGTTTCCATCTGAAATTTGACTATACTGTGCTCTACTATCCTGTGCTCTAGTCTATACAGCTCGTACAGATATGACTAGCTTTCCCCTGAATTTAGTTCTTCGGTTTTCAAGGAATCTTAAATTGTTAGTAATAGTACAGTTAAAACATTTGGTTAACGTATAGAAGATAGGCCATGACATTTAACTAAACAATAAAAAAAAAAAAGCCAAGGCCCTTAAAAGTTCTTCATTTTTATTCTCTTCTTGATTTGATTCATCTTGCATCTGGTTTCCTTCCAGAGGAATTTTAAGTTTGGATGTTTTAGTGTCACCTTAGACACAAGCTAGCATTAAATGCAGTATGAAACTATAAAATACATAGTTTCCATAGGCTCAGTCTTTGCACTGTAACCGTCTGATCATTTATTGATACAGTAGTACAGTAATCCGTTAGATGACCTGATGACTTATGCTTTTTTTTTTCTTTCTTTAAAGCATGTTTGTCAGTTTGTGAAAAACATTAAAAAATTGCTTTTAATTGTTTTAAAGTAAATCTTACAAATAAATAATATTTAAATGGAACTTATAGTATGATGGGTTATGAGCTTGAGCTCTCCTGAATACCTCTTAGTCTCAGTTTCTTCCCTTGTGAAATGTGATAATTTTGTTCCTACATGATAAAGCTGTTGTGAGGATTAAATGAGATAGTATGTACAATATGCTTAGTATAGCATAAGCATTCAGCCATCACTAGCTGCTATCATCCTTGTCATTATATCCTGTATTCAGGGATTTCGCCACTGTCAGAAATGAGCCTAATGACTTCTTCCATATTTCAAGTTAGCAAGTATTTTTCTAAGATATAGCAATTATGTTCTATAGTACAGAGGTGTATGGCAAATTGAGAAATCCATCTCAATTTAATTTGGGGTTGAGAGCCATTCCCCCATGTTTAATGCAAGCCGAAAGTCTTTATGAAAGTAAAATATCCTTTCAATATAAAAACCTTTGCTCTACATGTAAGACTACACAAAAAAACTGTTTCAATTCTTCCTAAAAATGAAGAGAATGTATCTCCCTATTTCTTTCCATTCCATAAGAGTTACTAGAGCATCTTTGCTTTTATGACATTGACAATTATTTGCGAATGGAACAAACTTTTCCCTTTGAAGGGAAAGCTGTATGTTATTGGAAAGTTACAGTGTTTTATTGTAATGGGGAGAGTTTTACAGCAGGGCTGGATGGTTAGGGCATAATAAAGGCATAGCAAAGCTGTTGGTATATCATGATCCCTCTAACTTCCCAAACTCTTCAACAAATAAGGGATTAACAAATAAGGGTCCTGCTCTCAACTTGCTTCTGAAGTGATATGTGAGTCTGGTCTCAAGTCATTTAATCTGGCCAGCTCTCAAGTTTTCTTGCTTTTAAAATACAGATAAGTATAGCTGTTCTACCTATATATCATGGAAGAAGGGAGGAAATGAAACAAAGCACTATGAAAGTAACCACGAGCCTCAGAAATCCCCAGAAGGAGTCTTTGCACCTTACAAGTGGACTTCTCTGATTCCTGATACATTTATTCATGTACTGTCAAAGAAAATATGAGAGAAGGGTGCTGAAGTAACCATTGGCCTGAGGCATTCAAAAGAAATGCTTTAGAAACCTGAAAATAGTCAAGCTACCACTGAAGATCTAATTAGGCAAGAAATAGGAAGTTTCATTATTCCTATTACATCTCCATGGAAGGAGAAGGAAGATGAGCAGGTCGGACCAGGGCTAGACTACCCAATAGACAACCTAACAACATGCTTACATCCAGGAAAAGAAGGGCTATGTGGAAATAAATAAGTAAGTAACAATTTGACACAAAACAGCTTCATAGCAGTAATCAGAATGCTGTGTTACTTTGAAGTTCCCAGCCAACTGGTTGGGCACTATAAACTTTTTAATCCTTAAGGATGCTAAAGATTTAAAAACAGGAAGCTACTTCTAAAAATCTACCTCTGTTCCTATTGAGAATCTTTCTCTCTCTCTCTCTTTTACTTTTATGTCTTCCTTTTTTCCCTTCTTTCTTTAACTTGTCCTCTCTACATTTTTAGTTGCCCCCTCTGTTAATCCTTCTCTACGAGTCTTCCCCTTTTCTCTATTCTTCAGTTTTTCCCTCCTCTCTCTTGTTCTCCAAAATCTGGGACTCTAGCTACTTTTTTATTCTCCCACAATAGTGAAAAATGGAGGTACTATCTCCTTTAGAACTATTTGCTTATTAGTTAAACAATTATAATAGCAATCCAGATATGAGCAGATGAGTGAAGAGTTTTCATTGGGAATACCAAAATGGCAAGGATTGAGGCTGTCA
This sequence comes from Neophocaena asiaeorientalis asiaeorientalis, assembly GCF_003031525.2. NCBI lineage: Eukaryota > Metazoa > Chordata > Mammalia > Artiodactyla > Phocoenidae > Neophocaena > Neophocaena asiaeorientalis. The sequence goes on along the minus strand of NW_020176571.1, from coordinate 18,159,310 downwards.
GAGGAAAATATATCTGGGCCTTTTTTTTCCCGTCCAAATAGATTTGATAACATTCTAAATGCTCTTAGAAGATACTAGCCTAGAGATATTTTCATCCATAATACATCTTCTCTATTAATAAAGCCAATATTGCCAGGAACACATCAATGATGGAGGCTTTCATTGAGACCATAACACTAATAACAGTCTGATTTTCACCCACTCTCCAGAGATTAGGAAAAAAGTGTGAGTTCTCTTGGAAAAGAAAAACAAAGAGGTGGAAACAGTTCTTTATTTTTATACTAAGAAAAACTGCACAATTGGTTTCTTAGCATCAGCTGAAATGGAGAGAATTGCTTTTCACCTTGTTTGTTTAATAGTCTACTATCAGTATTTTATAGTCTTGTTATCTCAGATCATGGGTGGTGACCCCTGGCTACCTGCTCTCCTGCACACTTACACCATTTAGTGTTCATTCTTTATACATACATGGACATATTAGAGATACAGCTCAGTGCTCTGTCATGACCTAGATTGGTGGGATGGGGTGGTGGGAGGGAGGTCCAAGAGGGAGGGGATAATATGTACACATATAGCTGATTCACTTCATTGTACAGCAGAAACTAGCACAACATTGTAAAGCAATTATATTCCAATTTAAAAAAAAAAAAGAGTAAAGCCAGAAAAAAAAGATCAAGTCTAAATGTTGCAGTGTTTTTTAAAATCTTTATAATTTACAGTGTTAGCAAATCCCACTATTCCTGATATTTTCTTGGGAAGGAAGGTCAAAATGTTTAAGAATTATAAGTCAGAGCTGTTGAATAAGATACTTTTTTCGTATGTGTGATTGTATTTTTTACTTTTTAATTTATAAAAATAACATGCAGTAAATTTGACTATATTTGGGTTATACAGTTCTTTGAGTTTTAACCACCACCATCATCAGGACGCAAGACAGTTCTATTACCCCCCAAATTCCCTTGGTCTCTTTGACCACCTAGGAAAGGAATTCTCTTATCTCCTGCCCAGGAAGTCTCAGCCTGGCTGGCAGGACAGCTGAAGCCAAGAGAAACCAGCTCTCTTAACGGTTCAATAGCTGTTCTTTCACTCCCTCCATTTTAATATGGCTTTCTGCTCTGTCTACTGTCCTTGACTCCAACATTTCTTAGTTCATACTCAAGAGAAAAAACATTTGGTTTTTTCTTTACATTAATTTCTCATCTTATTTTGTTGGAGTAATGGCTTAAGTATTTATTTTCTGCTTTTAAATTTATTTTAAAATTTTTGATTGTGACCCAAAACTTGCAAGTTTTTATTAATCTTACATATATTTATTTTTATTGTAGTAAAATATACATGGCATAAAATTTGCCATTTTAACCATTTTTAAGGGTACAGTTCCATGGCATTAAGTACATTCACGTGTTGTACTACCATCACCACTACTCATCTCCAGAACTACTTCATCATTTCAATCTGAAAGTCCATACCCATTAAACAGTAACTTCTGATTTTCCCATACCCCTAGCCCCTGATATAACTACTATTCTCCTTTTTGTCTCTATGAATTATCTATTCAAGATACTTCGTTATAAGTGGACTCCTACAATATTTGGCTTTTTGTGTCTGGATTATTCATTTAGCACAGTGTCTTCAAGGTTCATCCATGTTGTAGCATGTGTCAGAATTTCCTTCCTTTTTAAAGCTGAGTAATATTCTATTGTTTGTCAGTTCATCTGTTGGTACATATTTGGGCTTTTGTCTATTGTGAATAATGTTGCTGTGAACATGGATGTACAAGGAGCTGTTCTAGTCCCTGCTTTCAAGTATTTTGGGTATATCCCCAGAAATAGGATTGCTGGATCATATCGTAATTCTATGTTTAATTTTTTGAGGGACTGACATAATGTTTTCTAGAGACTTCACTGTCTTACATTTCTACCAGCAACGCACAAGGGTCCCAATTTCTCCACATCCTCATGAACATTTGGTATTTTCTGTGTTTTTTGTTTGTTTGTTTTGATAATAGCCATCCTAATGGGTTTGAGGTGGTATCGCATTGTGATTTTGGTTTGCACTTCCCTAATGGGTTGTAATGTTGAGCATCTTTTCATGTGCTTTATTAGCCATTTCTATATCTTCTTTAGAGAAAGGAGAGTAAGAGCCTTTTAATTGATTCCTGAATAATGTTTGCCTTTTCATTTTTCTCACTTTAGGTGGGCCTTTCATTAATATTTGTTGACTGAAAGAGGGATAATTGAACAAATGAGTAAAAGAATAAGTACTGTTTCCCATTACCATACAGAGCATTTCAGTCTCAGTAACCACTAGATTTGCTACCCGGGGCAGGTTCCTTAACTTTGCTAGGCTACATTTTCATAATCTGTAAATGGGGATATTAATACCTGCCCCACTGGGTTGTTACGTAGCTTAAATGCTATGCAAAATACTTTTGAAACAGTGACATGTCAATATGAAATTAAAATTTGCTAATAAAAATGTTAATATTTATAATTATCTGTTTAAGTTTCATAATACTTAAATGCTGAGTGTTTCTTTGCTGTTCATATATTAGGAGTACCCTCTTAAAATAATATGAAAAATCTTTTTAAAAGTGTAAGCTTCACAGGGACTAGCTCAGTATCTTTCAAGAGATATTTGTTGACTCAACTAAAGAATGATGAATGAATGCACATTTGCACGCACACAGTTTTAAGTTGCCTTTGACCAGTGTGGCTTTTCTCATTACAAACAGTGAATCCAAAATACTGTGTTGCCTCAAACTCTATTGGATTGATATTTTAAAAACCGTTAAGTCTCTGGTGAAGTATTGAGTTAAAGGGAAAGAGTAAGAGTTGGGTTTTGTTTTGTTTTTTGTTTTGATGTCTTAAAATAATAAATTATAGGTGATTTTATCTGAATTTTGTGTCTGACTTTTTTTCTGATTAATTCTATTGCATTAGTAACACCATATCTCTTCTTCTCTGTTGATAAAATAATAGTAATAATATTTACTAATTAAATTGATAAGGCTGTGATGTGGCATTTATAGAGGGTTTTGTGAATCTTTCATTAAAGTTTGTGGAAAATGTGTTATACTAGAAAAGTACTGGATCAGTTGTAAGTCAATTTGATGTTGATATACTTTAATGGGAAAATCTTCCCAATTATGTGAGAAGAAACACTAATGAAAAATACATGTTTCCTATACTAAACTATTTTCACTTTAAATCGGATTGACTTTATCTTCATTTTTTAAATCATCCTTTTAATTTTTAAGCTGGCTGAGATTTGAGGCTGGTGTTCACATATTGATTTCAACCAAACGTCGAAGTGTAGGATCAGAAGAAGAATAAAAGATGGTCCAGATAAAAAAGAGAAATGTTAGATTTTTTAAAAAAAGCTAATTTGTCACTTCATTCATTGAATATGAACTGAATAGACTTCTAACCCTTAAAATACTTTTTTTCCCCTCTTTTTATTGCCTGGAATCTTAAGAGCTTTATCATTTGCAGTCATAAAATGAAAATATACACCAAACCCTCAAAGGGCAAGTATGAAATTAAATTATATTTGGGCAGCTGTAACCTTTTAAAACGATCAGATTCCAGTTAATGTATTTCTTCCTGTTCCAAGTGCTGCCATGGTGTTTGATGGTGGGAAGCAGTCCAAAGGGCATTGGGAGATAATAAATTCACTGTAAATTTCACCCCAAGGCATGTCTCGATACACCAAGGCCTCCATTTAGCAAGGCTGACCTAAAACTCTTGTCACATCCAAAGGTCATTTAGGTTGGGGTTGGTGTGTCCCATCTATCTTTCCTTGATGTAAAGAGTGACAGTTGAAACAGGACTGAGCTCATAAACAGTCATCTGGATATGAAAAAGAAGCTAGCTTTGGAATAGGTGGGGAAAGTGAAGAGAGAACTATCTTTTACATTAGGACTGGCAAATACTGTGCTTTTTGCAAAGTCAGTGAAGGGTCGACACGATCTCGTAGCTGCTGTTTCAGAGCAGCCATGAGTTTGAAAGGGGCATCACTGGACTTGGTTGATCTAGAATCAGGTGCCTTTTCTTCTTGCTTTATATTTGTTTGCCAAAGCCTAAGGTGATTTTTAGTAAGTATTTTTTAGAAGAATGTAATATTTCCAATCTCCTTTTACTTTAAAATAATATTCCTTCCCCCATTTAAATCTTTTCTCTTCAGTTAATTTACAAGATGAACCAACACATGTGAACAAATTAGGAGAAAAATTGTTTTAAAGAAATGAAGCTTAATGTGGTACTGGAATATAGCAATTTTTCTATTGCCCACTTAATCGTATACTTTTTTATTGTGGTAAAATATGCAGAACAGTAAAATTAATCATTTTAACCATTTTTAAGTATACAATTCAGTAACATTAAATTCCTTCACAGTGTTGTATACCCACCGACAATATTTATTTCCAGAACTTTTTAATCATCCCATGGAAACTCTGTACCCATTAAATAATAACTCCCCATTCCCCACTGTCCCCCGCCTTGCCTCAGCCCCTGGTAACTTCTATTCCACTTTCTGTCTCTATGAATTTGCCTACTCTGTGTGCCTCATATAAGTGAAGCATACAATATTCATCCTTTTGTGTCTGGCTGATTTCACTTAGTATAATGTTTTCAAGGCTCATCAATGTTGTAGCATGTATCTCTCAATCATTACTTTTAAGAATGACTTCAGTTCTTTCAAAGACAATATTTTAAAATGTTAAGAATCAGGGATATATAAATGACCAATTATAATAATCATAAGTAATATATAGTGTCATATGGAGAAATATTAGATAACTACTGGACAGATATAACAGAAGAGTTAAGTCTTATAATTTTTCTTGGGGAAAAACATGAAAATTCTTTTCATTAAGGCAGAGATCTCTGTTCATTGATGTGTTCTAAGTGTCTAGAATAGTACTTGGTGCATAATAGGTGCCCAAATAAATAAATATTGAATGAATCAATCAATTTAAGTCAGGAAAACAGGAGTTACAACTGATTATTTCTGTGAACTACTTCGATGATATGTGAGAAATATGTCCTGCACAATTGAAAAGGAAGGCTTTTGTAATCAGAGGAGCTAATGAAATTCGAAATACACTCTAAATGCAAGGTGTATTTTTGTTATTTTAATTGATTTAAGAGTAATATGTGATTTGGGTAGTGCAAAAAGTAGCCAATTTTAAATATGTTTTTCTTATATTTTTTAAAATGGTCTAGAAAAATCAAGGAATTGAAGCAAAATACAGTTTTTAAAATATAATTAAATGCTTAGTATAAATTATATGGAAAAGAGCAAATATTTAAATAAGGATGAGACTCAAAATGTTGAAAATTTTATATCCAGATTTAGTCTATAATTGATTTTGAATCAATTTTAAATCATCTTAAAAAAAGTGATTAGGTCAACATCATTCTAGGTAAAAGTGGGTTATAGGTGAACCAAATCCTTCCAATCAGTTCTTCATATTATTGTATATCGAGACTAACCTTATGGAAATGCAAATCTTGTTACATCATTCCTCTTTTTGAACTGTTCTAGCTTCCCATCTACCTTTCCAAACACCTCTCACAGTACACTGGTGCCTCACTGACCTTCTTCCAAGGCCCTGTATTTGTCTTGTTCTCTTCTACCACAAGGTTCGTCTGCCAGTACACCTTCCTGCTCCATGTATGTGGTTACATCATCTCATCCTTCTGATTTCTAACTAATCATATTTATAGGGAAGCCTTTCCTGGTCCGTCTGACCATATTATAGCTCTCTCTTAAATGTTTTCCCAGCACCACGAGTTGAGAAGAAAACCAAACTGAGACAGTATTTACTGGCAGTGGCCAAGTGGAAGGAGGAGGATGAAAATGCTAGGAGAAATGTTCTTGGGTACTTCTCAGTTCCTTCCTGCCCTACATCTGCAGTAATGTAATTACTATCAGAAGAGCCCAGTCTCTGTCAGAAGTACTATTAGAATTGCCCTCCCCACGCTTGTTCATCTCTTTGCTCCAAAGCCCCAGACCCTACTACTATATCAGAATGACCGGAAAAGAGCTTCATAAGGCATAGAGGTTAAGAGTTATAAACTCTATTAAAAGACTTGGATTTTAACCTCAGCTTACCTGTGTGACTTCGGACAAATGACTTTTTCTTTCTCTGTGCTTTAGTATCCTCCTCCACAAAATAATAATGTATTTCCTAAGGTTGTTGAGAAGGTTCAGAGAGATATGGCCTGGGCCTGGCACACAGTAAGCTTCCTGTAAACTCTAGCTACTATGATTATTTTTGCTGCTGCCGTTATCGTTCTGTATCCAATCTCTCTTGAAATTGAGATTAATTCATCTTAATGTCATGTACTCAAATATCCAACACTACTTAATATGCAATATTTCCTTAATCTTAATGGTTTACAATGAAAGAAATGAAGGAAAACATAAGGGGGAAATCCACAGGAAGAAGTCTTTTTAAATTTAACCCATCACATGTGCTGTCTATTAGTACTAGCAGTACAACTAAAGAAAAAAAAAATCTTTAACGGCTGTGCGCTTTTTTCAGGGAAAGTAGAGTTCTGTCGCTAGAGATTAAAGAAGTTTTTCACTCTTGAAGCCTTTAACCCCGGGTCTTGGAAACTATCTTTGACTCAGAGCTTAGGAAAAACCTTATTACCAGTGGCCAGCAGGTAGGGGAATCCCAGTGGGGTAGAGGGAGATAAATTCATCATGGAAAGTTGAAGTTTGGAAAGCACCTTCACACTGTAACATTGCTACGCATATGGTAAGTTTATGTGGTACGTAATAGAAAAGAGAATTTTAAGGGATACTCAGCCTCCTAACACTACTAGTTACTTAACCTCGGGCAATTTATGAGCTTTCACTCCCCCCATTGAACACACAGAATTGTTACGGTGATCCCTGAAATAGCATAAAGACGAATAGCGAAGTGGGTGGTGCATCATAGTCACTGAGGAGATCATAGATATTGCTCTTCCTCTCCCAAATACGCCAAGTATTTTTAAGCATTCAGCAAGTATGCATTCTGGAAGTGAGTCTGTTTTTTATAATATACAAAATAACATACATAGTCTGGTTTAATGTGAACTAACACTCATTTACTTTTTGTTCTGAGTTAAAATCCTCAGTGTTTTTAATGTTTTGATTATGTTATACACCCTCCCCCCCAACCTACGGAGATTTCACACTTATGAACTTAGCCAAAGATAAGTGTTTGCTTTAACATTCTTTCTGATAATACTCAGCTTTTCTATATTTAATAATGAATTCTTGGTAGCAAAAGATTTTTCTCCCCCAGTAAACAAGCATTTCTGTGCTTATTGTTACTTCGAAAGGAATTTCAGCAGTGTTTTATTCCCATACGTTAAACTAATTAAAGATAGGAGTAGAGTCACTGATCTAGAAAAGATTTGAAGAGCTTTCCAGCCAAATGGAGGTGTACTTACTGGTTGGTGACCTCAGGAATAGCTGCAGAGTATTTATCCTCCCACAGTAATGAACAGCAAGTCTGGAGTGGCATAGAAAGGGTCAATCGAATAGGTCACACATCATATGGGGAGGCAGATGTTGGAACATATTGTAATGGATTACTGTGCAGTATATGAAGATGGCTTGTGGAGTAGAAAAAACGAGGAAGGAGTGAGAAAGAGAGAGAGAGAAACTCTCAGTTGGTGTTTTCTTGCATGACTCTCGCAAATCTATCTGGTCCTTTAAGGGACTGCTTCAATTATAAAAGTCAAAATGTTTTTCTAGCTATTCAAGGTTTATTGGTGTGTAATAAAATGAAGAAAGCCCTTCAAAATCTATTTCGTTTGAAGTGTTTCTTATTTATATGCTTCAGTATCTGCAGTGTGACAGAAACAGCATGAGAGCATCATACCTGTGAAAAAGGTCTTCAGGTTTAAATAAGTTCAAATGTATTCTTTAATTTTTAGCAGGATGCCGTGTTCACACCCTCTCAACACTACATCCCTCTCTGATAAGCTCTGTATTCCAAGTATCACACTGAGTGGATCTGAATTTGGAATAAAATAATAAAGATTGTCTATGTATTATTAATATTTGGTGATGGCAGCTTTACATAGATAATATCACTTTTGTACATGTATTTACTATAGCTTTTTAATAGTAAAACCACACTATAGCCAGACATAATATTTTACTTTTGTATTATAACTTTGCCAAGACATATCACCCAGGAGTGATGTATTTAAGGAGATGTGGGTCATAGTAGCAGTAGTTTCTGCCTTGGAGGCCCTAGCAGGCAGCCCCATATTTCCTCAGGCAGGTCCTCCAAGCGGCTCACCAGTTTTCTCTAAAGGCAAAACATTCCTTTCTGAAGTGAATGACAATTGTTTTCCCCTTTTAGCTTGTCTTCCTGCAATCCTGAACTCATCTCTGTGTGTCCGCTGACCATCCAGCCTTTCGGAGACTTTATCCACTCAAGTCATTCCCTTGCTTAACCTGCTATTGAAACTCTTACATTCCAACAGCTCCGGATGGTTCTTTTTTTAAATTATGCACCATTGATATACCATTAGTTATCCTTCATTTCCACAAATCTGTACTAGGTCTGAATTTACTTACTCTTTCGGTTTGATATGTTTCTTTCTTTTCCTCAAGTTTCCTTACGAATTGTGTCCAAATACACAAGATCCTGGATCTTCCACATTGCATGTACTTACTTGAACTTGTTTCTCCAAGTGACTCCAGTCCCTGCTATACCCAGACTATCATTCCCTTTGCTCCCTTGAGAATAACTCTTCAATTGCAATGCCGGATGGGAGATGAACTGCAAATGCCTCCCAAATTCCTCCGGCACCTGTGATTCCCCCAATCACTTTCTCCCATGGTCTCCAGGAGATCTGGGGAAGCAACAGGAGAAGTGCTTCACTCCCTCCAGCCCCCATCCCACTTACATACCACCAAGGAGTGTAGAAGAGAGCTCTAACCATCTACTCCCTTCCCCAAGCCTTTCACCCTCAACACAGACTTGACAAAGAGTCTCAGTCTTTAGAGCTGTCTGTCAACTCTGTCTAGTCTCCGTTTCTTCCAGCAGTCCCCTTAGTGGTTAAAAAAAGTCATCAGCTTTCAGAGCTCACTTTGATATGCTAGTGTTCCTTGATGGGTACAAAGAGTGCAGGGTCCTTTACAATCGGTATTGTACTTCTCTACTAGGATTTTTGAAAATTAAAAAATTTTAAATTATTGTGTAAGTATATAAAAATTATATAAGAGGAAAATATGTTTATTTCTGGTACTTATTATTGTCATTATATTGTTTATCATTATGGACCTTTTGATAAAAGCTATACACTGCTATTAAACTGGCCCCTCACAGTCTCTCTGATAGGTTTTACTCTTTAAAATTGAATTCAGGTGTCCAGAACCCTTACAACTCAACAATAAAATAACCCGATTTCTTAAAGGAGCAAAAGATCGGAATAGACATTTTACCAAAGAAGACATAGAAATGGCTAGTAAGCACATGAAAAGATGCTCAATGTCATCAGTCATTAGGGAAATGCAAATTAAAACCACAATGAGATACCACTTCACTTCTACTAGAATAGTTATGATCGAAAAACAGACAATACCAAGTATTGATGATAATACACTGCTAGTGGGAATGCAGAAAGGTTCTTTAGAAAGTTTGGCAGTACCTTGAAAAAGTAAACATTAACTTACCATAAGACCTAGCAAAATCCAATCCTAGGAATTGGGTAGCCAAGAGAAATGAAAACACACAAAGACTTGTACTGGAACATTCATAGCAGGACTATTCATAATAGCCTAAAATTGGAAACAAACAAAATGTCCATCAACTGGATAAATGGATAAACAAATATGGTGTATCAATACAAATGAGTACCATTCAGCAATACAATGGAACAGACTACTTACACGTGCTACAACATGGAGGAACCTCAAAAACATGCTAAACGGAAGAAGCCAGATCTCTTTTTCTTCAGTCTCCTCCAGCCCTGCCCCAGTAGTGTTGACTGCAAAAGAAGATAGCCTCACATCTAACCCAGGGGAAGTAGAAGGAGTGTGTACTTTTATTTTAAAAAGGGAAGAGGAAAGTTTCTCTTAAAAGTTCCCTCTATGGTATATAGGAAAACCTTAAATACTTAAATATATTTTGTTGGTGGATTTAAAAGTTAACTTTATGACTTTGCATGTTATGTTCACTTACCTGGAATATCTTTCCATTCTAACTTTCTCTTACAATTTCCTTGGAGACGCCTATCTGGCAGGGCTGCAGCTGGGCCCCACCTTAGCAACGCTTTAAAAGATAGTCACAGCCAAGAAAGGTATCCCATCTAGGGCAAAACCATTCGTCTTCTCTTGAATGGAGCTGCGGGTAAGAACAGGAGCACAAGCTGTGGGTCTAGTCTTAAAACATCAAGGAGAGCAGGAATCGAAATTCACATCTGCCCTCCACATCATTTTTGTGTGCGGAGGGGAAAATACACATAACGTAGAATTTGCCATCTTAACCATTTTTAAACGTACAGTTCATTGGCATTGAGTACGTTCACATTGTTGTGCAAACATCATCAGCATCCATCTCCAGAACTTTTTCATCTCCCCAAATTGAAATTCTGTACCTATTAAGCAGTTACATCCCTTCCCGTCTCCCCACCCGACCCCCAGCTCCTGGGAACCACCGCTCTTTATGTCTCTATAAAAACGACTACTCTAGGGGGCTTCCCTGGTGGCGCAGTGGTTGAGAGTCCGCCTGCCGATGCAGGGGACGTGGGTTCGTGCCCCGGTCTGGGAAGATCCCACATGCTGCGGAGCGGCTGGGCCCGTGAGCCATGGCCGCTGAGCCTGCGCGTCCAGAGCCTGTGCTCCACAACGGGGGAGGCCACAACAGTGAGAGGCCCGCGTACCGCAAAAAAAAAAAAAGACTACTCTAGATGCATCATATAAGAGGGATCATACAATATTCGGTCTTTTATCATTGGCTTATTTCACTTAGCATAGTGTCTTCAAGGTTCATCCATGTATTAGCATTTGTCAGAATTCCCTTACTTTTTAAGGCTGAATAATATTCCACTGTATGTATATGACACACTTTGCTTATCCATTCCCCCCTTGATGGACACTTGGATCTCTTCCACCTTCTGGCTATTGTGACTAATGCCGCTGTGAACATAGGTGTACAAATATCTGTTCCAGGCCCTGCTTTCAATTATTTGGAATATGTACCCAGAAGAGGGATTGTTGGATCATTTGGTAATTCTGTTTCATTTTTTGAGGAATTGCCATAGTGTTTCCCAAAAGTAGTTATACCATTTTATACTCCCAGCAGAAAATCTCAAAGGTTCCAGTTTCTCTACATCCTCACTAATATTTGTTATGTTCAGGTTTTTTGATAATAGCTGTCCTAACGGATTGTGAAGTGGTATCTTATTTTGGTATTCATTTGCACCCAGCTATTTTGAAGGTGTGTTTGTCCAGATGGGAAAATGAACCATATTTTATTAAACACATCATTAGCTAGATATGTAAATTGTAAATTTATATATATTTGGCATGTGAGTTTCTATTTGCACTTTTGCCCTGGAATCCAACAAATTTAAGGCCTATTGTGTTTTTCATGCAATATGCTCGAATAACCTCAAAAAGAAGAGCTGACGGTATTAGAGCAAGAAGTCCATGTTTTAACTCAAGTTGCTCTGATAATTTTCTGTGAAGAAACATTATGAAAAATAATGTGCAAAGCAAATTTATTCACATTGAAACATGCTGATATGTTTTGAAAGATTTTCTTCAGTACATTAGTTTCTCTTTAAACTCCACATTTAAGTTACATTAGGAAGCTGAAATTAAGCCATAAAGATAACACTTATGGAGCCTTGAAATTGCTTTCTGAATTTTTTCCTCACAAATGTTATTCCTTGTCCCTGCCCTTAAAAAAACAAACATGCTTTTCATATACATCGTATCTACCATAAATCTCTCAGGTTAGATTTAAACTTTAGAAGTACACATTTATCAACTTTTAAAATCGTAATAAGCCACAACACACACATTTTAAAATCTCTAATCAAAACAGTTAACACATTGTAGACATATTAATTTTTATTGCCAGATTTCAGTTACTACACTTAAAAAAAAAATCACCTCCCATTTCTGTACATATATTTGAACTTCAAGATGCTATTAACAAGGGAGTTTTTAGCTCTGTAACGTTCTTTTTGAAGATTTAGGTCTATATGTGTTTGCTTAGGTGAGAGTTTAGAAGAGACTCCTACTTATTTCTGAGAGCTTTCTTGATCACCACGTGTGATAAAGGCTTCAACTTTCAGCCCTGTGCCTCTTTAAATTCTTGGGATAGTTAAAACAACTTCATTGGTCTCATTTAATTAAATGTTAAAATATGTAAAATTCATTTATAGTTATAGTACACCTCTTTTTTCTCTCTATGTATCAGTGTTTGACATGAAATTTCATTTGGAGAAAATGATCCTACTTATAAAATAATTTTAAACAATTAATTTAGCAAAAACAGCATTAAGTCGTTGTGCAGTGTGTTGGCACTCTTCACTCAGATCATGGAATCTTTTTTTTTCCTTTTTCCTTTTCACAACTGTTACTTCAACTCAAACTATCATTCAAATTACTGCTGCTAAATTTTGATAACCTCATAAATGATATTACTCTTGTCTTTATCTTAGCTAAGACAATATATATGTTTTAGCTTAAGACATATATATTGCTCTCAAACGTTCAGTGGCTTTCTCTTGCCTACATATTAAATTTAAACTCTTTTGCTTATATTTCATGATTTTCTGTAAGTTGAACGTAGCCTGCACCCAGTACTGTTTTGTTCTTCCCAAGGTTTGGGCTCAATTAGGTCACTGTCCTGTCTACCACCTACTCTCTCACCTACTGTTCCACACCATCCTCTCTATTCCCTTTGCAACAGCCAGGTCGTTCCTGCTCCTGTACCTGGCTTTAGATTGTGCTCCCTCCCTAGAATGCCACCTCTTTTATTATGCTCGGCTTAGCTACACCTCTATAATGAAAGCATATCAGAATGCACTGATTCATTTCCTTTTTTGTCATGCCTTTAACAGTGGCGTATAGTTACATATAGTACACTTATATTCTCAATATCTTATGTGTACCAGTGTTGACTTAGGGAAGAAACTATGTTTATGCATTTTCTGTGTCCCCCACTGTACCTAGCACAGTCCAGAGTCGGTAGTAGGAGGTTAGCACGTAAATATTACCTAGTTCTTACTTGGTATAATTAATCCATTAATAATCATAACTGTTACTTATTGATCAAGTGAGTGTTTTATGCACAGTATGTGATGTATTTCTCACAGCAACCATGCAAGGTCAGTTTTATTTATCCCTGAATTTGCGGATTAAGGAATTGTGGTTCAGATTGGTCACCCAAGGTCACTAGCTCAGAGCTGGGGTTAGAATTGTGGTTTGCCTTCCTTTTAACTGTCCCTCTAAAAGTAGAAATGGTCCTTGAAGGAGCTTAAAATACTGAAGAGACAAAGATGTAGTTTTACGGAACAGTTTGAGACAAAAGTGAGAGTTACTTATATGTATAGATAAATATATAGAAACATACTTATGAGCACATTGGCACCAAGACCCTAAGTAACCAATGAATAGATTCCAACCTAATTGTATGTGATTGTCTCCATTAAAAAAGAAAAATATCAGGCTTCCCTGGTGGCGCAGTGGTTGAGAGTCCGCCTGCCGACGCAGGGGACGCGGGTTCGCGCCCCAGTCCGGGAAGATCCCACGTGCCGCGGAGCGGCTGGGCCCGTGGGCCATGGCCTCTGAGCCTGCACGTCGTCCGGAGCCTGTGCTCCGCAGCGGGAGAGGCCACAACAGTGAGAGGCCCGCATACCACAAAAAAAAAAAAAAAAAGAAAAAAGAAAAAAATTGTCTGAAGTAGGTGTAGGGATGGAGGAAGGGAAAGGGAGTGAGAATGCAATATTTTAAGTAATATAAAGAATAGAAAACCTAATGCTCTGTGGGGTTGGGGAGTTTTGGAGATCAAGCCAAACCCATAACATATCCGTTTCAAGATAAGGGTCAGATTATTCTTCAAGGTAAAAAAGTGTTATTCTGTTAGTCTGGTTAGCATCATGCCCTGAGTGTTCTCCTTAATCTTCAGCTTTTTACGTTTAGGATCTCTCAGCTTCTTTCTGATGTTAAGAACAACTTGACTGTTTTTCATAAAAGTACATTTATCATAATACACCTTATATTTAACTCTGGGTTTTCTCTACTATCCTTTTTTTTTTTTGTGGTACGCGGGCCTCTCACTGCTGTGGCCTCTCCCGTTGCGGAGCACAGGCTCTGGACGCACAGGCTCAGCGGCCATGGCTCACGGGCCCAGCCGCTCCGCGGCATGTGGGATCTTCCCGGACCGGGGCACGAACCCGTGTCCCCTGCATCGGCAGACGGACTCTCAACCACTGCGCCACCAGGGAAGCCCCTCTCTACTATCCTTTAAAGTAAAATGTGAACCAGGTTTTTGTTTAAACATTTTTATTTATATATAATTGCAAGTGACTATAATTATATATGTACGTAATATGTAAATGAGTTCTGTAGTTCACAGGATGCTTGTTACTTCAGGTGGCTTTCCAGTTCCCACAAATTTCATGCCCCTTCCCGCTCACCAAGGTCAGCCAGTGATTCTGAGATTATAGACCTCCCTCAGTACAGATACCTACATGATTCTTGATTCTGCTTTAAGAACATCTAATAAATGAAATAAAATACTAGTCATCTCTAGACTTTCTTGTTTTAATATCAGTCAACGCACATCTTAATGGATAGACAAATGGATTTAATTTTTTGAAAGGTTGAATTAAAATAAGTCTCAGCAGCATTTAGTTTTTAAGGTGCCTACCCTTGATATATAACCAGGTATGAAAACCACTGTCAGCTTCTTTAAATCTACTGAAAATTTGTTTTAACTTGTGAATGGCCAAATTAGGTCCCAGCAGTATTAAAATTTCTGCTTTATTTTACTTGCACAGACCCAAACTATGTTAGATTCTCTGAGACTTGAGGCCTTTTTATGCTTCTGTAATATAATGTAAATTTAAGGAACACATATATTTGACACAAATTAAAATGTATTGAAAATAGATCTTTCCTACTTCCAAACCTTGGCAAACTAGGAAGATCAGATATGTGTGGTAGGAAATGTAATGATCTGGAAATAGTGGAAAGTTAAACACAGTTGGGGAAAAGTAGGTCTATATATCAACTCTTTGCATAGAGAAAGCCAAATATGAGGAAGGGGATATGCGAGATTGGGAGGATTGAAGTGCTACTTAATGTTAGCCATACTGAATGAGTAATAAGATTATGACTTTTTCATCATTAATTACTTTAACTCTCTGTGTTTTGTAAAAATACCAGTTATTAGTATACTGTTCTAGTAAAAATATGTATTTAAATGGGCCCATGTATTTTCCAAATTTATCTTCTTTTCTACTCAAAGGAATTTTTTAGGATAATTTAACTGAGGTAAACCTTAATTTCATATTTAAAAGGTTAAAATAATGCATTTATTTGAATGAAGGAAGAACATGTATGATTTTTCTTAATTCCAAGTATATACCATTTCCTACCTTTAAATTCATTAAAGTGTTTGGGAACATATTTATACTTCTATTTCTAATAGTAGTTCTAATACTTCTTTGGAAGTTGTGAATCTATAGTGATTTATGTTTAAACATTTAATTACCTTTTATGAGTGACTGGTCCATCTATTTAATTATCTAATTAATACAAATAGTCAATATTTTTTCAATAGTTTGAAATAATTTTTTAATAATCAAATTCAAATTTTGCATAACTATTTTGTTCACATTTTTCTTTTTAGCTACAGAGGTTAAAATTTCCCATGTCATCTTTAGTAATTATGGAACAATTTTATATTTTGTGTATACTAAACCAGAAATATGTGTTGTTACCTTCTAGGAATAATAGGCACTGGAATCATTTTTAAAGACAAGGATATAATATACAGTACAGTGTGAAATTTACAATATGTAATATAGTTATCCAGCCAGTATTTTAAAATACATATATTTTAAAATTCAGTACACTGGAAAAAGTTTTAATTTGCAAAGTGATATCCTGGGTTATTGGTTATTTTCTTAATGGCTTCATAAACAGTTCAGAAGGATGATGGAAGAAATTACTTTGTGAATTGCAGAATTTAAGACACAGGTTTTTAACTCAAGTGTGGGAAATGCACCATTTCTGATACTTTGAAAATGGTACACTCCCACTCATCATATTTGACATCATAACCTTTTACTTTTTATGTAATCTGTTAAAGACTTATGAATTAAATCTTATTCTTTCTGATTGACTGGAGTAAGAAATAACATAATTCTAATGCATGCCAAAAAAATTTTGGGGGTGGGACAGTCATTACTGATAGTATAAATATACTTCTCTCGTGTTTCTTTTGTCTGGAATGTATCTTGCATTAGTTGACATAAAACAATAAGCTATAATTTTAAAAATAATTTTAATGTCCTGTTTTCATTTAGAGCAAAGCATCTAGAAACTCTGAAAAATGTAAATATATTTTCATGTATATAAATGCCAGTCTTCATTATTTCATTTATAGAGAGACCCAACTTATCAGAGTCTCTGGCTTATCCTGAGCAGTTTCAGCCTTTGAAATTTCCCTTTCAGAGAAAAACCAAGATAATCCAGAGAACTATTTCACAGCACTTTTCCTTGAGAGCTTTTTTCTTTAACATCAGTCTTTTTATTTATGGAAGTTCTAGCTAGCATAGTAAATGCTATCCATGAAATCTTAAGACAAAAGAGAAATAAGAAATTGGGTTGTATTTTAAATATATATACACACATATATATGTATATATATGTGTGTATATCTATACATTTATTTATTAATATTTGTATATGTATATATAAATAATTGCTTCTTCAATCAGATTTTCACAAAATGCTAAATGGAGACGAAAGCGTATTAATCTAAACATTTGATATGACTATTTGAATCTAAAGCAACCTCCATGTTTTAAGATACTACATGATACGACCATCATCATCAAGTAAAATTTTCCCTTATTATTAAATTGATTTGTTGAAGAATTTTTATTGGTTATTTAATAAGAATTACTATGTGATGGCTTAGTCGAAGAGTGTGTGCTTTAGATAGTATTCCTTAAAACCCTAATCCTCAAGATTATCTCAAGTTTGTCTGTGTTTATATATCATGAAGTAAAGTGGCATTCTGGCAAGCATCCAGTTAACTTTTATCAACTGAGGTAGACTGACCCGATAATGTTCTTCAAATAGTCCCCTTCCATTCCCTCCCAGTGGCTTTTTTGCATTTCTACACAGCTAATAATCAGAAAAAAATGTTACAGGTGCCCTTTTCAGCAAGTCAAATAAAGGAAATATACAGGGCTTGAACCCATATGGATAGTAAGAAAATTACTTGGTGTATGAAGCTTCATTCTTTTGTAACACACCGTGTAAATTTTTAAATGGTTAAAATAAAGGTATTAACCATATAGTATGATATACTTTTCCTCCACTGATGTTGGCAAAGAGTAAATACGGATGACTGTTACTTGTTTTCAGTCCCTGTATATACTGAAACTAAAATTCCTTATGTGTCATATCTGTCATTTATCCCCTGAGAAGTAAGTCATGACAGTTGAGGTGACAGTGTCTTTCTTTAAATATTCCAGGGCACAAACAAAAAGACCCAATTGGAAAAATACCACATCTTATTATAGGTATTTTCTGACAGGTGCATTTATTTTATTACTCAGTCCTTATTTTCTCTCTCTCTCTCTCTCTCTCTCTCTTTCTCTCTCTCTCTCTCTCTCTTCTGTAGCAGTTATATGCTGCCCAGCTAGCTGCAATGCAGGTATCTCCAGGAGGAAAGCTCCCAGGCATACCCCAAGGCAACCTTGGTGCTGCTGTATCTCCTACCAGCATTCACACAGACAAGAGCACAAACAGCCCACCACCCAAAAGCAAGGTACCCTTTTGAAGAAACTACATGTTTTGACATTTAGAGTGTACTTTTCATTCAGTGATATTTATTGAATATCTATTATGTGCCAGCAACTGAGCTAAACTCTAGATCTCCAAGGAAATAATAGTCTAGTAGGATCAGTAAGGAAGGTGTCCCTATAAATTTGCATACCTACATTTAGTCACTCGTTTATTCAACAAACATGCATTTATAGTAGGAAATGTGAGTGACACAAATATTTGTAAGATAGGTGTGCTGTCATCAAGAATTTTACAGTCTTATAAAACAGATACCCACCCTCTATGATACAAAGTCTTAGAAGGAGTTGGAGATAAAGTGCATTGGAAGTTATTAGGACAAAGAGATTACTACCTTCAGTGAGAGATCTGGGAAAAGTTTCCCGAAGGGGCAACTGAAATAGACCCTTAATATATGAGTATGATTGGTGCATACAGAAAATGTTTTATATAAATATCAACAACTATTATTACGAGGTATAGTATAGACATAATTTTCGATGTATTATTCAGCCAATGAGATGATCGTGTACAGATAGGAAGATAATACTAGTATTAAAAGTAAGACTGTTTAGAAATAGTTTTGTTTTTAGAGCTAAGGAAACATTTCCTGAGAGAATGTAGAAAAGGATCAGGAGAGTTTCAGGTAATTTGTTTCTTGGCTTAGAAGAAGAGAGAAGCAGAAAAATTAATTTGAATTTCTTTGTGATTTTTAAGATCTTACCTAGATGATAGTATATGAATATATTAAACTTTCTGTGGAAAAAGTAAAAAGAGTAACCATAAAATAATTTTCACTGACGTTAATCAGGGAAATAATCGCACATTATCTAACAATTAGAAAATATTAAGTAGAAAACTGTTAACAGTTAATTTACCCCCAAAATAATACTGTTTTGTCTTTTGCTGAATTACCTAGAAAATTGCTTCTGCTCTTCGTTTCATGAATTCATGTTGAAATGTCTAAAGAATAATAGGCTAAGAGTAGTCACAACGGTTGAAAAAATACACAGAGAAAAAAATTAGAAAGTATTGCAAAAGAAAAAAACAGTCCAAGAATTTTTTTACTCCTTCCGTAGTGCCCTGGCAGGTGCTTTTCACAGTCAGTGTATTAATCCAGAGTAGAAATTGGGAAAGAGAAGAGATGGATTGGGAAAGTGTCCTCCAGCCTCTATCTCCCCAAAACCTCCAAGTCTGTTTATATATAGTGAGATATAAATACGTTTGGAATTGTAACTGAACCTGGACAAGGACCTTAGACCTCACCAGCAACATGTGCAAATGTATAGTGCAAAACATTGTACTTACTACTGTGATATTAGGGAACATGCATAAGCCACTTTTAAGAGCTCTTTCTGCTGTGTAATGGACCTTGCATGTTCTGTGCTTGATGTATACCTAAGGCCTGGTCTGCTTTTCTTCATGATCACAGCAGAACATATGTTTTTAAAACTTGGTAATAATTATAACATTTATTAAATATAATTTCATTTTAAAGCAGTGATGTTTTGGTGTCTCCATGGACCAGCAGTTTCAATGTATTACATGTACAGGCTAACACTGAGAAAAATAAATAGTTGTAGCAGCATAGTCATTGTCACACACAAGTAACTCTGTGAGGCATCATTCTGGGTTTTTTCCCATGACTTATTAATGTGATTTCACATCATGCTTTATAATGATGCTGTACATTAGGACGTTTCATCTTATGATTTGATAGTATATAGTTCACTTGTAAAGGACTAATGGGTTTTTCCTGGTTCCTAGAATTACTTTTTATCGTTAATATCTTCTCCCCAAATGACTCAAATAATCATGAAGCTTTTGATGTCAGTCAGCCTCATCCATTTATGCATCTGTTTATTTGTTCATGCATTCATTCATACATTCAAATGTTTATTGAGCACTTGCTACAATACTTTCTTAGGTAACCATGGCAAATGTAAAAGCGACTGAAAGTTGGCCAAGATTAGGACACTGCTTTATGAGCTATATGGTTCCAGACATTCATAGAACTCCACGGACTGGATGCAGAGATTGATTATTTCAGTAATGTTAGAATTCTCCCATATTCTATGGTTTTAAACACCTCCATTTATTTAGCACCAGTAAAAAAGTGGATTGTGTTTCTATAAGCTATGATTATACTTAATTTTAAAAATATATTTATAGTTTATCGCTAAATTTCACTTTTGGAAAATTAGCCTTCATGAATTTTCTATCATATAAAGTTTAAGAAAACCATGGATGTTGTATTTTTTCCCATCTACAGTTATTATAAAATACATAAAAAGTTTAACCCAGAATAAAGTGCCCCTTTTTAAGAAACAGCCACGATTTAATAAAAATGCGTCCTTTCTTTGCTCATTGTCTTCTAGCATACTGTCTGCCACCATTCTTATTGTCAGAAAAGGTGTCTTAAATGTGCTTGGTGTTTTAGCTCAGCAGTAAAGTTTAGTGGGTTAAAAATAGCCAGACCAATAAATATTACTGTTGTCATTTTAATGAAGAACATAGCTAAAAAAATACAAGCAACAATAAATAAAGAGGTCCCATTTCAATACATGAATTTAGTTTCTTAGAGGCTGGAATTGACATTTATACATGGTATAATAAACATTTTGCCTTCACAAAGCCATTTTAGTTATATATAATTGTTATCATTTATTTTATATATATATATATATTTTTTTTTTTTTGAAACAATCAATTCTTAGTGTCTTGGGGGCATTTTCTGTGTGTTTTATTGGTGGATTTTCATGTCTGTCTTACTATACAATAGAATTATTTTATTTAGCTTTGTGTTATCTGCGTCCCTACCTGGCATAAGCCAAACTGATGATTTATGTTGAAAGTACCTTTATTGTACTTTCAATAGAAGAATAAAATCATAAGCCACATCTAGGTGATGATGTAAGGAAAATGATCTTATTGACAGCTGTCAGAAATCAACCATTTTCTCTGGGTTTTCTTGCCTGCCCTTCTTCCTAGATTTGCCTTTGACTCACAACTCCAGAGAAGGACACAAACAAAACTTATTTGCAATTTGCAAAAAATGGAAGGGGGGAATCAAAGGGAAGGGGCTCCAAAAGACTGTAAAATTGTACAGCATGAGTCCTCTGATGCATGCTGTTTTCAATCTGCTGTGTGCCAGTTGGAGGCTTGAGGGGGTTGTGTGTGCACTAGAAAGGATAATGCTGAGAAATGATAGAGTGGCTGTGACCTCCAAGCTCAGCCTGGAAATCCAAGACATTGATTTCACTTAGCATTCCTGCTGAGAAATCTGGCGGAGTTCAGTTGTAATAAAAGAACAAGATTCTGTTCTAATGGTAATGGCGTATGACAGACATATCACTTTGTCTGTCCTCAGCACCAGAGAGAGGAGAATTGGAGAAAGGTCACCTGATCTTTCCGTGGTGTTGTACGAGTGCTGTACTGAGCTTTGAACTGCCACTTAGGAACATAATTATTTATAATAGTAAATGATAAAGAAACCTTTAGAGGACTCACAGTAACCTTCTAAAAACTGCAGACAGGAAGTGTGTACCATAAACGTGAAAACACAAAAAGAAATCTGCTCTCTTCAAAATCTGCATTGGACAACTTGGATAGCATTGCTGGTTGAATTAGATGTCTTTAAACTTACTGTTTTGAACTGTTTTCATTAATGCCTGACATACTGTCATTGCTTAACTTTTCCTTATTTTTTATGCCTTGATTATATTATACACAGAGACAAGAATTTGTTTTTATAATATATTTTGCCAAAGGTTGAAAAATTAAGGCTATCAGCAGGTTTTAAAAATTTCTCAGGTGTTACATAACATCTTTCTTAATGCATGTACACTTGTCTCTTTAGCACTTATTTAATCTTTTCCCCTCTGTATCCTACTCCAGGACTAATTTTTTTAATATTTAGTTCTTCGGGGATATTCTCCTAGCTCATGCCTATCCTCACAGCTGAGTTTATAGCTAAATATTGATAAAAAAAAAAAAACTTTGAAATCTTGAACTTATGTGTACAAGAGATCAAGTTTAAAGGAAATTTTAGGAAGAATTCTATTTCTCATATTAAGGAAGATTATTTAAAGTCTTGTGTAGCAGTATTGGTCCTTGAATCCCATAGACAATATTGCTGCTCTGAATCTGCTTATATCCCTTAACAAATGTTTACATTGATTTGTTTATAGTTTAGCGTTCTGCCACAGAATGGACACAATTTATTCAGTGACTTTCATTTTTGCACCACATACTTCTTTATTTTAATGGTTTTCTGCATTGTTTGCTGCAATCTTTTCAAAAAAAACCTAGATAGCCTTTCTTTTGTGATAGTAATTGATCTCTTGATAATATTTGTTTGGTAGGAATAAATTATTTCTTTTAAAAATAACAGAATCAATATCAGCCTTAAAATAGTTATCTTAGGAGGAGGAGTATTTTTACCTGGCTTCACATACAACTCACGCAATTGTTGCTAATGAATAAGCTTATAATTTCCATGTTGTCAGGAAATCCTCATATGTCATAGATGTGCTAACCACCCGAACTTCTCATTTTAAGTGTTTTGCTATTGCAAAAGTAGCCACCTCTTGGGAAAATTTTAAGTGCAACTTGTAAATACTATGAAACGTCTCTTGGTATTTGATGAAAACTTATATATTGCCTGCAGCTAACCAAGAGTAGTTAGATTGAAAAGCTGATGACAAGAGAGAATTCCTGGGTGCTTTTCTTTTAACCTTGCTCTGACCCTAGTCATACCCCTGGTCGCACTGGTGTCTCTGTCAATGACAGGAGCACATAGATTGTCCAAATCAATTTTTTTTGTTCTTTTCAAATACTTCTGGCAGTGATGTTCCCATTTGCTCAGCAGTAGCACCTGGGAGTTAGGACAAGGAAAATAAATATTTTTCCAACAAGCCAGAGAAAGCCCTAGCCAGCTGACCAGACACAATCAGATACTTTCAGGGGCAATATCCTTATACGTATTGTTTCAAATTCAGAAGCAAGAAGTGGAACCGTATTGTTTTATCTGATCCTCTTTCACAGACACAGAAATTAAGATCTTTTCTGAATTGGTAGCCAGGTGCTTGTGTTTAGTAATGTCAGGAGTGCCATGACTCCTCTTAGCGCACCTATTTTTTGCTATAATGGTTCCAATCACATGGTTTCATGCTAGCAAGTAAGCATTTTATCAGTACACACTGATCTACAGGGTAGAATTTTATAGTTTAATACTATAAGTCACGAACTGTGGTACATATACACACAAGATTACTTAGCACTGTATGTTGGGAGTATGAGAAATCAGAGGATAATCATGTTTCATCTTAACTGAAAATTAGTTCTAACAGGAGATTTAGGAAATGAAGCTTTTTTGCTAACTTTGAGACAGTGTTCTATAATGCCAGTTGGGGGAAAGGCTCACTACAAAAGGGCACATACAGCCTAACCACAACCAAGTCAAACCACCACCACACTAACTATAAAAACACTGTTTTTAATATTTGACAAAAACATCCTTTCAAGATAAAGCAAAAGACATCAAAGAGATTTCATAAGTTTGAAATGGACCAGGAAGTACTAAGGCCTCCACAGTAGTAGTGGCATCATGAAAAATTCAGAAAGCACTGCTCAACATAACCATAACTTCAATTAATAGTTTCACATTTTATCTGGCCATATAAAATTTTTAGTAGTAGTAGTTGCTAGAGATGTGATTTCCAATATGTAAAAATTCCTAGAATGCTACTATTTGACTTATTTTTAGAGCTTTTCAGGTCAAGATCTCGAATAATCATTACTCAGTAAACAGGGTCAGAACTCGTCTCCAAATACAGTATTTCTAAGTAATCCACAGTGCTTAAATAGCACTAATCAAAGAGGCGCTTCCATTCATCTATATATGTAAGATCAAATAAAACCACGGATTCCTCCTGAAACTATTAGACCTGGTACTTTTGTAGATTTCATGTCTCCTAAAACTTCAGAACAGAACGGAATGTTAGCCTCAGCTAATTATAACCACATTTAAATTGGCCATTTTCTATTCTCATGCTTTAAACACTGTCTGGCATATCAATTAAATGCTAGAATCTCCCTAACACCTTGCTCTGTACAGCTGCTTCGTGCTTTGTTGAATAGCTATCGAACACCCCTCCTTCACCCCGTATTTCAATATCTATGAAATAACAATTTTGTGAGCCTCTGAGATGTGATATGGGTGTGTCATACTCAAGAGGTGAATTCATTTGAGAGGAGTCACCCCATAGAGTTAAACTGTAAATGTGGCCCATTACCATTATCATCACTTCCTGTGTGGGACATAGTTACAGCGGGCATAACATAGTCGCCCTGTCGTTTTAAATAAAATAGTTTTCTTTTTGTGGCCCCTTGTTGCTAAACTGAAATATGTTAAATGAAGTGTTATCAGCAGAACCCCTGTGATGAGCCTTCTCCTTTCCGTTTCATTTGTATTCAGTTGACAGGAATCTCAAACAGCTAGGTACTTAAACAGAGGCTTTTCTGAGCACAGTGGTATTAAATGTCCAAGTAGGTCATTTGGTGATATATTCTTATGACTCGGAAAGCGGGGCGGAGGGGGGGGCATTTGTAACATAAAAACAATAAAAATTATAAAATAAAGAGACAGTCTAATTATAGTGTTGGCATTTTTTTTAAAGGCAAAATATACAGAGGGATTTAGGTAATATCCTTTGAATTCAGCTGGCCTGGCCTGTGTCCCCGGGTATACTGATTTTGTTTTGACAGGAACCTGTTTGGAACACAGCAGCCAGCTCTGATGAGCCATGTCAAAGCTTTTTAATAATGCAAACCATGGGGGAGACAAGAGGGTGTTGAGCATGTGCGGAGACAGGAAGATCCACAGAATCACATTTTTTAAGCGGAAGTTGCCCTCTAGAATAGGTCCTACACAATGCAGATTCACCATCCAAAAAGCTAAATGTTGAAAGCATTTTAATGTTAAAACCAGGCAGTTAAAACCTAAATAGTGTGGGAAAGAAAAACAGACCAATGTGAAAGGATGTCCCTGTATCGGGGTTGGGGGCAGTGTGTGTGTGTGTCTAGTACAACGTCAATAAACGTCATGGCTAAACGTAAGTCATCAATACATTAGACTGAGAGAGCGAAAGTGCACTTCTGTAGTTATCTTTCCTTTTAGGGAATCATTTGTAATTTGGGCTTCCTAAAACATTCTTCAAATCAATTAAAATCCTTTCTTTTCTATCCTAAATGATTGATCAGTGCCTCATTTGAGCTATTGATTAGCAACCCCTTTTCACCCCTTTAGCCTTGACCTGTACTAGAAATGCTTGAATAGAGAATTGAGAAGTGAAACCATGGAGGACCACACCTCAGATTTGATTCATTTGAATACCTTCTGCTTAATCATTCTTTCCTATTCAAAAAAATAGGAAGAATTTTAGTAGTCTCTTTAACAGAGATGCCCCCAAAAGTATAGATTTGTTTTCTACATGGCAGCAAATTATTAATGTCTTATTTAGATAGATGGAAAATAGAATATATGCCTATTTATCTGTTCAGTTTTATCAATAGATTTTTCTCTAGAGAGAACCAAGCATGCCACTAATATTTTTAAACACTATAAAATAGAGAGTAAAAGAAAATAATACAGTAATGAAACAGATGTAAATTTGAGTCAAAAAAATAAAAAGAGGTAACCTTCTAAGCTGAAGGCAGACAAGTTCAAAACCAAAAGTATTCAGGAGTTTTATTTATTTAACAAATTGTATCGGCTGTTTTGTTTATAGAATTATGGAAGCTTCAGTAAGAAGGAAATGCAGAAAATATTCAGTCCAACACACAGTAACTCAGTCGTGGGTTACTTTGCCTCTGCCTAGTCTGCTGCAGTGACAGAAGGAGTCCACCACTCCATGAGGTGGCATTATTTTTATTTTTATTTGTAACATCTTTATTGGAGTATAATTGCTTTACAATGGTGTGTTAGTTTCTGCTTTATGACAAAGTGAATCAGCTATACATATACATATTGTTCCCATATCTCCTCCCTCTTGCGTCTGCCTCCCTCCCACCCTCCCTATCCCACCCCTCTAGGTGGTCACAAAGCGCCGAGCTGATCTCCCTGTGCTATGCGGCTGCTTCCCACTAGCTGTTTTACGTTTGGTAGTGTATATATGTCCATGCCACTGTCTCACTTTGTCACAGCTTACCCTTTCCCCTCCCCATATCCTCAAGTCCATTCTCTAGTAGGTCTGTGTCTTTATTCCTGTCTTGGAGGTGGCATTATTTTATTCAGAGTAACTTAATGTCACAGTATTCTTATTTAAGTAGAACTGTAATCAACTTTCCAGGATTTCAAACTATGGTTTCACTGAATGACAGCTGTATTTGTTAGTAAAATAATAGAAAACCCAACCCAAACTGGATTAAGCAAAAAGGAAATATGTTCAGTCACATTAAAAAAAAAATGTTATTCTGATTTCAGATGTGGTTTAATTAGGAGCCTAAACAGTATCACTTGGAATTGGTCTCTAGCCCTTAGCTCTGTTGTTTTCTCATTCTTTAAAGGACTGTCCCTTTTTAGTGTTCTGTAACACCCTATGCTTACATCTACCATTATTGATTCAACAAATATTAAAGTATGCCTGTCATGTGCCAAATTCAGTTCAAGACAGAACTACAACTACTACAGCTATGAACAGGACACTGTGTCTTCTTTAGATTCTGCAGTCTAATGGGAAGTGATAAACTATGAGTAATTAAAACGACAATTTCATATATTGGTAAGTGCTGTGAAGAAAATAAGGGTAAAAGAGTGCCTAGGGACAAGCAAGGGAATCTCCTTGAGACAGAGCTATAAGGGAACCCTCTCTGAGACTTAAATCATGAATAGGAAAGTACCTGCAGAGGTCTGAGGAAAAGGTTATTTCAAACAGGAGGAACAGCAGTTGCAGAGACTGTAATATATGAGTGAGGTTGACAAATTCAAGGTTTAGAAAATAGGCTGGGATAGCTGAAATGCAAAGAATGTGAGGGAGAATAAGAAATGAAATTGGAAATGAGAAAGACCACATCAGGTGGGACTTTTTCATGTTAAGTTTTGAATTTCGTTCTAAGTGCATTCACTTTTAAAGAGAAATTATGTGTTTTCCATTTGTCGTACGACTTATTAAACTCTTGTAATTATCTCTTCATTGTATTCTTTTCTTAGGGTATTGTGTCTTTCAGGCAAAGGAATTTTTTTCCTTTTATCTTTTGGACCAATTAGTTAATATTTTAAGTGTCTCTACATTACTTCCCTAGAAACACTCTGGAATTTGAGTCCTAATGACACATCCTGGACCTTGCCATTGGAGAGACAAGACAATTTAATGCAACAAATTAATTAACAAATTAATTGCTTATGATGTGTCTGTCAGAGTCCTAGGACCCAAGGATACTGGTGAACAGTGTAGATGGTTCTCTGCCCTCATGGAGCACAGTGTACGTGGTGAGGGATGTGGTGAAGCGATACAGACAGTAAAAGACAATCGCATTAAAGCCTGTTAAGGGCAGCAAGTAAGCACCTGGAGTACGGATTTAACCTACACTATTTCCTGGGTTTTCTTTAGAGTCACTTCCTTTATCAGGTTTTTTTCATTAGTAATATATGAAAACACACACAATTGATAGTACCTGATAACACCTATAGGAAGCAAATTGCAGGGTTGAATTTTTGGAGTGATATTTTGGTACTAACACCTAAGTATTGGTTTTTGAAAAGTCATCTTAAAAAATTATAATTGCGATATACTAGTGTTGATAAGAGTTTTAGAATTCTTATTTTACTTGATCTCTTTTGTGAGTAGGTTTACAAGTCACACGAGAAAACAGACCCTAATTTCTAATCAGATTTTTACTTTTGACATGTTTTCTCTAATTTTTGATTTTTACCCAAAACTTTATAACCCAGTGTGATTCCAGTGCACCTGCCAAGCTATCTTTTAAAAAAACCAGTGAAAAATGTGCTACAGTCTCAAAACAATTACAACAGGGCAGTTTTAAAATTATGAAGAACGTTATTTTCATCATTGGGATAAACTTGCTTTGAGAGGACAACATTCTCTCAAAATCAGCCACACGTTCTCTCTCTTACTGCCTGTCTCTCCCTGTCTCCTTTCCTCCATCTGTCCCTCCCTCTCCTCTCCTCTTCCCTTCTCCCTTCCTCCAGTTACAAGCTTTATTAAAGTCACACTTTTTGTCATATAAACATGCAATGCCACCCACTTAAAAAAAGCTTTTATAAAGCTTATGTAAAACTTCTATAAATAATGTGATTATTTTCTTGTTAAAACTCATTATATGATTTATTTAAGCATGTACATTCACAATGCATTTAAAATCCTATTTGTTTTACTTATATTGAGTTTATATACAAAGTTCTAATGTATCTATTTTGTTGTATTATATTCCATGAAGAAGGATTCCTTTTTAGTTATACCCCTTCTCACATTTTCTCATGCACATACAATATGGTAGTGGCATTAATTTTGCACAAAGTTAACTTAAGGAGAAAGAGAGACTATTTTAATCCAGAGCTGTCCAAAAAGTTATAAAACAGTGAACTCCATCATCATTCTTGCAGTTTCTCATTTCTTCTAATAATCAACTAAAGAACACAGTCATTCTTAATTATAGTTTTTTGAACAAAGACCAGAAAAGAAAATGTGTAACTTGATTAGTATTAAATGTGGAGGAAAAAAATGCCTTCATCATATGCACAGTGAGTGGTGTAATTCACATTGACTGTGAATTATTGTCTAGAGCAGGGGCCCCCAAACCCCGGGCTGCGGACTGGTATCAATCAGTGGCCTGTTAGGAACCGGGCCGCAAAGCAGGAGGTGAGCTGCGGGCGAGCTAATGAAGCTTCATCTGCCGCTCCCCATCGCTCGCGTTACCGCCTGAACCATCCCCCCAACCCCTGTCTGTGGAAAAACTGTCTTCCATGAGACCGGTCCCTGGTGCCAAAAAGGTTGGGGACTGCTGGTCTAGAGTCTACTTAATATGATCAGAGGAACTTGCAAGTATACATTCTTTATTTCACGTATCTTCAAGTTGGAGAACAGGGGGGATACAGAATAGGATTCAAAATATAGAACAGCTCTTGTTTTTTTTTTTTTTTTTGAAATAGGGAACAATCTTAGAATTCTCTTATTTTACTTGAAAATAGATTTGAAATTTTTTCTATACTGAAATCAGAATTTTGCTCACGAAAATTTTAATCATAAATATTAAATTTGAAAAGTACATTCTTAATGACTCAGAATATTGAATACTGCTAAGAACTTGTTTAACAGAGTGCTGCTTGGAAAGCAGCATGTCTAAATATCAAGTGTCTAAATATGAAAAGCTAGCAATTTTCCTTAACCTGAATCAAGTACTTAGGTGTCCTCAGGTTCTCAAGGGAAGAATGTACCCCTTTCCTAGTCCTGGACCTCCTGGTAGATAATATAATTGGATGCTTCTTAGAATTCTACCCCCCTCCGTTTGTGAGCTGCAGGACTTACAATTGCAATATCCCACAGCTTTTAGCACTCGTACTTCCGACTATGGACTAGCTGATTCCATAGGGTGACTTTTACAGGACCCAACCGTTCATCCTTTATGATTTTGGTTTTTCAAAAGAATAAGGATGAGATCTCTAAATTTAGAGCAGAATGAAGACCAGAATTCTTACTTTACAGGTTTTACATTACCAAAATAATATGACAGAAAAAAAAGTATACTTAAATAGAAAAAACAGTATATTCCCCCAAATTGTTTGCCAATACCAGAAAAGACTAGAAACCTTACATTTTCATAAAACCACAAAATATTTTTTATTAAAGCTCTGTTAGATTTCTTTGCAAGACCAGTTATCAGTACTGAGATTCCATATGAGACCTTCACTTAAATTGGGCCTTTCAATAACCAAAGAATCTTATTTTTTCTAGTTTATTATATAATTTGAGCTATTATGGTTTGTTGTGCAATTTTGATGACTTTTGGCAGTGTAGATATTTCATAATAGGAGAAAAAGAAATTGAAACCAAAAATAGAAAGGATGAAGTACTGCAAAAAATTTTCTCTTGTGGTATTTCCAGTAGTACTTAAAATAACATAAGGAAAAAATGCTGTTGTGAAGTATGTACAAAAGCATTATGACAGCAGTAGGAATGTCCTTAAATAGGTACAGATTTTTGTTTTCTATACTTCTCCGTGTAACTCTTTTGAGGATCAAAGTTTCATTTTAAGTCTGCGGGAGCTCAATATTCAGGTCAACCCTATATAAATACAGGGCAAGACAAAAATTTTGGGTCAAGTGATGGAATTTTTAGCGCCGGTTTTTATGCAGATAGTGCTGTCATTTATCTAAAAAATGATGGTTCTGATACAATTTTAAGAGAACCTCTGGGTAGTTTTTGTTTGATTTGGTTTTGCTTGTCGTTTTCTATTAGCATACACAGAGTTGCAGTGAGCTGGAATTCTGATCTGTTGTATCTGGGACCATAATTTATGGACTTGCAGCAAACTAAACGAAGGAAAGATCAATTCCATAAGATTAATCATATTACAAACACTTTCTTTACCCATTGAATTTTAAGTGGCTGCCCCATAATATGCAGTCGATAACTGTTTACTAGATTAAATGTTTATATTATACTACTCAATCTTAATATGAATTGAAACCTTGGTTATCACTATCTGTGATATAGTCTTCACTATATGTCTATTTTTGCAATTAAATATATTAATATAATATTATCTAAGATCATGTATCTGTGTACGTTTTCTGTTATTATTTCAGTCATATATTCTTAGCTATTGTCAGGTGAACTTTTGGGCCTTTGGTGTAACCAAGTTATGTTCTAGAATTCTGGGCATCTTAAAGAAAACATTAAGGAGTTTAATGAGACAAAAAGGAATATTTTTAAAAGTTTTAAAAAATATTCTTTCAAAATGTATTTTGAAATGAATTCTATTTTTAAAAACAAGATCCACTTAGAATGCACAGTTAATAAAATATGATTTATCCTAAATGAGATATCTTCTAGTGGGAAAATGGGAATAGGAATGTCTTCCTTCGGAAAGAGATATATCAATAGACTTGACATTTTGCTTGAAACAATGCTATATGTTTGTTCACTGGTTTATATAATTTTTAAAATATCATGTAATGACTATGTTATTCATAGATGAAGCTTCTTAGAGTCACTCTTAGAAGATGTCAATACTGAGGTTTGTTCAGTAAACACCTTTTTAGCACCTATAATATACTGGACACTGGTAGAATAAAAAAGAACAGTAATTAACACTGTACAGTGTAATGGGGAAGGCAGCAAATAAACTAACAATTAAAATACTGTGGGCTAAGTAATAATCGAAGAATAATATGGAGAAATGGAAAAAAGTTCTCAACACAACCTGGGGAGAAATAGGAAGATAAGGAAAGGCTTCCAGAAGATGTGCCATTTACATGGTTTTTGAAGGAAAATGAGACAACCTGTGCAAAGACTTGTAGGAATGAAAGAGTGGAGTGTGGGAGTTCATCTGAATTTTAAAGAAATAAGGTTTACAGTAATGCATCTCTAGAACTTCGGGAGTGAACTTAAGAAGAATGAAAATGTAAAGATAAAAATGTCTAAAAGAGGAAGTCTAACCATCTTCCCTTGGCATTCTCTAATCTAGCCCCACTTACCTCACTAGCCTAAGTTATTCTACTTTTCTCCCAATCTCAGCAATTTGTGCTCCAAATGGAATCACTTCCTCATGTATCATGTTATTTCACCTCTTTTTGCCTATGTTTGTGCCACTCTCCCTCTCTGGAATGCTTTTGCCCTCTTCATTCCACTTTTCCCTCTTGCCTGGCACCAACTCATAAGGCATATGTCCACTGTCACCTCTATGTGGAATCGGCTATTCCATCATATGTGACCACACTACATAGGCACGTACTCCTTGTATAGCATCACAGCACCTGTATAACTGCACTTGCCTTCCCTTGTATGACTCTGAATCCCTTGATGGTAGGGAGTATATCTTATTCATCCTTAGCATCCGGTGTAATGCTTGACGTATAATCATTGCTCTAGTTCTTTTAGAAGAATAAACAAACAAACAAATAAACGAGCCATCTGTGGAAGTAAGCCAAGATACTATGTTCAAAAATATGACTGAGTTTGGGACCCCTTACGTGGAAGCATCAAAGACCCTGGGCTTGAGGATAATCTCAATGCAGCGTGAGTGGAATACAGTTGTACCTAAGAAAAGTAAAACAGTGCTGTTGTACTATGTCGAAAGACCATATGCACAGAAAGGTTATGGAACCTAAAAGTAAGGTTTGTTATTGTTTATCCTGTCAGTCTAG
The DNA here is from genome assembly GCF_003031525.2 of Neophocaena asiaeorientalis asiaeorientalis. Lineage (NCBI taxonomy): Eukaryota > Metazoa > Chordata > Mammalia > Artiodactyla > Phocoenidae > Neophocaena > Neophocaena asiaeorientalis. Next base: position 18,126,864 of record NW_020176571.1, on the reverse strand, counting down.
GTGAGATACACTGGATTTAGGAAATATGAGTGTCCTGATCATTCAAGAGACATCGTATGTAATGAAGCATACATAATTTACTAGTCCTTACTATGGTCTGAGTGAAGTACAGTCATCCCTTGGTATCCACAGGGGATTAGTTCCAGGACCTCCTTGGATACCAAAATCCACGGACGTCCGAGCCCCCTATGTAAAATGGTGTCGTACAGTTGGCCCTCTGTATCAGCTGCAGTTGGTTGAGTCCGTGGGTGTGGAACCCAGGGATACGGAGGGCCAGCTATACTCACTACTTCTTTGGCCCTGATTCTGATAGTGAAATTTGCATTTCGAGGTCTCTTGAAATTAAAAGAAGAATACCTTAAAAAATTCAGCAATATTTTGGTCAGGTCTAAATTAATGAGTTGACATTCTGACTTATACATTAGCCTCATGAGTTTGTTTACTATGAGTACATCTTCAAGTGAATGGCCTCCCTTATGTATGTTGACAGATTGAGAGTGTACAGAGGGCTTCCCCGGTGGCGCAGTGGTGAGCCTGCGCGTCTGGAGCCTGTGCTTATACTAATATAAGCTACTTTTGTTATATTGTTTAACTGACAGTTCAAGTAAAGTCTTAGGAGGGAAATTAAAAAAAATTTTTCTCTCTTACATTTGTAAGATTATCTTTCTCTGCTTCTCTTTTAGGCTAATCAATCTGCTCAAGTATGGCAGAGAAATATTTCACCTCTACATACATTTGCTTATATATAAACATTATTGATATTATATATATAAACATATATATATTCCATTCTTTACTACAGTAATCAAGAATGCAGATTCATTTTATTTGGCAATCTAATGACCCAAAGCAACATTCAAAATAAAGTCGAATCTAAGGTAAATGCACTCGTTCTTTCTCCTTAGTTCAGTTTAAAAGATATCATCAAAACTCTTATGTAATGATATCATTACAATTGCTATATAAAATCTTTTATGCCATCCAGACTGTGGAATGTATTATTCTCTTAATGTTATGGGTTGGGAAAAATTAAACATGAGGCATTACAGCTGAGTTTCACTACGCATTATTTTAATTGACTATTTCTTAAATGAATATCTGATAAGTCAGTCTTGCAATTCCTCATGCTTCACGACATGCTTAACTCAATACAGACACTTAAGAATCATTACGCTGTGAGAGCCTTAATACAGATTTGAGATCATTATAGTTAAAATCAGTCTCTTACCTGATGCTCAATTCTGAGTCTTTTCATGTTTATTGAATTTTCTTTGGACTATACCTTCAATTTAATATTATAACAATGATAGGCAGAATATATAATCAAGCTAAGCATCTTCAATATGTTGAGAAAAAATTATTTTGTCTCCAGGGTACAACATAAAAACTGGCCTTAACTGCCATTCTATATAAATAATCCTCACCCCTTAGAATTTTTTAAAGACGTCAGTTCCCTCCTGGTCACTGCCATGAAGACAAAGAATGCCTCAATGACTGTATCGAGATTATCATTAAAATAAAAGGATATTTGAAGACATCAGCTATAAATCACTATAAAATGGCCTGTGGGTAACCTTTGACACAACTCATTTGAAATAAACCTGGGATGGATTCATAGCCGTTGGTCAGGCCATTAGGTGGGCTAAAGGTCTTTTCCATCCTCTCTTTCATTTCTTGTAATATTAGTTCCTCTCTAAATGACTGGGCAGCATTTGGATATATATAAATTGACATATGTTTTATGTTGAGATAAAATAAGTCCACTTAAATAATAGTGTTGAGGATGTTTATGGCATTTACTTGAAATATGTACTCTTTTGATGTATAATTTAGATACATGAATACATTTGGAATTTACTTGTAGCTATTTTGTTAAAATATTTCATGATATGATATTATAAATTTTTTGCAAGGGCCCAGATTAATATTATCCACATTGAGCTCTTAATGATCCCTATCATAATGAGGTATAAAAATCTCTTCAGAATTAAGAAGAAACTGGAAGATTTCAGTTATTAGTCTGATTTTTCAAAGAAATTGCTTAACAATTTTTTCCCTGTTGGCATTTAGATAAGAGGCAGCTCTGAAAAGTTGCCTAGACTTAATGGCCCAGTGACTTGGGTTTGAGTCCGAAGCTTAATAAGGTTATGACTATTGGCAAATCTTTGAATATCTCTAACTTCAGTTTCTTTACCTGTGAAGTGAGATTGATAATATCTCACACTCTTGCTGTGAGACTTAAAGTAAGACAAAATGTATGAGGATGCTTTTGTAACTTGTAAAGTTTAGTTGTCAGGGAGTAAATTGAATAGTATTAGAAAATCAGCATTAAAAATGAACAGATATAAAAGTATTCAAATTATTTAAAATAGTATATGGATTATTAAGCTTACTAAATGTACTTTTATATATTTTATGATATTTAATTGACTCTCCCCAAATATTTATGTAACAATAGTGTACAGAATTATTAGCATTTATTTCTTCTTTGGAACTAGCTCTCTTTTTTTAATGTAAATTTATTTATTTCTGGCTGCATTGGGTCTTCGTTGCTGCATGCAGGCTTTCTCTAGTTGCGGCGAGCCAGGGCTACTCTTCGTTGCGGTTCACGGGCTTCTCATTGCGGTGGCTTCTTCTCTTGTTGTGGAGCACAGGCTCTAGGTGCACAGTCTTCAGTAGTTGTGGCTCACGGGCTCAGTAGTTGTGGCTCGTGGGCTCTAGAGCGCAGACTCAGTAGTGGTGCACAGGCTTAGTTGCTCCACGGCATGTGGGATCTTCCCGGACCAGGGCTCGAACCCATGTCCCCTGCATTGGCAAGTGGATTCTTAACCACGGAGCCACCAGGGAAGTCCCGAAACTAGCTCTCTTGATGACAAAATGGCTTTATAAAATCAGCATTTCTTTTGGAGTGGGGAGAAGTTCCCAGGTAAAAATTGCATAATTTTTGTATTCAATTAGGTATATACCATGCCTTTTGTTTTATTAACTCTCTAATAGGTTAATTAGGAGAAAAGGAAAAAGGAAAAAAATACTTTGTCAGTCACAATTAGAAAATAATTGCTTTTGATGAATATCTCAGGGAAGGGAAAATAATCTTTATTTCTGGTAATAATCATCTAACCCCAAGTAGCAAATTTTATAGGACTAAGTGTTCTAAGAGCTCATGCCCTTGACACCTTTCTGTGTTTTCAGACTCTTCAGAAAAAGAGGTGTCAGGATCAACAGAATAAGGAAATGATAACCTTTTGAAAAAGTTCTGAAAATTGCATTTAAATTAAATATCTAAGATCCAAAATCCAAATCCCAGTCCTAGACTAGTGAATCAACCACATTTGTGACAAAGTTTGGTCTAAATAATCTAGACTAAATAAAATACAGGTTTTTTTCAGAAGAATTTCTTTCATGACACTCTTTTAGATTAATCACAATCATATTTCTTTAAATGTAGTTGGCCTTTAAACAACATGGGTTTGAACTGCATGGGTCCACTTATGCAAAGGTTTTTTTCAACAAATACATTGGAAAGTTTTTTGGAGATTTGTGACAATTTGAAAAAACTTGCAGACAAACTGCATAGCCTAGAAATACTGAAGAAATTAAGAAAAAGTTAGGTATGTCATGAATGCATACAAATATATGTAGATATACACATATACATACAAATGTATATGTATATACATACAAAATATGTGTTAATCAACTGTTTATGTCATCTGTAAGGCTTCCAGTCAACAGTAGGCTGTTAGTAGTTAAGTTTTGGGGGAGTCAAAAGTTATACTCAGATTTTCGACTGTGAAATGGGGTCACTGCCTCAAACCCCCAAGTTGTTCAAGAGTTAACTAACTGTATTACAATTTTCTAGCAGCTTCCATAGCCTTAAACTGTTGTGTCGTTTAGTGTCTATATATTGCTTCACCAACTGGAATATAAATTCCTTCTCCCCCATGACTAGCACAGTTGGGAATAATTTCTAAAAAGATGCTTATGGAACAAATTAAAGAATAAACCTATCACATGAAAAAAAAAGACTGGGGCAAATAGGACAACTCTTCCAGATCTATATTCAGAAAGGAAGATCACTAATACTGCTCTTAATCTGACGGGTGAAAATTGCTCTGGGTTAAGATAAGTGGGAGTGAGAGAAATGAGTTTTGCATTTACGTTTTATTTTTACTTATCTTTGGACTTTTAATCCTTTGTTTTCAATGACTGCCCCTTGTCCTCTGCAATGAATGGAGTGAAAAAGAGTTGTAGTTTGGATGTACTCACCTAGTAAAGTTTCAGGTCAAATTAATAGGAAGGGGCTTCCCTGGTGGCGCAGTGGTTAAGAATCTGCCTGCCAATGCAGGGGACACGGGTTCGAGCCTTGGTCCGGGAAGATACCACATGCCGCGGAGCAACTAAGCCCGTTCGCCACAACTACTGAGCCTGTGCTCCAGAGCCCGCGAGCCAGAGCTACTGAGCCTGCACACCACAACTACTGAAGCCCGCGTGCCTGGAGCACGTGCTCCACCACAAGAGAAGCCACCGCGATGAGAAGCCCACGCACCGCAACAAAGAGTTGTGCCCCCATGCAGCAGCAAAGACCCAACATAGACATACATACGTACATAACATGTAAAAAAAATTAATAGGAAGCCTGTCACTAAGAAGTTCCTAACAGTGGCTCTGTTAGGTGACATCTCTGAGTAGAAATCAGTGAGTCCCAGAGATGTCAAGGCTTCAACCCTAAGGGCAAAAAGAAAAAGGAGCAAAGTTCTGAAGACTGGGAAGAACCCTGAAATTCAAGTGGTGGGAATTCATTTGAAGAGATTCAAATATGGAGGGAAACCTTATGGTGGCGCATATGCTCTATTTTGATATTCACTAGTCAAAATGACATTTGCATTGTATGTAGATGTAAGAATTTTTAAAATACTTTATGAAAAAAAAGAGGAAGAAACAGAATTTATCAAGAGTTAGTCAGTGATTAAACTTAACTGTCCATGTAATTATATATTAGTTAATATTTAGTATTTTTCTAGTCAAAGTATATGTGGGTAATAAAAGACAATTAATATACTAATGCCTACCCCCAAGAAAGTTGTACTGTAAAGAGTGGGAGTACTCAGCTAATCCGTAAAGATCCCTTTGAAGAGTAAGGTCTTCTTAATCTATTTAAAATCTGATTATTTTGCCATCAACAATTCAGGAAAACAACTAATGCAATAAAATGAAATGCAGTGGGATGATGGTTATAGCCGCTAATAATAGGGTGCTGCCTTAGTCTTCCCTAACCTTCTTGCTTTATGTTTCATTCACTGTCACATCCATTGCACACACACATACTCATACGCACAGACACACGTGTGCACGTCCATCCTTCCCCAGAGTTCTGTACCTTAGACGATTTGGCCCTTTCTCAAGTCTCCCCAGAATACACCCACACAGCGGTTAACTGTCATAACTGTATTAAACATGAAGCAGTCAGTCAGAGTGGGGTCACCAGACTGTTGGGGATTTGTGCCCTTTAGCACCTATACGTGCATGTGGGGGAATTGGAAATGAGGACTTGGATTTAATTAGAGTTAGTATTAAATGACTTACGTATGACTGTGCCTTCTATTTATTCTCCTTTTTTCTCCTGGGTTGGCTATTTAAAGGTGATCTACGGGGAGGGGAAAGCGTGGGGTGGGACAAGGTGAGAGAGTGGCATGGACATATATACACTACCAAATGTAGAATGAATGGTTGGAAGCAGCCGCATAGCACAGGGAGATCAGCTGGGTGCTTTGTGACCACCTAGAGGGGTGGGATAGGGAGGGTGGGAGGGAGACGTGAGAGGGAGGGGATATGGGGATGTGTGTATACATATGGCTGATTTCACTTTGTTATACAGCAGAAGCTAATGCATCATTGTAGAGCAATTATACTCCAATAAAGATGTTGAAAAAAAAATTTTTTTTAATAATTAAATAAAGATGATCTATCTGCTTGTAACCAGACCAAACTTTCCCCAGGATCTTCAAAAATTTAAATCCCTAAAAGATTGAATCCCCAGATATTTTTTAAGGAATTTTTTTTTAGCCCTCTCAGTATTCCAAGTATTCTATTTTGTTTTGTTGCAAGATCAACTCATTCTTTTCACAGTTTTATGAGTGTTTCCTCCCCCTGAATAATAGGCCTCCATGTGATATGCCTACCTCTGCTTTATGTGACCCCAGTGGGACAAAGAGTCTACACTCATTTGTACTGGTGTTGTTTATATTGCTCTGCTGTTCTTTTGGTATTAATGCCTTTTGTAGATTGAGGCAGAGAGGTTGATCCTGTACATTCAGGTCCAGGTAGAAGTACCATCCCCACCATAGAGGTGGTAGTAGAATTTGATCAGTGTGGCTTCTACTTCCTTAAATTTCATGTCGTGAATCTGTATTGCTCTGAGGACTTCTGCTTTTTTGCACGTGAATCCATTCCAACATCTGATAACTTTGGAGTTCTTGGGGTTTTTTTCACATATATTCAGGTGGAGCTAACAGAAAAGTAACAGTGACAAATGCTTTCTAATTATTAGTTTAAGGGCTGGTCAGGTGGTGCCGAGAAAACACTTAATTCTTCTTGTACACGGAATGACCAACTCTAATTTCTCTAAACGCATTTTTTAAAAGCTTTTGGAGATTTACATTTAGAGTTTAATAAAAGGAACTGGTATGACTGTTAACATCAACTCTTACTGCTCTGTGCTTTCTTTTAGCCTCTTGGTAGAAGAACTGTAAATCATTTTAAAAGATAATAGCAATCATCCAGATGTAATGAATACCACAGGACAAAATAACAATTATTATTAGGAATTTGAAGCTGTCCAGGGACCAGAGGTTAAACAAAGGTGAATCTGAAACACCACACATTTTATACTGTTTCGTGTTATCACTGTCCTCATCAAGTATTATTGTTGACACTTGTATTCCTCCTGTTCTTCTCCTTTTCAAATAGTTCAGAAAATTTACTCTGCAGAATTTCTGTGAGTGGGTTTTCATTTGGTATTGTGAGCTAAAGATCTTCCCATATGACACTCTTCTAAGTAAATGTACAGAAACTATATTTCTACAGTTTATTTTTAGAACGTTTTGAAAATAAAAAGTAGCAGTTAGAGAGTTTATCTAAAATTAAAGTCTCAAAAGCTAAGTTAGAAATGTTCAAGAGAAGGGAGAGGAAATATTAAAAGAGAAGGAAAGAAAAAGGAGAAAAGAATGACAACTAGCTCTCAGAATAAATAAAACTGAGGAAGATTCATGAAATGTATTCACATATTATGGTTGAAGAATGAGAAACAAGTATTTTTCCAGGGATCAAAGTGAGGTCTTGGTAAAAAATGCTTTGGGATCATATAAGAACTTAACATATATTGGCTACAGTCTTCTCTTTTAGAGGATGGATTCAGTATTGCTGCCTCACAAAATATCCCCAAATTTAGTGACTTTAGACAACAAACACTTATGTCACACAGTTTCTGTGGGTCATGAATTTGAGAGTAGATGACTTGGGTGGATCTGGCTAAGAGTCTCCTGTGGTTGCAGTCAAGTTGTCAACTGAGGTTAGTCATTTGAAAGCTTGTCTGGTACTGGCATATTCACTGGGGTTGCAGTCATTTGAAAACGTGACTGGTGCTAGTATATCCACTTGCAAAGTGGCTTACTCACATGCCTAACTAGAAGTACTGGTTATTGGCAGGAGGCCTCAGTTCCTTGCCAGGTGGATCTCTCCATTGGTTGTGTGAGTGTCCTCACAACATGGCAACTGACTTACCCCTGAGGGTGATTTTGTCCCTCAGGAAACATTTGGCAGTGTCTGGCTATAATTTCGGTTGCTGCAACTGGGACGGGAGTGCTACAAGCATCTACTGGTTGAGGCCAGGGATACTGCTAAACATTCTGCAATGCACAGGACAGTCGCTCACAGCAAAGAGTTATTCAGCCAAAAGTCAATAGTGCCGAAGTTGAGAAACCCTGCCACCCCAGAGCAAGTGATTCAAGAAAGAGGAAAGTAGAAGCTGCAACGTCTTTTATGACCAAGCATCAGGAGTCAAACTGTCATTTCTGCAGTATCCTGTTGGTTACGTAGATCAGTCCTATTCACTGTGGGAGGGGAATACACAGGGGAATACCCGGAGGCAAGAATTACTGGGGTGGGGGGGGCATCGTGGAAGCCGGCTATCACAGAAGAACTTTGTGTGTAGAAAGAATGACATTATTTGGTTTAGAAATTTCAAAGAAATTATTTCGTTAAAAAATGAATGTGAAATATTACTGATATTCCGGAAGCCACAATCTTTCCTCTCCTTGTTTTCAAATATATGTATGGGTGTGTTTGTGGGTACAATTTACAGTTTTGAGGCTTTAAATCAATGAAGTCAGAAAACAAGGAAAATAATCTATCAAGGTATTAACAGGGAAAGAACAGGAGGCATTTTAAACAACAAATTAAATGATGAATATGTTTTGAACACCTTTCAATTAATTAAGGGCCAACAGGATAAATGTAAAAGCAATGTGTAATTACCACATTGAAGCAAATGTTCCCCAACTACACTGCTAACATACACGTGCCACCAGGGAAGCCCTATTTGTAGTTTTTTAAGGAGCCTCCATACTGTTCTCCATAGTGGCTGTACCAATTCACATTCCCACCAGCAGTGCAAGAGGGTTCCCTTTTCTCCACACCCTCTCCAGCACTTATTGTTTCTAGATTTTTTGATGATGGCCAACATACACTTTTAAAAGAAGCAGGTGTAGCAAAAGTGTAAAATGGGAAAATGAGGAAGGCACATGAGGAGCTAGACCATATTACCATCAGCTAAATAACTTAAGACTTGAATTTAAATGGCAATCACGTCTAATGGTAACATTAACACAGCAAAAGCATACCTCTCAGAGAATTCCTGGAGTTCTCTCTACCTGGTTAACAAGGCATCTTGCAATCTGGAAGTCCAAAAGTAAGGGTGTGTTCATGAAAAGGACTTCAGGACTACATGCTCTCTAAGATGATAAACTTGATTTTCTGGTGACAGAAAACTACTAAGTATAGAGTTGGGGTGGTCACCTGAGTAGAATTCCTAATTCTTCAGGAGCTAAGAAAATAATTTTAAGATTGTTACGCTTTGTTTTATATTATATTACTTTAATTGACTCTTGCACGTAAATGTAAACCTTTTCTCCTCTAAATTCTTCATGAAGGAAAAATCAAGGACACACCAGTCTTTTTGGAGATCTCATGGTATTTGTTTTGTTTTTCTCTCTACTGTTTACTGTTTTTTCTACTAAACCGTAGGGGGGAAAAAGCCTTATTTGGGTGGGAAAGGCGAAAGAGGGCTCTCACAGTGAACAATAGGGACAGAAGAAGAAAAAGATGAATGTGAACACAAGCTAGGGAAGAGAGGTGCGGCCTCAGTGCACATTGTGCAACTCAGCTTGTCGTGTAGCTTCCGTACTTAATTTAATAAGGTTATTTCATTAGAGAGGATAATAGCAGTATCGCGATTAATTTTGCAGCGTGTTTCATGAGTGCTTTTACTCCTCCCATGTGTTAGTATTGCTACTTACTTCACATGAGTATTTATGATATGTATGGGGACAGTTTCCAAATTGTGTACAGGAAGTAGCCTGAAATTATATACATAGAGTTTATTAAGTCATTGCATGGCTATTAAAGAATCAAAGCATATTTATAAAGAAAACAATGTGTTAAGTGTGTAGACAAACTGTCCTTCAAGCATTCAGCTAAAATAAGACACATTTCCACATACCTCTATATCTAGGGCTTGAATAAAAAGTAAATGCACCTCTTCGTTCCTTTATTACTGGCCACACAAAACTAAAGTCTCAAAGCCACATGCCTAGATGTCAAGCGATTTGCATTTTTCTAATTCCCAACATATAGTAGCCATTATTAAATGGTTGAAATTCCATTCAATAAATAACAAATGAATGGATGGATGATTGAATAAATGTATATGTTCTTGTTCTTTGTCATCAGAGTGCTATAAACTTGTTAACTGCCAAATAAATGTTTGATTTTCAATAACTACCTTAGGTAAATATTTAAGGAAGTGGAGTTTGGGGACAAGTGTGATATGGCATGAACTGGATCATCAATTAGATAATGAGAATGAATAAAGAAGTAAATAAAGATGAAAGTTTTATACTGAAAGATATAAGCATTTGCACATCCTTAATGGTACATCTTGTGGTCCAGAATCCTGCGTGTGGGTATAGCTCTATGTTGTGAAGGACAAGAGTGCAAATAGGAAGAAAGAAGTAGACTTCTTTACTGGTATCCCTGTTCTCTAGCTCTCTATTAAAATTCTTTAGCAAAAACATGAATGAAGGCTGAGGAGTGGGGAGAGAGAAATAACCCTCCAGGATTCTGGAGAATGATTTTTCTTTGATAAATTAGGTTTGATTTCCTAACTAATTTGGTCTCTGCACATTATAAAATTATGGATATGATACAGTTATAATAGAGTAACATGTTTTTCCTAGCATAAACTTATGATTTGAAAGCCATGTGAATGAAATATATTTTAACTTTATATAGTTATTTTACAGTGTTTGTTAAGTTTTTGTGGAATCATCCCTGCATTCATGATCACAACTGGTATTTCTTCAGTGCATCCAAGGCAATATATTTGTGTCAAATTCTTTTCTTTATCTCATTTATAATTTATATGTGTATGGGATTGGGATACAAATTCATTAGAACCGCCACAGTATTTCTAGTACTGTGACCACAAGCTGATGTTAAGTGAAATGTTTGCTTTGAGACAAGTCATAGTAGCTAAATAAGTGGAACATGCCTGAACCATATGATTTTTGGATTGCCCTCGTTTTGCATTCTTGTTAACGATTTTATATTTAACTAAGATTAGATAATTCCTTATTAGGGGAATGTATAATCATGAATTGGTTCCTAAAACTTTTAGACGTATTTGGACATACAAAATAGTATTCTCACACATTATTGTATGAGTTGTTACATTTTCTGCCATATTGTACATGAACCTTTGGTATTTTTCTCAAAGAATAGTCTAATAAGTCTTTAGCATTACTGAAGGGAATTTTCGATGCCATATGGTGTAGAGAACAGAGGAGCATTTAAAAAATCACCAAAACAAGTTAACAATTTGTGCTTTAACTTTTAAACTAATGTATACAGTACCAAATGTGTGTATTAGTTCATTTTATTGCATGTGTACTGACCTTTATGTGGTTTATTATGTGATAGAATTATATGGCTAGGGCTGAATTCCAGAAATTATATTTCATTAACATCTCTTTAAGTTTAAATTCGTCATGTAAATGAAAAGAGTATTGTAGAGACCAAAAACCTGGATTTCATTAGACCTTTCTGAGCATTAGTTTCCTTTCTGAGGTTATTCATGACTTCACAGTATTAAAGATTAAATAAATGATTTGAAATATTTATAGTGATTCCATAGCTATGTAGAATATAGACTTCAGCTAGTTAAAACTTGCTTACCCTAGCTTACACATTTACTTAAGCTTAAATGCTTGCCTTATAATTATCATATACAAGTTTAGAGCTACTCAACAGCTACGTAGGATTCTTCTTAACTATTACTTTCTGTATAAATGAAATGAGTATGAAATGTGCTGTTTCCAAAAGTTTTCAACTGACATCATTCAACAAGTGGACAATTAAAAGGGAATCGCTTTCCTCACTGCCTGACAGTGTACTTGATAGAAATACTATCTTTCCCACTGCTTTCCTGACCTTGAAAATTACTTACATTTTTTACATGTAAAGTGTATGTTTTAATTGTTAGGAATACTGGTTAAAATGTATGTTTTATTTGTTAAGAATACTGGTTAATCATGCTAAGCTTTCACATTTTTCCTAAATAATAAGATATCGCAAATGAAAAAACAATGTAGAAAAAACCTTACCTTTTGCGTTTATTGTGCATATTCATAATTACGAGAATGCATGGCGTAAATAAATAGCCCAGTTCCGTTTTACAGCTAGGGTTTTAAATTTTCATCTAGTCAAATGAAAAATAATTAATAGAAAATGGGAAACTTCTGTAATTTTTGTATTCTTCATGAATAATGGGCATTTGGTATAGTAGCTCAGTAGTAAATTATGAAAAGAAGCAAATTGTTAAATAATATCATATAATGGGTCAAAATTATTTATATAGTTACCAGTATAAGGATCTAGCATGTGGGGTTCTTGTTAATATACTATTAGCTTGGTCACACAATGAAAGAGAACGAAAGGGCAATTTTGAATGACATTTCTATCAACTTTGGAACTGTCAACCTCTATTATGTCCTTGGGGCTTTGCACTTTTTGGCTTTCAGACTTCTGTGCTGCCTCGAATACAGGAGAATATTAAGATTTCCCGTGGGTCTCTCGCTCTAATCAGTGCTTTCGGTAGTCATTTTTTAGTATGCGCATGTAATAGTTCTTTTTCTTTCTTTTTTTTTTTTTTGCGTTACGCGGGCCTCTCACTGCTGTGGCCTCTCCCGTTGCGGAGCACAGGCTCCGGACGCACAGGCTCAGCAGCCGTGGCTCATGGGCCCAGCCGCTCCGCGGCATGTGGGATCTTCCCGGACTGGGGCACGAACCCGTGTCCCCTGCATCGGCAGGCGGACTCAACCGCATGTAATAGTTCTTAATGCTTAAAGCTAAGCGTATGACATCTCACCCCATCAGCACCCACGTCTGCATCCTCTTCATGGACACCACCTCTCCTCCAATACACACACTCACACTCGATTTCCTCTGTACTCATAAATCTCTGTTGCAACTCTGGGAATATGTTCCTTTCTTTCTGCACAGTCAAGTGGAACAGCGACCTGTAATTTCTCCAAGTATCCCCTCAAAACTTTTCTAAGAGTTTTGATGCTGTCAAAAGAAGTTTTCAGGCTATCATGACAAAAGCCTGTAGTTTCATATAGAAAGTACTAAGCATGTACAACTTTCATAAGGGAAAAAGTGCCTAGAATATTTACAGTTGCATAGTAAATAGTTGATAAAGCTCTGATATGATAGGATATTTAGGCTGAATAAGGGGGAGAAAATCTGAATTCTAATCCTTATCGGCCCACTGAATCTCAGTAGCATTTTGTTTATTAGGCATATACCTTTTCATTTATTATTATTAGCATATGATATGTTCTGATAAAATTTTAAAGATTGAGATAACATTACATATTTTTAATGTTACCTCCTTATATTAAGGAAGATTTTTAAAGGGTTTTGAAGCCTAGTAAATAAAAATTTTTTAATAATCTCCCTCTCTACTATATAAGGCATTGTCTCTGAAATGTTAGTATGCATCAGAATCACCTGGGAATGCTTGTTAAAACACAGGTTGCTGGAACCTACCTCCAAAGTTTCTAAGATTGAGAATTTGCTTTTCTAACAAATTCCCAGGTGGTGCTGATGGTACCAGTTCAAGGATCGCATTTTGAGAAGCTCTCATCCATACTGGAGTATAGGAAGAAAAGACAATATTCCTGGGGATCTGCCATCATACATAAGGATTATGGCTGACTAGCTCAACTAAATGTTGAAAGATCTGGAAGTGATTTTTGCCCTGTAGTTTTTAAAATGCTTAGTTCAAAATTGTATATTGAGCCAGTCATGGAATTATTTTACTTCCTTCCAAGATTCTGTGAATTCATATAAATTTGATATCATGGTCAGTAATTTATTATGCATCGAACATGATCCCAGGTTGCCATTTGAATTACCTCATGGGTTTTCAAATAATTGTTATTTTCTCTGAGACAGAAAATAGGATTGAAAAAAAATGTTCAAGTGTAATTTTCCCTGGCCTGTTCATAGGTTTCCTAAGTGAAGCTAACCATGGAATCAAATAACAATAAATCATTTTAAAAAATATAAATTTGAAATATCATATTATATACCATTTTTTACCACTTTTGTAAAGTGATTTATTTCAACGCTTTGGGGTAAATATATACATCAGATTTTATACACATTAATTAATATGTTTCCATGTCACCACATCACACCATTTGATTCTAAATTGTTCCACTTTCAACAAGTAATCCTGCTATTACTGATAGATATTTTATGTTCTTAACTCCTGAAGATGAACCTAAGTGGATACTAAGTTTTTGTTCTCCAATAATACCTATGTAAGATTGGATATAAGGTAAACAGTAAAGTACAAATGACACAATATTCCAATTTTAGAGCACAAGAAAAGAATAACTCTCTTTGCAGTGAAAGAAAAGTAATATAATGTTAAGATTATCTGATCTTATATATTGTGATAGACATTTTAGTGATAATTGTATCCATAAACTTTACATATGAACTTACATAAGAGCTAGTGGAGAAAGGTATAAAATAGAATGTAAACTATGTAAACTTGACCTATTCGAGCCTAGAAAAATTGGAAATTGCCATACATGCTGAGCTGACCACATGCAGCTCTTCATGCTACCACGTAGTGCATTGTAAGGAAAATTTGGAAAACAAATCTGGATTTTTAAAAATGTAACGTTAAGTGTTTAGAACAGTGTTGCATATAAATAAATAGTATATATTAATATAATGCTGATTATGTTTATTTTTAGATGAAACCCTAAAGTGTTTCTGTGAAACCTAGGAGAAAAGATTATTTTCTAAGAAAGAAAGTTTTCTTCTTTTTTGTATTTAATTAGGAGAACAGTTCTAATCAGAGGTACACACCATTTAGCTCCTCCATGATGGGATGTTCTGGGTACTCTAAGCACCAGGGTCCAAAGATGCTTGGGACTCAACACCTATTCTTTGGAGATTGAAAAAAAAATAATCTACATCATAGTTTCATGCGAATTATGCATTGTCTCTCAATAAAAATGAATAGTACAAATAATATCTTCTTTAAGAATATTTCTTACAGGTGTCATCAGTTATATGCTTTCTGGATAGTTGAGTGCACATGTACTTTCTCTTATACCAAAGGTTTTTTTATGATATGTAGTTGAAAGTGCCGTTGTTGACAGCTAACCAAACACTGTAATGTTCAGACTGAATGTTAAGATCACTGGTAGAGTATTTGATGGGAAATGACAGGCAGTATACCTGTGTTTTTCTAGGCATTTTTAATCAGACTTTCCTTATCACAGCTCATGTTCTAATGATCATTGCAGGATGAAGTGGCACAGCCACTGAACCTATCAGCTAAACCCAA
This sequence comes from Neophocaena asiaeorientalis asiaeorientalis, assembly GCF_003031525.2. NCBI lineage: Eukaryota > Metazoa > Chordata > Mammalia > Artiodactyla > Phocoenidae > Neophocaena > Neophocaena asiaeorientalis. The sequence continues at coordinate 18,111,656 of NW_020176571.1, read as the reverse complement.
GACCTCTGATGGCAAATCACCCACATCACCCACCTCTCCCCATATGCCAGCTCTGAGAATAAACAGTGGGGCAGGCCCCCTCAAAGCCTCTGTCCCAGCATCATTAGCTAGTCCTTCAGCCAGAGTTAGCACAATAGGTAAGTTCTGTTTCTTTTGTTCTTGCTGATTTTCTGTTTATGGCAATTGAATGAAAGCATCTTTTAATGGCAAATCACGCATACCCTCTGCATGGCTTTAGTTCCATAGGAGAGTTTCAATATGATGAACCTCACAGGTCTGTTTTAAACATGCAATTGAAATTTATAACTGAAGTCCGAGTTATAATGTCCCCCTGAGAATCTAATTGAACTGGTTACGTTTGTTGATATAACTGATGTTCTTAAGTTTATGAAAAAGAGGCCTGACTAATCACAGAGAGCAATGGTTCCAGACTGTTGTTGTTAGGTGACTCGCCTTTTCAGTCATTTAAATGTATTTCCGTTTTGTGTGATGTGTACAAAGCATACATAATGATGAAATACATTCTGCCTGGATCAGCAGTCAGTCAACCATCAGGATGTCAATTTTTTCTCAGTTCCGAGTTGCTTGAAACTTAACTTGTACACACCAAAGTATTATAAAAAGTCGGTCTCTTTGCTTCTCCATAATTGTCATTTTAGTAGAGTAAGCAAACACTAGAAAATGCTTCTATAAGCAAACTTTTAAGAAATTCCAATAGTTTTAGTTTAGTAACACGTAAATTGGACTGTGAATGTTGGGTTGGCCAAAAAGTTCATGTGGGATCTTCATAACATCGTACAGCAAACCCGAACGAACTTTTTGGCCACGCCAATGCTTACTTCAACCCACGTTTATTGATGCTTATTATTTGCGTACAGTTTTATGAGGAAGCTAGCACAGACCAGGTAGCACAAACCCCGGCTAGGGTTTAGTTGGGGGGAAGTCATGTATCTTAATAGTACAAAGCAGCTATTGTGAGTGCTATTCCAGAGCACAGATAACAATGCTAGAGTCAAGAAGAGGAGAGTATTAGATTCTATTTGGGAAGGTTGAAGGATAGGCTGACTCAAATGGAGCCTTGAAGAAGAGATGCATCCCTAGGCATTTTAGGCTGTAAAACAGAACCCAGAGTAAAATATCATCTTTTTGAGAAATGCACTGATTTGGCTAATGAGTGTAGTGGAAAGTGATCAGAGTTAAAACTGGAAGAGGTAGATGGAATCTGATTTGATGCTATCCAAAGACATTTTTGACTTTTCCTCCAGACACCCATCTGATTGGAACTTTAAGAAGAGTATTGACAGCAGAAAGGGACTGGAATCAGGGAAGTCATTGTTTTAGCGTAGGACAAGAGTAAGTTACACGAAATAGAAATAAGCAATGATAAAACAAAGGAGAGAATAGATTGAAGAGGTATCATTAAAGAAGAATTGATGTAACTTATCCACAGTGGAACGTACCGGGTGAGGTTCAAGCTGGAGACATAAGAGTCTGGGATTTTGAATTTATAAAATAGACAGAATAGTGCCTCCCTGAACTGTGAAAGAGAAGGCCAGAGTGGAAGCAGGTTTGGGGGAAGACGTAAACATAAAAATTCAGTATGTGTTGAATTTGAAACTTAAGAAGCCATTTAGATAGAGAAGTTCAGGAGGACATTGTCAATGCAAATCTGATATGTGAAAGAGGTGCTAGAATTTTAGACATGGAAATTATTCCGTAATGAGGTTCTGGAAGCCATCAGAGCAAATAAGAATATAAGAAGCATATGGTAAGAAATGAAGTGGGGTAAAGAATCACAGGTATTACCTGCTGTATTAGTTATCTCTTACTGTGTAACTAACTAACTTAAATCTCACCAGCTTAAAACAGCCAACATTTATTATCTCATAGCTTCTAAGGGTCAGGATCTGGAAGCAGCTTAGCTGGGTGGTCCTGGCTTAGGGTCTCTCTTACGGTTCCAGTCAAGATGGAAGCCAGGGCCTAGGACTTTACTGGAGATAGACAATCCTTTTCCAAGATGACTTACTCGCATGGCTGTTGGCTGAAGACCTCAGTTCTTTGCTACGTGGGTCTTTCCATAGAGCTGCTCATAGCATGACAGCTTACTTTCCCCAGAGTGAGTGGTCCAGGAGGGAGAGCAGAGAGAAAGCCATGCTGCCTTTTACGATCTGGTCTCCAAAGTCACACACAGTCAGCTCTACTTTATTCTTTTCATTATAAGAGAATCACTAAGTCCGGCCCAACTCAAAGAAAGGGGAATTAGGCTCCAACTCTGAAGGAAGGAATATCAAAGTATCTTTGAACATATTTTTAAAGCACCACGCTTTTGTTAGGGGGAAAGCTGATGAAGAACAATTGAGGATCTTAGAATAAGAATGAAGATAAGACAATGGCCTGTTTACCTAGGACACATTAAAGTTTGAAAAAGGAGGGGTTATTCAATGGTGTCATCTTCCGTAGAAAAGTTAAAGAACATGAAGAAGAAACGCCTTAGGATTTAGCTGGAGGTTGTGGCCACGTAGACTGTAACAGAGATTTTGTAGAATGGTTTAGCAGAACATCAGTTAGAAGGATTTGAAGAACACGAGGACAGAAAGTGCAGCTGATATATGGGTCGGTCTTTTTGTAACCTTGGAGTTGAGAAGGGATCGTATTTTGAGAAGGCTGAGTAGAGGCAGGTTTTAGAATAGGAAATCATGTGTATATATATATAAACAAAGGTGAGTTGGAGAGATCTATAGATATGAAAGAGTGCATGGGTGATGACAGAGCAAGAAGAAATGAGAGAGGATTACCTTTGGAAAGAAGAAATGCCGCCTCTTTTCTCTAAGACTGAAGGAAATGAGGAAAAAAGAGGTAAAGTTACAGAGAAATTGTGGGATGGACAGAAGGAAAGCTGAAGGAGTGTATTTCAAATGCTTCTATCTCTACAACGTTGAATTCCAGATTATCTGCAAAGGGGAAGTCAGTCTGGGCCAGTGGGGCAGCAGTGAGAAAAGCAACAGCGAAACCTGAGGTTTTGAGAAGTTTGAAAATGGTTTGGGGCATGTGTGTTCTTTTTATCGTGTGCGCCATTCTGTTATGCTGTCTCTGTTAACTTGCACAACATCCTAAATGGACACCGAGATAAGATTTGTTTTCATGTCCGAAGAACGTGAAAGATATTTTATTTGGCAAGAATGATTCACTTGCCTAATAGACACGAAAGCTCATAAATATCACAGTGTTGGTATATGAGCTACTTTTGTAATATCCCCAGAACTGGAATATTTAACTAAGGGAATAACTAATATATCTGCATTTTTTGTCACGTGAGGATTTTTTTACTTCAGCATTCCAAGGATTCAATATGACAAAATATTTTAGAAGGACAAGAATGTATTTAATGACATTTATCATCTGACTTTTTCCACTACTAAAACTTCTCTTATTTTTTTTTCCCTGAAATGTCCCTCCGCCACGTACACATCCCTCCTATTTTCCAAGGATTTGATGCCACTACAATTTACTTTTCTCTTTTCAACAAATGCAGATGTTGAAAGCTGAAACTGTAATGAGTAATAATGTAGTTGGATAAAAGCTGTGAGCATTCGTGGTGTTGTAAAGGTCACCCCTGAGAGAAGAATTAATGTGTTATGCCATTAATAATCCATGGAAAACCGTGAACCAAAAGATAACTTAAGTTATCGTTAATGACATGCGGCTCTTTGCTATATATCTATTAGCTACAAATAAAGCAAGTGAGTTTTTGAGGTTGGTGAGTAATATTACAGTGTGTTCTATAAGAATGCTTTTGTATGGTATGCAATTGATAGGCAGCCCCAAAGAAAGCTCCTTAAAAAGCATGAATAGTTCAGAAGAATGATGGGTACTTTTAGAATCTTTTGACCAGATGTTATCTTTCCCTTATTGGCCTTTTCAACCTATGCTGTGCATAGTATAACACTCTAAACTTTTATCAAAGCATTTTTAGTCTATTTTTTCACTGCAGCTTATTTTAGAATCGTAGACCTTTAACTAGACAGAGCAAATATACCTGTCATCTAGTCAGAAATTGTTATTTTCCAGGTAAGGAACTGAGGCCTAGAGAAGCTAAGTGCTTTGCTCTCCAAGAAGAGTTATTTGGAATAGTATAAAAGTTAGGTGAGGGATGAGAGGGACTTCATTCCTAAATTGAAGTGAACCCCGTGCACTTCAGTTTCATCTCTTGCCATGGAATAGTCCTCCCGCGGCCGAGGGCCTAGCATCTGCACCTGAGATGTCTCAAGAACTCCTGATGCCATTGCTGTTTAGCTTAATGCTATACTATTGATACTTGGTTTGTGTGCTTTGAGTTTAAGTGAACTGGGTATATCTTGTGTCCTATGAATCTTCTTTCTGATTCCCAGCCCAGGACAGATTGAAATTGAGTCAGCAGTTGTGTAACACCCAGGGCTTGTATTTAACAAATTTTTTTTTTTTTTTTTTTTTTTTTTGCGGAACGCGGGCCTCTCACTGTTGTGGCCTCTCCCGTTGCGGAGCACAGGCTCCGGACACGCAGGCTCAGCGGCCATGGCTCACGGGCCCAGCCGCTCCACAGTATGTGGGATCTTCCCGGACCGGGGCCCGAACCCGTGTCCCCCGCATCGGCAGGCGGACTCTCAACCACTGCGCCACCAGGGAAGCCCTAACAAAATATTTTTTTAAATATGTATTTTCTTATGGAAAGAAAGTCCATGTATAATTGTGGGCTATTTTTCCAATTAAAAATAATCCCAAGGGCAAAAAGAAAAAAAAAAAAGAAGTTAAGTGCTTACCCAGGGATTCTAAGTCCCTGTCCCAATGTAGACAGTCCTGTGGTTATTACCGCTATTTTAATTTTAAGAAAACAAATGTACATGATCACCTAGTAACTTGCTCAAACTCACAGCCAGTGGAGGTTGAGGACTTACAGTCATAGTCTCTGGGTTGCTTGCTTGCTTTTTAGTTGTTGCCTATTGGCAGCCTCTCTGCCTTAGATGTTCTTCTCCGTCATCTATTTATCCTTTACCTCATTCATCCCATAAATGAGTATTGAATATCTTCTCTATGCCATACGTTTTGCTAAGTCTGGAGGATAAGCAGATGAAAGTCTAGGACTGAGGCTTTAGATACCTGCAGTTTTTGTTCTGTCATGTCTTTGGAAGATACTGGAACATACTGTTCTTGCCCTTCATTCCTCAGAGCCATTAGTACATGAAAATTAAAACTTCACTGAGCAAATGTAGGAGACACACATTGATTCAGTAAAGTTAAGGGAAATATTTTCAAGTCCAGTAATGTGATATTTTATTTCTACAACTTGCTAATTTAAAATATGATGACGTGAAGGAGGATTTTACCTTAAAATTTCATTAATTTACATTTTTTAAATGAGAAAAAAACTTCTATGAGTTTGGGTTATTGAACAATATTGTAACCATTTCACAGAAAGCCATTGGATTATCAGGAAGTTAGGGGTATTATTTAACAGCTGACAATTAATATTTGCCTAGCGCTTTACAGTTTACAAATTGCTTTCACGTTTATTATCTAATTCTCAAGAATTTTCACAGATGAAGAAATGGCTACATATCAGGGTGCCAAAAATTTGATGATGATTAAGTGACCTCAAAAAATAGAAGAAAAAAGTATTATTTGTTGAAAATTACTTGAAACTCATGTGCCCTTACTTTTACTACAGCTGAAAAGTCCTACATAAAATAATTAAATGAAGTAAATAAGAATTTGTATTACCCTGATAGCATCCTTTAAATCCATGAATTTTAAGAAATCTGTGTCATATGGTTCAGGCTTCCATGGATATGATGACGACATAGATAATCAGTGAACTTGGAATTATAAAGTTAGCTACTTTCAACTTAGAAATATGCATTTATTCCTTCAACAGACCTTACCACGGGCCAAAGGAATAAAAGACTGAAAGAAAAAAAATGCCCTCAAATAACTCATAGATTGGCGTGAAAGATAAATTTAGGAAAACAAAAGACCATGTGACAATAAAAGCATCTCCAGGGTTTTACAGGAGCATGGAGATGGGAAGTACGAAGGTTGCCAAGGAGCATGTCTAGGGCATGTCAGGAAGGCCCTTACAGAAGGGGTGACACTTGAGTAAATTCCCAAACACACCAGAAAGCCACTATTTCAGTATAAGAAAAAAGCCTGGGACACAGAGGAGGGGTGAAGAGGAGGGCGGGTCCCTGGAACAGGAAATAGTTCTGTGCAGCTTAAGCACAGAGGTCTTGAGAGACCAGCAGGAAATGATGCAGGAAGGATAAGCAGAGTTGATATCATGAGACTTTTAGGCCATTTTAAAGTGTTTGGAATTTATCCCAGAATGATGTTTTGGGGGGAAACGTTAAAGAGTTTCTTGTTCCAGGCTATTTGGGAAACTCTACATACTGTTGTTATCTCTGGAAGATTCACAGTGCATATTAACATATTCAAGATTTTGAGAATACATGCAACGAAGAAACCTTTTTAACTCTAATTTAGTGTTTCCCACACTTTTTTGAACATGGAATTATTTTTTCACAGAACTTACAGATCATCAACTTATGAAATGCTCCTTTAAGCACTAGGGTAGTAAGAGATGGGCTTTTAGTCAGGTAAAGTGACGTGATTCAAATTCCCTTTTTTGGAATATCTCGGAATGCTTTATCTGGAAGAAGAGTAGGAGACGTATTCAAGGGATGTAAGCTTAAAGATAGGGAAGCGAGTTAAGAGGTGAAGGCATTAGCCCAAGTGAGATACGAGGTGGCTTTAGCGAAAGCAAAGGCCAGTGGGGATCGAGAAAAAGCACATTTGAGAGCTGAGGAGGAGGCATAACTCCAGAGCTTGGTTGTCTTTTGTACATAGGGTGAAGGAGGTATCTTAGACGGCTCCCAAGTGACTGGATGGGCAACTGGAAAGGGAATATGGAATGTAGAAGGAACAGATTGAGGCAGTAGGAAGATGATGAATTCTGTGCTAGCCATGCTGCATGGGACATTCCAGTAGAGAAGCTTGGTAGATATGTGTACCTGGAAATCAGAAAGGGTTTGAAGCAGGCGGTAGGTATCCTACAGTCCTTGGGATCACCCCTTGAGTGTTAGGAGCATCCTTAAGACCAATTGCCATATGTTGGTTTGGAAGGCTGCCACAACAAATTACTATAAACTGGGTCACTTAAAGCAAATTTATTCTGTTACTATTTGGAAGCTAGAAAGAAATCCAGAGTCAGAGTGTCAGCAGGGTTAGTTCCTTCTGGAGGCTCTGAGGGAGAATCTGTTCCGTTCCTCTCTCCCAGCTCCTAGAGGCTACTGGCAATCCTTGGTGTTCCTTGGCTTACAACTCCAGTGCCCGCCTCCGTGCTCATGTGGCCTTCTCCCCTGTGTCTATGTGTCAAATCTCCTTTCTCTTAGAAGAACACGAATCACTGAATTTAAGGCCCACTGTAAATCCAGCGTGATCTCATTTCAAGATCCTTAATTTAAACATCTGCAATGACTCAGTTTCCAAATAAGGACACATTCACAGGTACCAGGGGTTAGGGCACACACATATCTTTTTGAGAGACACAATTCAACCCATTACAAGTAGTTTACTGTTTTTCCTTCTACCTTTGAACAGGCTCTTCCCTTGTGGAGCAGCCGTTTACTCACTCTTTCTGTTTAGATTTTATCCCCTCTAAGATTGGACTTTCCAGTTTGTCCATCTTTTTCTGCCCCTGAAAATATATAACAGGGACCATTTTAATTTTGAGAATTTTGTTGGTTATGGTTAAGAAGAAACACCAAGGTATAAAAAAAATCAAATTGTGGTAAATTTAACACAGTCACAGACTCTCATATATTTCTTACATTAATGATCCCTAACCTGCATTTCCCAAATCTCATTTGAGGCACTAACTGGAAGCCACATTGGCCTTTGCCCTCCCGTTTTCCCTCTAAGAAGCTCACCAGACCTCTCCTGAACACTTCCTTCTGATCATAAGATGTACTTGCTACCTGAATATATAATGAAGGCAGAATAAAATGTAGCAAGTGATCATTTGGGGTCCTTTGAACTCTAATAGGTGACTCCCATTTCACTGAACCTCTGTGCCAACAAGAAATGATATCCCCTCACAGATTTTTTTTTTTTTTTGCGGTACGCGGGCTCTCACTGTCGTGGCCTCTCCCGTTGTGGAGCACAGGCTTCCGACGCGCAGGCTCAGCGGGCATGGCTCACGGGCCCAGCCGCTCTGCGGCACGTGGGATCTTCGCGGACCGGGCCACGAACCCGCGTCCCCTGCATCGGCAGGCGGACTCTCAACCACGGCGCCACCAGGGAAACCCCCCTCACAGATTTTATCATAATGGTCAAAGCCGTGCAACAAGACTGCTGAGGATGACCATATAGGGAAAATGAAAGAGGAAAAAAGAGAAAAGAATGAACATTTTTTACTGCCTCCTCAGGTATACGAAGTGTTATCTACTCCTTCACATGTGTTATTTCATTGAATTCTTCCATCAGCCTTATGTTCATTTTACAGTTGAAAGAAATGGAAACTCAGTGAAATTAAGTGTTATAATTTGGCAAATATCACACTTCCTAAGAAGCAGAAACCTGGATCCGTCTGAATCCAATGCCCAAATTCTACCTATTTCACTATGCCATTTTGTAAACTGACAGTTACTGAATGACTTTCATGGACCATTTATTATGCTAAGAGACTATATATTAACTCATTTAATCTTCGCAATGTCATGTTTATCTAGTGAGGTTATTCCATTTAACCAATAAGACCAGTGAGATTTAGAAAGGTAAAACAATATGTACAATTTATATAGCTAGTAAGTAGCAATGTTAGGATTTTAATTTAGGCTTATCCAACTCCAAAGCACAAATTATTTTCGGGTGATGGAAACCTTGGACCAAATCTAAGGAGCAAATGAAGTAAGATCCCAGGCAAGGATATGAAGATGGAGAAGTCAGAGATGAGGATCCAGTGCTATGATGAGAAGCAAGGAAGGAAGGAGTGTCCGTAAGAAAGGGGTTGTCAGTGCTGTTTCTGCCAGGACTGGAAAGTGTCCCTTGGGTTTGGCATTTGAAAGAGCAAGGGGAGCGGAAACAAGACTGTAGCAGGAATGGGAGGGTGAGGAAGGAATGGGAGAGTATGATATGAATCTTCGAGAAGCCTGGCTTGGAAGGTAAAGAAACAGGATTGGAACGAGAGGGCAACACAAAGTTAAGAGACTTTATTTGCTTGTTTCAGGAGGAAAATCTTAAGTACTTACAAGTTGAGGTGGTAATGATAGTAGAGAAGTTCAAGTGGATGATGTAAATGTGAAAGAGAATAATCAGTAGAGAGGTGTAGAAATCTAGAGCATGAATTTGGGGGATTTGCCTTGAATAAAAGTAGCGATGCCATTTTCATTGAAACAGGAGGTGGCAGTGGGCATACGTGGAGATCGATTTGAAGCTAGCCTGGGGTAGGAGTCAGGGTGGGGAAGGAAGGTGAGAGTTCAGCCTTATTGGTCTTTCCAGAATTGGAGGTGAGGCCATTTACTGAGAGAGGGAATCAGCATAACTGGGAAGTTGGTGACTGTGATGAGAACAAAGCGTAAAGAACCAGCAAACAATCCTGTTATGATTCAACTCTGTAATATGTGAACGGCTTTATAATTTAACACAGCAGATACAATGTTAGAATTTCATATAGCATTTTAACTAAAATTCAAGTCTCTGAAAGCAAGAATGTTTCTTTTAAAGTGAGCACCTGTATCCACCTGCACACAAACACACATCTCACATTGGAAATAGCCATTACAGAACATATGTATGTCTGTCAGTTACTCACCCTCGTAGTAATAGATGCATCCTTTCTGCATCTATATTAATGATTTTTCCTACACAGTGTTATCTTGACAGTGCCTAAAAAGCATAAAGATTTCATACTTTTATTCAGTGTCATGTGCCAAATCATTTCAAATATATTTGTGCTCTGGAGAAGCTGAATAGACTACAAAAACACATGGAACCAGGTTGTACATAAACAGGGGTTAGAGGATAGGAAAAGCAGGCTGATCCTCTTAAGATCTTTTACTAAAGGAACACATACCAAGACCATCCCTGTCATTTAAAAACTGCATTTTTTTTCCAGAGTGGTAGTGTTCGTGAACAGAATGAGCTGAAGAATAATATATTAAGAAGGTTGTGCAGGAGAACCAAGTCCAGATGTTGAGGATAATATAAGGTTAAAAACGACCGTAATTTTAAGTACATATTAACCCTAAAGGGCTGACCTAGATCTAAATAGTTGTTTATGATTCATATTGTATTTATAATGAGCAAGGATGTTTTCTTTTGAATACATTCCAATGAATTTAGCTCAGAAAAGCAAAATATATAGTAGCTCTCAAGGCTCCCCTTTCCATCGCCGACCCTGGAACTTCTCTTTCTGCCTTAAGGAGATCAGAGGAGGATGTGCAGTCTGTGCATAGTAAGGGGGGCAGGACACGGATCATTTAGAAGCCTTCCAGCTCTGAAGCACTGCGCTAATCTGACATCAGCTTCTTCAATAGAAATGTTTAAGCAGCAAGAAAGCATTCTAGGTTTTTTGGCAATTGGCAGATCAGATAGAAGAGTCTAGCAATACGACGAGGTCGTGTAATCTGACATGATTAGACAAGGCTCTTTAGTACCAGAACATTCATAATTGAGACAAAGAAAGAGTATTAATAACACTTTCCTAACACGGCAGTTAGCCATTTTATATTTCCTTTCTTTAATCTTAGTGTTTTTCAACAAATCATGGGATTTAATAGCGTGTTTTGGCAGATTAGAGGATTTATGGCCCAGATGTTTTTTGTTCTAAAAATGGATTAGGGTGTAAAGTTTGCTGGAATCCACGGAACATGTTGAGGCAAGCCGGTCATTTTATGTGTGATTAGTGCCTGCCTTCTGTCTCACAGTCCCTCCATCTGTCACAATTCACCAATGGATCTGGTTAGATTTAGCCTCATGTCACAAACAAGTCCCTTTTCTGGGCAATTTCATATTATAGATTCAGTTTATGCCATTTTATGCCCTAGTTAAAAGATAGGGAGAGTGAAAGATGATATATTAGCTTTCCTTTCAATATTTGCAAAACAATCCCTTCCCATCGCTCTTCTACCCTAAAATCGTGCAGGTTATCAGCATAATGTGCATCAAATAAATAAATGACCAGAGTTAAAATGAGCCTTTCTCCTTACACCTGTTATTTTTTAAAAGAAATATTTTAGCTTGCTTTTTTTTCTTCCCCCCAACTCTGGATTGTGGAGTTGCGCCACAAGTTGGTCACTTGACCATCCCATTAAGAGTGTGAATTAAGTGTGATTATAGTTACCCAGTAGCCACAATTTATTATTCAGCAATTACAGGTGCTTGGTTACATTCTGTGCTTGAAATGTAGCCTCTTAACTATTGCAAGTTTGTATCTGTAACAAGACATTGCCAACTGTGGTTTATTTCACCATGGTTGGATGCAGGGGGGAAATGCTCTTCTTTCAGTCAGTTAACAGTGATTTGTTCCTTCTGTATATAACAAACCTAATAGTGCCATACTCAGACTCTAAATTGGCCTTTCTAATACTAGGAGAGTGTCAGTAATTAATAGTAATAATTATCAATACCTTTATCCTATGGTAACATTCAAATGATCCTTATAGGAAAAAAAGCGAAGACAGGTTGTATTTTTGCACTACAAAATATTCAGATAACTAAAAAAGTTTATCTAAAAATTATATTTTAAACTTCTTTTCAAACATGTGGAAACAGCTGCATTTCACTTAAATATTACATTTTGATAACAAATGTTTGGCACCATGTTGATGTAACTGTGTGAATCAGTCATCATCAATTATTTATTCATTCATTCATTTTTAGACTGATTCCATTGAGAAATTAGTACATGCCAGACACTAGCCATTGCCAAAAAAGAAGTGATTTTTATGGTGAAAGGTTAACCTATCCATGCACTTGTACAAAACATATCCTTCGTTCTGTTACATCTTCAGGTTATTTAAATGACCATGATGCTGTCACCAAGGCGATCCAAGAAGCTCGGCAGATGAAGGAGCAGCTTCGGCGGGAACAACAGGTGCTTGATGGGAAGGTAGCTGTTGTGAATAGTCTAGGTCTCAATAACTGCCGAGCAGAAAAGGTAAGTTCCTAAAAGAACTGACTTTCCAAAAATACTTAAATTGCCTGACTGTTTTTCTTCTTTACCTTTTTCTCTTCTCACCACCCTTGGAATGACGGTTCTCCCACCCTTTATCCCTCCATCAGTGCAGAACTCTTCATGCCCATCCTAATCAAAACCATCTGGAAATGAAAAGCGTTATAATTCTCTGCTATCCATCTGAACCTTATAGACAATTAATATCCCCTTTTCTGCCATCACTTTGTATTAAAATGAAGTGGCATTTGAAATACCTGAGTCTCAGTGAAAGTTTTGCTTTACAGAGATGCTCAACTTGTATTTGGGGATGAGCTGGCTCTGAAAATGCCGAATCTTCTTTAATCAGCATAAGCTTGGATGATACCCATGCTTGTAGTCTCAGCATCTAAGATCCTGAGCTTGTCATAATGTTTCCAATGCAAAGCACTGTCAAGTTTTAGGTGACTGCACAATTGGAAGTTTTGACTTGATCATAAAACAAAGTTTGCTGTTTAAATTGTGGACATTATTATTATACCTATTATTATGCTTAAGTCCAGTGAAACTTCTGGATTTATCTGAGCTATAATAATTTCAAACTATTTTGTCTAAGCTACATTGTATTTTATTCAGAAAAATATTATGTTATTATAGAATGCTTGGAGTGATATACTTCTTTTGGTCATATTTGGTATTTTTAATTGAAATTTTAAAGTTATTGTATCCCCTTTTCTCAAAATCCTGCAGCTAAATAGATATAGTAGATAAGAGAAAAAATGATCGGCTACTTAGTAATAACTTGAAAGTTAATCATCATGGGAAGGTTATGAGTCAAACAGTGTCATCCAGAATGAACAGATTGCTAATTTGGATAGCTCTGGTTTCCCAGGTTTTATATGGAATTTTACACATAATCTCTAAGAAGCTAGCAATTTGTATAGTGAAGGTGTGACCTTGCCACAACTGTACTTTTCCTCTGGTCCAAACATGGATCAAAAGGATGGAGAAATGATTTCAGTTCTCTTCCTGGAGGGGACAGCAAAGCATGGTCAAGTGTACATCCCTTGCAGTCTCACAACATAAGAAGAGCAACACTGGTGCAGCTCGAAGGGCACGAACATTTTCTAGCTAAGCACCAGAAGGGAAGGGGAACAGCAAAGTGACAGCTCTAAGAAGGAATGATAGCAAGCATAGAGGAATTTATATTCAAATATTTAAACATTCTTGAAAGGATGCTTGAACAGAAATTCCTTTTCTCTGCTCCCCATGTAGAAATGAGTTTAACACTCAGCCAGATGCTGATGCAAAGTGACTCAAGCTATTCCTCGCAAGCATAGCTAAATTGCCATTATTTGTTAAGCGCATTGAATTCAGCTGTGGATACAGCAGTTGGTTGCATTCAGCAAGCATCTGTACCCTTTTTTTTTTTTTTTTAATCCTCCAAAGCAGAGACAACTCTACCTATCTCCCCCCCTCTCCTCCCCTGTGCTGGCTGGGAATTGTCAAGTGACAACCGACCAAATCCTTTTGGACAGGAGGCCTTCATCCTGAGTTCTATATACTTACAAAACAGGCCTTGTGGTTGGATCAGGGAGCCCATTAAAAGCGCTTTGATGGTATGGAAATTCATCTTCATGAAGCTCCTAGCCCCCTAAGCAGCATGCTGTTTAGCTGTGGTTACAGATCAGTCATTCACATTGGAGGGCAATAATTGTGCTGACGGCTTGTAAGGCAATGGGAGTACATAAAATAATCCTGGGCCCTCCACCATGGCACTGCGAGTTAATCTTCTCTAATACAGATCAGCTGTTGTTCTGACACATGACTTCATGCAGGCTCCAGTGACTCTGCTCAGCCCTTTGATTAAGTAACAGGAGTGGAACCATCTGCATTCATTTTATTTCCATAGTTGTCCATCGTTAGGGACCTTATTTCCACTTCTTGTTCCACCTCCACAATCAGGCTTCATTTTATTTCTCTGATTAGCACCTCCTATTTGAGTTGCAGGAGTGAGAGTTGCCTCTGTTAAAAACTACTCCTTTCAATTTTCCTTTCTCTTTTGTAGAATTATAGTAACTGTTTTTTTAAAACAATCTATTTCTGAAGTAATACCTGCCAGAATCCGTTGACCAATTAAGATGTCTCCATTCTCAAGAAGTTGGTGCCCCCAGATCTCTTCACCAGGCCCTTTCCATGCAGTTGAGTTACATCCTCAACTATGGTCTCTTACATCTTTATGGGTTTTCAAGTGAAAATCTTAAAACATGAAATTGTATCATTGTAACTGTAAAACGTAAGAATGTAAAGACCCATTATTGTCAGAGTCTCTGGCAAAGCCTTGTAATGCGCAAGGAAACCTCTTCAGCGGGAGAATTCGAATTAGCCCATCCCTGTGTCACCCTTGACACTTGAGATTGAACCTCTCTCAGAAGCAGGAATTACCGTGGTTGCCTTTTCCTGTTGAAATAGCTTAGCCGGCATTTCTACCAAATTAATGATCAATCTATGTCTTGCAACTCACGGGAATGAAATAACGTCAATTTAAATCTTTTAATTCGTCATTCTTCAACATTAGCACCCCTGTGTATTAGGGACAGTGCTGTGGCATTGTAGTGAACAAGAAAATATGCCCTCTGCCTTTATAGAGCTTACAGTTTAGATCCAGTTATGAGTTTGTTAATCATGGCATATTTATGTGTGTGAATTCCTATAGGAACTGAATTAAGACCCCATACTGCTGAGCGTGTCAGATCAGTTATATACCTGACTCGACAGAGGTAGCTGCTTGTTTTTCCACATAAAGCAGCATCACTAGACATATTGCCTCATCGTTTTTTTAATGCCTACCTTTTTAATCGATTTCTGTAATCGCCCAACTTTATCCATGGCCAAAGCTTAGTTAGATCAGTAGTTGGTTTGAAATTTTGCTTCACAATCCCTAACGAAAGACAGAAACACAGTATGTATAAATTCCTCTTATAATTTGCACCTCTTATAATTGTCCCAAAAGGACGACATTTTTTCTCTCTTTAAACCATGCTCCCAACTTCCTAGACCCTAAAAGTATGTGAAATAAATGTAAGAAGTGGGGAAGATGAAGGAGAGAGAAAGATAGAAAGGAGCTGGGAGAAAGGAAAGGGGGAAGGAAAAGTAATTCAGCCAGATGCCTTCCGTCAGTCTAAAAGGAGATAGCAGGACCCAAGATGCAGATAATTGGAAACCTGTAGCAGAGATCTGTTTTCTCGAGTACACGAGCCCTATACACATTAACTTGTCTTCACATTTCAAATGACCAACATGCTTGTCTCGACTAGAATGTCTTAATTCTGAAAAGCTGTAATTGGGCAGTGAAAACAATTAGAGGTGTGAAGACAGGGACAAATGTTTTCCAGTCGTATGTACCAAAACACATAATGAAAGTCATTCGTACTGAAACACATTTTAATTGAAGACTTCTAAAAGATTTTTCATTTCTTTACTTTTCTTGGAAGTGTTTCAACATACCCAAGAACTGCGTATGTCAGGTTTCTTGGAAACTCTGGGACGCAGTGTTATTTATAATTGTCATCTCTGGTTAATTATAGCCTGATTGTATATTCAAATAATGTTATCTTTTACCACTCAGCTCTGTTACAGATTAGTGTCATAGGTGAATAAGTAAGCTTCTCAGGTAGGAAGAATCAGAAGAAGACCCTCATACATACATTTGTTTTGTAAAAACCACCTGCTTTGCGTCTTTAACACCCAAATGGCAAATGGCACGGTTTTGACCAGCTACATACTCAGGTTCTGACCTTATAAGCTTACCTGATAGGAAGTCATAAAAACTTCAGTTTTTGTCCTGATCCTACCAGGCAACACTAATACAATAGAGACTCAGTGCACTGCAATGAGGAACAGACCAGAAGTTTCCCTGATCACTACCCAATGTAGTTGTCCTAGAAAGATAATGCCCATGCTGTAATACCTGTTAGAAATGTTTGTCATGACATGTATCAGGATATCTAAATACAGTAGCTTCAACAAATACCGATTAGCTTTTAGCCTACAATGAAGTTCAGGAGTAGGAGGTTGGTGGCCTTAGCTCATTAGTTCAGTGATGTCAGGGTTGAAATCACTTGATTATCTGGGCTATTCCCTTAGAGTCACAAAATGTTGCTGCACCTACAACTATGCCATGAAGGCAGCAGACTCAGAAAGAAGTTATTTTCTCTTCGCTGAAGTTCGGTCTTCACTCACATAGTCATATTTCACTGCACCCCTCAAGCTGACTTCCATAAACATCTCCTTTGGGTAGAACTGGGTCATTTGCACATCTTCATGACAGTTACTGGTCAAGGAAGAGAGACCACTTTAAATGGATCGCAAATTATTTTCTGGAACTGAATTAGAGACCTTATCCTATCCTTCCTGAGGTCAAAGGATATCTTTTTTTTTTTTAAGAAAGGCAGACCGCTACCTGCAGCACCTCATTTGGATGTGTCTTGAGTCTTGGAAGCTTGACTAGCCTACTTTCTTCTAGGAATGGACCTTGAGAGCTTGTTTGGAGGGTCTAGCAGGGCAGAACAGCTTCTCATATACCCTCGACTGAAAAAGGGCCCTCCCCTATTGGGGAAGGCCATCCTCTTCCACTGAGCTTACAGCTCCAGGAAGGATGTACATGGATCCATGGGGCAGGAAAGGGGACACCTGTCTAGCCATCCAGATCAGCCAATCAACCCTGGTGATCAATGGGGTGACAGAGGTCGCAGCCAGATCATCCTCACATTTAAGGGATATCTTAAGACCAAAGGTTATATTGGCAGGGACAAAAAGAAAGACCAGAATGGCTACCGGGTAGGAAAAGGCCATTGTCAGCCACGGCTACATTATAAAAATGATACCAAAGCTCCCAAATATTTTCATCATAAAGCTGGTTTGTTTTGATTACATTTGATGTCATCTATCTAACTACTTTTGTTCTTCTCTGTTGCATGTCCAGGGCCTTATACCTTGTCTGTGTTTCAGAAAGAATTAAATGACATTCAAGAATGTGTACAAGAAAACATTGTTTGGTGCCAGGTTAAATCAATGAATGTATGTTCATCCACATACTTTCTACATATTAAGGCCAACTTCTGTATTACTTCTTGTATATAAAAAAAGATGTCACTCACAAAAATAAACATACAAATATGTGCGTGTATTTCTTAAGGTAGACAATTTATTCATCAAACATTAATTGCCTGCCGTGTACCTGAAATCTAAACACTTGCACATGCTATGCATTCATCAATAACTGCAAGTAAGAATAGCTAGGAAAATGTCTTACTTTTCCTTCTGAGGTTCAGTGAAAATTCTTTGCAGATTTCCATAGAATAAGATGAAAATTTGGCGAATAATATGTATATTTTATTTATTTATTTATTATTATTATTTTTTTTTTTGCGGTACGCAGGCCTCTCACTGCCGCGGCCTCTCCCGTTGCGGAGCACAGGCTCCGGACGCGCAGGCCCAGCGGTCGTGGCTCACGGGCCCAGCCGCTCCGCGGCATGTAGGATCCTCCCGGACCGGGGCACGAACCCGCGTCCCCTGCACCGGCAGGCGGACTCTCAACCACTGTGCCACCAGGGAAGCCCAGTGTGTATATTTTAAATAATGATTTACTCAGTAATGAAACCAGTTTCTCTTTTTGGTGTCGGTCATATTCATAAGAAGTTTTACCACATACATTATAGATGGACTTGTAAACAAAGGTTAATTTTATTACTCTGGCACTTGAAAACTCTTCCAGTACAACCTCCTCTTTTCTGCCATTGTCAACCCTTTTCTTTCCCTTTAACAGAGTGCCAAACATGAAATGACAGTGACCAATGTTGACTTCATGCGGATGTTTAATAATGAAAAAAAGTGTGTCAGTCCCAGCATTAGTTACAAATGGCAGTAAGTGTATCGGATGGCAGCCCTGTAATAATTTTACATCCATCATTCTTTCCTGATGCTTCACTGGCCATCTGATGGATGGGGCCAGCAGTGTTAACTCTTCAGAAACTGACACAGTGTATCTACTCCAGCATTATCTAACATATGCTCCTTCTCTTAGATAAGGAGAAGGCATGTGAGGAATTGTAAACTACAGATTTGCTTTGAAAAAGTGAATATGAAGGAACTCATGCCTTTGTATTCAGTGGCAGGTACTACAATTAATTAATGATTTATGGGTGGCTTTTGTAGTTGTTGCCTTTAGCTGAAATGAATTAGAGAAGTCAGATTAGAGCTAGACATTTCAGTGGTAAGAGGAAAAACTCCATGAAGGAGGAAGCTATGTTAGGTAAATCGTTCAGGAGGAAATGAGATAGATCATTGCAACAGTGGGATAAAACAGGATCTTTTCCTTGGGGGGGGGGGTGTGTGTGAGTGTTTGTCAAACAAAAATGTCCCCAAACTTTTAAATCTTCTGGTTAGAATTTACCTGAGCACAAATTAGAATAACACAAATGGTTAATATTTTCTTTTTATAAAAGTGAATATATATTATTTTTTTATCTCTAATGTAATTATTTATTTGGTGATTTTAATTAAAAGATACACAAAATCTGAAGTTGAATATTTGCCTTTTTATTATTGGAGTCTCTCTACTCTGAATATGTATGTAAAATGGATAGAGAGCTACTTTCTAGACAGCGGATTATTAGAAAATCTAGACTAGTTTTTTATGTGCAAGTTGGCATTTGATCCTCAGGTTTTCTTTTCTTTTGTTTTTCATTCATAAAACCTTCTTAATACTGAGTGTCTTAGCTAGGGAGCACTTCTTATGGGACAGGAGGCGAGAGGAAAACCCCTTAGTGAATATTATCAGCATCGAGCAGCCCGTTTTCAAAGACCATGACAAAAAGGCAAATAGGTATTATGTCATCACCCATCCATCACTCTATATGTCAGCCTTTCAATAATTCCAATCGACACTCTCGACAGGCTGGTGCAAGTTAAAGGGGCTGTTTGTTTCTAGAAATTGAGTATAGGCTGTCTATAGCCTTTTGTTCCAGATGGTTTTCTTCTGTGTCTTTTCATTTCTTTCTTTTTCTTTCTTTTCTTTTTGGGGGTATTTAATTGAAATACATGCCGAGTTTGCAGACTGCAAAGATCAGAGCTGTTTTCGTCCAGCAGTGGTAACTATGCATTAAACATTTTGATTTGTTTGAGCTTGAAGTTTAGTCCTTTTTTGCCATTTGCTTCATGGAGTTTGTGTATATTTACAGCCTCTGCATTTAATGGCCACATGCCTTATTTTCACAGATGGCCAGTGGAAGACTTTTTCTTTCTCTTAGTATAGCCTGCTTTCAGTTTTGCTACATTTGTCACAGTGCCACTACTTGCAGCTAGCAAGTGCCCACGCTTGGTGGGGAGCAATTATGGTGTGAGTTTTTAAGGAGCTTTTTAAAGGGTTTTTTTTTTTTCCAGTAAACTTTTTATGGTTTAATTTTCAAGCCTAGAAAAGCTGTGCATGTTTTCAAACAGAGAGTCTTGTGTTCTTTACATCATTCTGGTAGAGGGGTTAGTGCAGGATGGTCCAATAAAATGAGACACACAGGGCATGCCAAATTGGGCTTTCAGATAGACACCCACAGGCCTCTCTGATGATTGAAATTGTCTGTTCATTTAAAGATATGAGGATAGGCTCACAATAGTATTCCTGAAAAAAAACGAGTTTGAAAACACCGTATGGAGAATGATCTAGATATTTTTAAAGTACATTTCCATGGTACATAGATAAAAGACTAGAAGAAGAATAAACAATCATTTTGCCAAGGTGATGGGGTTGGAAATTTACATGTCCCCACATTCCTGATTTTTTCAAATTTTCTGTAAGTAAAATAAGAATCACTTTTGTTGTTGGACCAGAAGTGTTATTTTTGAAAACCTGGTCTACTAAGAATGATCTTTCCTTCCCTTCTCCCTTGCTCCCTTCTTCATCCCCAAGATCAAATAGCTGTCTTCAAGACACTTAAACATTAAGGCACTGAAATAATCAAAGAGCCATTTGTTTTTCAATTATCCTCGTACCTAGTAGATATATTGTATTCTCTATTGTCATTTATTGCAAGTGACTTTAACAATATGGATTTAAAATTATGAGGAAAATATTCTGAATTTAACATTTACTTCAGAGGGCCTCATTGAGTCTTTCCACTTATACCTTTTCTCTTTTACAAATGAGAAACACTTGTTTATGAGTATAGGAGTAAAAATAGTAGTAATAATAGCTATTGATATCTAGTTTGTATCTTACCTTTTTCAACTGCTTTCACATCAAATTTCAGTTCTGTACAGTATTATAAGCAGAAAAGTCTTCATATCTTTGTTTTAAAAATAAAAACCTTGAGGTATGACATTATTATAGGAATTCGAGTGGTAGATCAGTTTTTAAACCCAGGTCCTCTTGTTCAAATCAGTTTTTAAACCCAGGTCCTCTTGTTCAAATTTCAGTCTCTTTTCTAATGGGCCATGCCGAAGATGTTCAAGAAAGTAACTCAGTGCCTGTTTGATTAGATCGTACCCCAGCGTTGGCCATGTGTATCATTTAGTACATTTTTGAGGATTTATCACACACACACACACAAATCCTTTAATCAATCAGCATCTCCATCATTTGTGTATCTTTTTTCCAACTCTTTGTTTTTCCTGTTTCTGCTCCCTTTCTAGGTCTTCCTTTCTTCACCACGCACCAGCCCCCTTCATTAGAGAATGAGCCGGGAAACAGAAAGAATATGTTCCATCTTCTTTATTTTGCTTCTCATAGCAGCTCTCCTAAAACATGTGAAGTTTTAGCTGTTCATTAAAATGGGATTTTAAATATCTATTCTACTCTAAATTTTCTCCCCTAAAACTACCATGGATGATTGAAAAGCGAACTCTAACCCCGCTGTGCCTCTTTCTATTCGTCAGACCCAGCATTTCGGAACCAAACCATTTCTCTTTAAAACAGTCCAATTATATTTATTTAACTGAGGTAACTACTGGCTACTGAGGCTGCATTTATAAGAATACGTACAGTTTTACAGCTTTTATTCTACGAAAAGGAAAAATTAAAAGAGAAAAGGTCTATACGTTTCTGTAGCTCACTAACTGAGTGACCCATTGTTTATAGAACAGTTATCATCAGACAACATTCCAGTTGTGTGTTTACATCTGTGCAGCCCTCCCACCTACCGGACACCCTGTGTAGGTTGTGAATTCTATTATTTTACTTTGTTGGCCTCCTGTTTTTCTCACATTAAGCCTTCTGATTTGACTTGGTGCGCACAGTATCTGTATCTGCCCTGGTTTGAAATAAAGTCATTTTTTTAGACTTTGGCTGAATGCTGAACACATATACAGACACTTGAAAACTCAGGTCTTAGTTTTTTCCTCTCCTGCCTTCCCTCTTCCACATGTACAGACCATAAGCACCCCTGGAACAAGTAAGCACGGACCAATATTTTACCATGATATTATTCATGTGTACCCTCTTTGTGAATGATTTCTTTCCTACGGATTCCTTTGAGTGGCTCTTTGGTTCATTACCCCACACACTCAATGACTTCTTCCTCTCTACGGCAGTCATGTTGAATTTGGACATATGACTGCGTGTTTCACAATGCACTTAGAATCTGTAAATCTGAGTATTATTGGACAGTCCCTTCACAAAATGTATTTCAATAATCATATTTTTGGTTTTTGTTTCATAATTTGAAATATCTTCCTTGAATTTAAGAAAATGATGATAGAATTCTCAATTATAAATGGAGTACCTTTACATTTTGAAACATAATTAACAGCTTCTGAGGAAACTATCATCATGGATAGAGAAACATGTATAGCTGTATACATTTGTCAAAATATTTTTGTTTTGTTTGAGCAACTCCAGTCAAGTGGAACGTAGAATTGAAAGAAAATGTAAAGGGCCTTTAATTCAACATATCATCTGATGTTGAATTGCCAGGCAGGTAGTCATATGACCAATACTTGAAAACCTCTAGGGAAGTGAAATTTTTTGCATCCTAAGACAGCCCACTCAATGGAGAGACAACTCTTTTATATAACTCTTCCTTCAGTGGTTCGTTCTCTTTCACTTGATAACTTACAACCATTGGTCAGTATTCTGTCTCTTTACTACATATGGCCAAATCCTCTCTTTTTCACAAATAAGAGATCTTGATTCTTTTTAAACATGGAGATTCTTAAGATACTTAAAGACAGAGATTGTCGATCTCCTCTTCAGCTCTCTCTTGCAAGGTCCTGTGCAATTTCTCCATGAAGACAACAAGGATACTGATAGGAACATAACCCAAAGCTGAGTTAAGTCCAAAACATTATGGCCATGGTCTGCATTCCAGTTTTTGTAGAAAAAGAAACTAGACCATTACAACATAGTTTTTCTTAATGAATCCATACTAGCTTCTTGTTGTATCACATCCTGTACTAAGTGCTCTTAACTAATCCTGTAACAATCAGTTCTGTCTTTTCTGGAACATACATTAAGTGCTCAAGTCATTGTTCCACAAATTCTCTCTTTATTCATGAAAACTCAGAATTAGTTATTTATGTACAATTCCTAATATTTCTCCCACTTTAAAATCAGTTCTTTAAAAATCATAAATAGGGATTCATCAATTTTATCCACAAGTCATTTTACTATCTTAGAAATGTATTCATCCAGATTAAGACTTAAATTCATAGAAGCTGTGTGTTTCCTTCAAAACAATTCTATCTTCAGCTTTGTAATACTTCTTAACAAAACTTGATCTGCCAGTACAGTTCACTTTGACCAGATTGCCTGATGAAACTAAGTTTCTATGAAATTTAGCAAGAATTATACTTCAAGAAACATTTCATGAAGCTGGCTACCAAAGTTCACAAAAGGAAATTAGATTGTGGAAACAAAATTATGGGTTCTAATTTATTATTTTCTCCACTAGGGGTATCTCTGAATTTAGAAGGGAAAAAAAGTCAGGATTAGATAAGGCTTTTTTTATAGTTGACTAAACCACAAGACACTTATGGACCTTTCCAACCCCTTAGCTCATATATCCATATGATTCTCTGATGGAGAAAATGAATGGAAAAATATTCCTGAAGGATACTAGATTTCAGAGTATCACAGTGGCTGAGAAATTCACATTTGACCAGAATAAAATTAGTAAAAGATTTCTTCAGATTGCATTTTTGTTGGCGTTGGAGGGAAATGTATGCGTGTATGTGTGTGTGTACTTGTACATAATTTATTGTAAATCTTTTACAACAAAGCTTTCTTTCCCATTTGTGCAGTTAGATTACGTGGGTGGATGCTTATTTTTTAGAAAATGGCAATCTCAGTAAGCAAGGGTGAAACCAAGAGATTGAAGGGGATCTCAGACACATGCATTGTTTTTTATGTTTTTCTTAAGCTGATGCAAAAATTCTCCAACCGATAAATCGTTATGACATTATAAATAATCTTTCATCTTCTTTGGTGGTCTGTGAGGGTCACATAATTGGAGGGTTAAAAACCTTTTTTGTTTCTTTTTTCTTCCTGTGTCATTAGTATAGAAGGAGATCATAAAAAAGGTCAGCCAGAAGGGGTTTAACTGTTACTGAGTCAACATTTGACAGTCACACTCTATTCTGTCGTTTCATGCATGTGCTTTTTATGTGTTTTATAGCTTTGTGAGCTTTATTTCAGGGATGTCCATTATCATAGCCGATCCACAGCCCATCTCTTTCTTTGTGTATGTGTATCTGATGGTGAGCAAAGCTTGTCACATATAAATCCCAATTTCAAGAGTAATAGAGGAACCATCTACTCATGCAGTTTAGGCTTAGGTAACTAAGGAAATATCTACTTCCTCTAGAGCACAGTTTGTGTGGTTTTTTTGTTTTGACTGCTCTATGAAATATCGACAAACAATGTGCCTTTGAGCCTTTACAAACACAGTGAAGTTTTAGTTGTTTTCTATATAGTTGAAGTAATGGAATAGGAGAACTTTTCAACTTAAATATGTACTAGACTTATATTATGGGGCTGTAAACCATCAGGCCTGAGAGTCAAATGGAAAATAAAAAAGATTAAATACATTGTCAGGGATGATGCGCAAGAGGAAAGAAAAAATCCCAACAACTTTTAGAGTTGTTACAGACATTCTCCTTTTTAATGCATATTCGTCCACTACTCTGGCTGTAGACAATAAAGGATCATAACCACAGCAGGACTTAATACTCATATTGAAATAACTATTCCTGTAATTCTTATATTTTAGGAAGAATCTTTATCTTTTTCATTTCCCCTGTTTACTTTTTCCCTAATATTCAAAGCCTATCTTTTTCATTTTTTAAACTAATGGGAATCCGTCATATATTACAGCACCATTTTACAAATGAGGGTTCTGAAACTCAGGGAGGTTAATTGATTTGTCTAAAGTAGTATAGCTAATATATATGGCAGCGTTTGGTTAAAATGTCATGTTCCTGATCCCAAAGCCATTATTTTCTATATGGGTTATTTTCTCTATTTTCAAACATGTTCTTTTCCCACTGATCTCTATAGTCTTTTGCCATTCAGAACGTTGTTTGCTTAGAAAGCACTGATCTTTACTGACCACTTCTAATCAGCTAATTACCCACATCTCTTTAGATATTTCTTGTTGATTCCCACCATAGTCTGGTGTCATGTGCAAACAATACACGCGCTGTTTTCCATTATGCAAGTCATTGGATAAGCCGCAGAGCCCAAAACCAGCTGCCAAATTCCCTAAGTGAATATTAACACATTAATAAGAGTTATATGAATGTTGAGTTTTAGAGTTATTCATTTGACCCCAAGAAACTATATTGTCTAAAACTTTCTTTTCTTCTGTAGATCAGATATAATTCACTTGAATGTTTCTTCAAGTCAACATAGGATCAGAAAATTTTTCAAGTTAAGACAAACTTTACCTTAAGTTTCTTCTTGATCTTAGTAAACCTACAGAGTTGTATAAGGTTTGATTAGCCAGATAGGACTCATCTTTCCAAAGGAATTCTAGTTGTTATCCAATAGCTAGTTTCTATCCAATAGAAAGCATACAGGTCATCTTGTTTGGTCCTTATTTGTAAATCCTCAGGACTATTTCATTTTGACTACTTTGTAGTAATTAATCTGTTTGCACCCTATACTCTGATGTTCCTCAGAGCAGTTCAGAATTTTGGCCAATATTTCTTTAAGTGTGTTTTTTGTTTGTTTGTTTGTTTTATTTCTAATAGGAAAAAAGTAAAAGAGAGAAGGATGAATGAATCTTATAAGTTTCAGGGCAGTGTTTGGATAGTATTGAGAAGGCAGAAAAGTATGAGTGCTATACTGGATTTATGTTCAAGAATACTGGTCTTAGACTGGGGGCATGTGGTGGTCTTTTTCTTAAAAATTCTTGACTGATGTGCTGTTTATCAGAACCAGTTGGAACTAAGGGTGTAAGTTTAGTAAAAATTATCACCTCTGCCCATCAACATATTTTTCTATTTCCATAAACTCAGTCTCTTTGGTGTTTCTTATTTCCAGCATCTTCCCATTTCCCACCTCCCTACCTGACATTTACTGCCCTCATTTTGTTTCAGCGGTCTCTATTTAGAAAGGATTGATTTAATTATAAGAACTTTGAGAATCACCTTTTTTCAGTAATATTCACACATTTGAAAAGAGGCTTTGGAAAGGGAAATATTTAACCCAGGGTACAGAATCAGAAACGGTTGAGTTTTAGGCATGACAGCGCATAGTTGGACTCTTTGCGAAGGGGACGGCCAGGAACGGATGGGATTAGAAGTAGTAGGATGAAAGGAATCTTCCCAGTGTACCAGCATTTGTGCTTTATAACATTTGGCTGACTTTCCTCCTATATTCCTGAATAGATTGAATTTAAACTTTTGAAGGCTATTCTTAAATCCAACTCATTCTTTTGGTAGTTCAGTATATTATCTAGAATCCTATTCACACATAGATTTATATCTACCTATATACATAAGAACTAAATATGAACTTTTACAACGGAATCAATATTCATATGGAATTGTATAGCTAATTATTTACTATATAACCACTGTATTTTTTATATATATATAAAAATATATATATATATATACCATATAACCATTTGGGTTTTATGATTATACCCCTTACCTCAATTCCTCTGTCTTCTGAATTTATTGTCAGCAAGACTTTCTAAATTGTGGCAGTGTTACCATTTTGATTTACATGCTACTGTAAGGTGTTTTAATTAAAGGCACACCACACCTTCTTAAGGTCCTCCAATCACTTCTCATTTACCCTGTTCACATGACTGAGAATTAGCTTAAATGACTATGCAAAAGGTCACAAAAAAAGTGCAGCTTACTGTGTTTACTTCCACTGTCTCCTACTGGCATCCTCTTAAGAAGTATCATAAATTCCACTTTTGGGTAGCTAATTGAATCATTTTATTATACTCTGTGCTTTAGAGGTAGATGATTAGAGGTTACTTATTGTAAAAACTATTTGTGACTTTCCAGCTCATCCTTTGCTAATTTTAGCTACTTGGTAAGATGGTGCAAGATCCATACAGCTGAATGCAGAATCTTCAGAGTCACTTAACATTTCATTTTTTCTACTCCGACTGCCTTCATTTTGCTGTTTCTTCTTGAAAGACTTTACTTCAAAATAGAAAATATGTAGCATTCTTGCCCCATACACTTTTAAATAAAAACCTGAGAGGTGATCCATGCCCAGTACATTCCCCAAAGATAGTACAGTAAAGTATTTACTGACCCGGGGACTCTCAGATTATGTTGATGGAATGTGGCTTTTTTTTTTAATGTAACTGTCTTCTATTTTAACAGCTACATTTACTATAAAGACAGTCTGTTAAGCTGGTGTCCTTGGTGCTCCTGGGCTCAGCTGAATATATACAGCAGACTCTCTCAGCAAAAGAACGGTAGAACATGTAAAGCAGATGAAAATGCCAGTTTCATACACAAAACAAAATTGGGTGAGGTTCTACATTTTTAAATATATAATTTATTTCAACTTTAGTACTATATAATCTTATAGAACTAAAGTTGGTATAAACTATTTTGTTTTCAGTTTCTCTACTCTATTTTATACTGATTGACAATTTAAAATATTTTTTCTTTTAAATCGTATATCACACTTTGATGAACAGAGACATGGATTCCAAGGCCCCTAAATTAAGAGAATTTTTCATCTAGTATGTATAGTTGTAATACCGTCAGAGATTTTGTAGAGATAAAGTATATACTGTATGAAGAATTTCAGTACCCTGTTGGCTCTTGTTGGGAACGTTAGTTGGGTCCTTTACCTGTAATACAATTATCTTAAATAGTTGATTATCTTCTGTGAACCTTTTTTTTTTTTTTGCCGTACGCGGGCCTCTCACCGCTGTGGCCTCTCCCGTTGCCGGAGCACAGGCTCCAGACGCGCAGGCTCAGCGGCCATGGCT
Source organism: Neophocaena asiaeorientalis asiaeorientalis (assembly GCF_003031525.2). NCBI lineage: Eukaryota > Metazoa > Chordata > Mammalia > Artiodactyla > Phocoenidae > Neophocaena > Neophocaena asiaeorientalis. The sequence continues at coordinate 18,084,014 of NW_020176571.1, read as the reverse complement.
CACGGGCCCAGCCGCTCCGCGGCATGTGGGATCTTCCCGGACCGGGGCACGAACCCGTGTCCCCTGCATCGGCAGGCGGACTCTCAACCACTGCGCCACCAGGGAAGCCCTCTGTGAACTTTTTATTGTGTCAGTAGCTGTTCCGCAGCTACTGATTCATTTGTGTGACTCGTGACTGTGTTCCTCAGAAAATGAGGTGCATGATTGCCAAGAAACATGAGCAGATTTTAGGAAATCCAATAGGTGCTTTTCTTAAAGCTGCTTTGGAACCGCATCATCCTCAGAGTAATGATGGAAAGTTCTAGAGAGAGTTGTAAACCTTTTATTATATGCTTTTCTGTTCTTAAAATCACCCAATTACTTAATTTGGATATAGTTTAAAATCTCATGTGGTATAGACTAAGCATTATTTTTTTCTTGAAAATAATTTACTTTGTAATGCCATGTTCTCCATGAATTCAGATCATGCACTGCATGCTTTCAGATGACTTGATGTCTTTGCAGATCTAATTTTGGTATATTTGTATCTCAGATAATTCTCCAACTCAATATTTTGGCTTAGCAATCCAAATCAAATCGTGGTCCAAGTAGCAGGCACTCACATTGAATGTACAGAGACTTGACAAGCAATTAACAATGAATATTGAAACGTCTTCATTACCCTTGCATGAGGAATGCAGATGGCATTTAGGGAGATGGCAACCCGAGGGCACTACTGTGAATTATGTTTCAATCATTTGGTCACCTGACTATTGGAAGACTTTCTCTGGGCCTCATGCCACTTCTATACTTTTCCTGTCTGGCTAAAAATAAAGCAGGCATTCCAAATGTTGTAAAACAGGTTGCTTCCATGAAATTTCTGTGCACATTTTGTGATTTGGGAAGGTTGTCTCCAAGGATCCCAGCATCCATCCTTTAGGCTTAGCAAACCCAAATGCCGAGACTGTGTAGGGGATTCTGCGAATCAGAGTCCCTTCAAACATCCCGCTGATCATTGGCTTCACTTACCTCAGTTATAACGTGCTGAATGTGCAAAGGTGAATAAATCAGCATCTCCTCCCTTCCAGGAGTTAATGCGTTATATATAGCCCAAGGAAAAAAATGTCTTTGAATAATTATAATTTCCAGATTGAGATCTCATTATAAATTTCTTTTTTAAAGGAAAAAACAACACTGGAGAGTCTGACTCAGCAACTGGCAGTTAAACAGAATGAAGAAGGAAAATTTAGCCATGCCATGATGGATTTCAATATGAGTGGAGATTCTGATGGTTTGTGAAATTTTTCGTATATATTCCAGGAGTGTGCAGAAGGGTCTGTTTAATACCAATTAAAACTACGAGAACCTGTACAAGACAGCCACCTCACCCCTGATCTTGACAGTAAGAGTTCACATGTACTGAGTGGTCCCCACCTGCCAAACGCTCTGCTGAGTGCTAGGCATAAATCATCTCATTACTCCCCAGCACGACCTGTGAGATGAGAACTCGTACAGATATAGAGATTAGCCCTTAGGAATTTCGAGTCATATTTCCCAAGACTACAGGGCTGTAAGCACCAAAGGCAGGTCTTGGATTCAAGATGGCATGATTCTAAAGCAAATGCTCTCAGTCATCATCGTCCCTGTCTCTCACTTCCCTATTTCTTACACCTGAAACAAACTTTTCAAAAATGTTTTTCTATAAGCACATTTTGAAGTTTTCATTTGTCAAAGCCTGACCAGAATACATGGCTCAGAGGACATTTTCAGGATAGTTTCTTGCATCTGGGACCCTTTCCCTCTTATACTATCTACCATACAGTCAGGTGCCCTGCCTACCCTCTGTAACCCAACAAGAGCTCCAGCGGTACAGTCTCATGCTTCCGTCACATGCCTTGAGACTTCCGTTGTCTGCATCATCTTTGAACGTTCTAAATATCCACAGGGACAACTAAATAAATTGATGCTCTAGTTCTAATAGCACAGCAAAGAGGGAAAAAGAAGAAAGTGCTTTTCCTCTTACACTGAGCCCCGACTGGCACCCTCTCTCCAGTGTCAGGTGACATACATGCATTTCAGGAGCATGGTCCTCAACTTTGTTACCACGGCAGAAGCTCCCTGCATACAGAAAAAGACTGAACCAGGGCAAACCAGTGAGCAGCCAAGGGGCTAGCCAAACTTGAGCATTTAACCAGATAATTCTGTCGAGACCAAATTTTATTGAACTGGATATCCAAGAAAAGTCTGTGTTTTTCTAGCCTATTGTATCCAGATGTTTCCTTCTCTTTTCTGCTTTGCTTGGCTAAGATAAACCTGGCCTAAGTACATACAGAGAGCTTGTTTAGCTTTGATGAAATCACATAATGTTCATTTTATTGCTTATGTTGCTGTAAGGTGTAAGAACAAGAAAAAGCGGCTGTGCAAGTGATCCTTTGCCTACAAACCCATTTTAGGAAGATGTCACCATATATTAGCACTCATTTTTGTCAATAAAAAGACAATTACTGGTAATAACACATTTCATAAATTTGAAGTCGTGTCAGTGTGATAAAATATACCCACGGTAATCAGCATTAAAACATCGAAATTGTTGTTGCTGTTATTTGTTATATTCAGTCATGCTCATATGAAAATATTTTCCAATCTTCATTGGACCAAAGAGCATACTATGAAAGAGAAATAATAAGAAATTCCAAATAAGCTGTGTTTTTTGTTTGCTGCTCTTCAAGTCTGGGTAATTTTGTTTGATTCCTGTTCCTTCAAATTAAGAAAGGAAAAGGAGGATGAAGGAAGAAAAGAAGAGCAGTGCTCTAGAAAAATCCCAAAATATTTGAAAGTTTTCCATGCTAACAGAATATATCTCTTTCATCTTTTGTAATGACGACCCTGGAGAACATAGTGCCAGAGTTATATGGTTTGCTTCTCCTTACTTTCTTTGCCTAAATTCAAGTATCTCTGGAAGCAGTTTAATCTGCTGAAGCCACTCTACAAAGTCAGATAAAGCCTAGAGGAGTGCCTGAAGCTCCCCAAGGTTCCAGTGTGACACTTGGTCATGTTTTATCATCCTGGGTTTTGCTGTTTGGAATGTAATTATCAATGGATCTCTTTGGATAACTTAGATGTTAGTGGGAAAATTCAGGGAAATGAACATTTTTTTTTTCACCTTAAATATGTGACTGTAGACTTCGTAAGAAACCATAGAACGTAACCATTTGTTTGTTCTTTTCCTACCATTTTCAAGTATGTTTTGGGAACCAGACTATCACTGCTGCATCAGCATATTTCATGCATGTATTAGCACATAATTTCAAAGAAAAGCCAAACACATTATAGGAGATATCTATATTGTATTTTAACCTTAAACATTTATTTAGCAGTGTTTTTATATAGCCTCAGAGAGAGAAAAAGTATGCTATGTTCTGTCAGTCTTCAGGTAGCAGAGACACATCCTTACCTGTAGTCATCCATTCTGCTGAACAGTTCGGTGTTTCACAATTTTGTAAGCTTTTTGACCTATCTAATATTTCTACAGTACCGGCATGCCTGTTGACCTAACCCAACTATTCTCTTTCCAATTTGTATCAAAGGTCACATATTCAAGTTTCTTGTGTGCTCTTGAAAGTAAATGGTGAAACAGTCCATAGTCCATTGAAAGAAAGGAAAAATATATTAGAAATGGACTTAAAAATACAAATAACAACATTTGACACCTCAAGGCTTATCACAGAACCTTCATAAACAAGCATCTGGCTCAAGAACTAGAAGTACCATTATTGATGTGCTTTTGATTTTCAGATATTTTAATAGACTGAAAAACAATAATGCAAGGAAGGGAATTGCGATAGGTTTTAACACTAACGTGAAGCAATGTTCCCTGTTTTTAGGAAGTGCTGGAGTCTCAGAATCAAGAATTTATAGAGAATCCAGGGGGCGTGGTAGCAATGAACCCCACATAAAGCGTCCAATGAATGCCTTCATGGTGTGGGCTAAAGATGAACGAAGGAAAATCCTTCAGGCCTTTCCTGACATGCACAATTCCAACATCAGCAAGATACTGGGTAAGAAAAGTATTAAGGGTTAAGTGATGTATGAAATACAGGTACAGTTTTGTTTTCTGCATTTGTTGAAAGAGACTGGGTTTGGAAGCCAGGCAGCTCATGTTTTCTACTTATCTAAAAATTAGGTACATCGTATTGAGCCTTTTCTTCTGACCATGAAGCATTCCACATTTATCAAGAAATTGTGCCCAGATTCTGATTTAGATGTGTGTTCCTACACTAGTTGTTGTAATATTTCCTCTTCTTCAAAAATTTAAAATATTTGTATTAAGACTAGGAAAAAGAGCTCTTTTCACACAAGCCACTCAGTATTGGTATTGACCTTATTTGTTCTTTTCCTTTGTAAACACTATAGAATTCGTCATGTCATGGGGGTGAGGGTGGAGGTGGAGATGATGTCTGTTCTAATACTATAATTGAAAATCAGTTTAGATTGTCAGGACACAAGAAGACGTTTGGGTGTACATTTTTTAATTTTTACTTTTAGTATCCTTACGCGTATTTTCAGTATCATTTAAAAAGGGACTTTCCCTGCTATTGCAGCTCTCAGCTTAACAGATGACAAAAGTACATATTTACCCAACATACATAGACACTGAAGCACACAGCAAAGATGGTTGAAAGGAAAGAGTACTGATTATAAAGAGACCTATTATACACCAATTTAAGTCCCAGAAAGAAGGAAGGGAAGAGGCCATTTCTTTGGTGCTGTTCTCTTGACATCATTACCATCATCAGTGTCATCCTCACCATCATCTTTACCTTCAAGAGCATGGTGTCCAGGTTCTTGACAACCTAAGCAAGTTTTTATTTTCTCTGACTTCTAAGAGCTAAATAAAAGAATTAGAAGAAGAACACTTAACTCTGTCAGCACATTTTGTCTTTGACAAATAAGTAACAAAATTTGTTGAAGTTATTAAAGCTTTGTTAAAATCCATAGTGCACTTGGAATTACACGCAGCTAATGTAGTTTGCCTTTTGATTCTTTACATTAAGGAACCGATCATCTGAAAGTGGTTACTAAACATGTACATGCGTTTTTATGATCCCATATTTTCAACAATGGTAATAGGGTGCCTCCCAGTCCACAGTGTACATTTGTAATGAAACAAAAACAAACAAAAACCGTTAACTACTTAAACTTGTGTCTCAATTTTCATCTAAATGATTTTGAGCTCTTTAGATGAAGGTTATCTCAAAAGATATGAACATGCGAAGCTTTATGTGTACATAGAAAACATGAATATTTATGCATAAATATGTATGAATATTTATGTATAAATATATATCCAAATATAATTAAAAAACTGAAACTGATCAAAAGAAAACGCATATTTTTTGCATCTCTACCATCTCTGATCTATTTTTCTTTTTTTGAAAACATTCTACCTTCCATATGAATTTTTCGTTTAAAAAAATACCATATCTGTTTCATTTGGAAAAACTCTAGAAAAGAATAAAATACTTGATGTAAGCTTATTTCATATTTTAATATATCAGTTATTATCAAATTAGAAATCCCCAAATGTCAAAAAAACACTAAAAACTAAGATTGTTTAACGTGTCTTTATATCATTCATTTATGTGTCTGAATACTAAAAAAATAATAATCACTGATTAAAACCTTACTCTAAGTATGAGAGAAATACCAGTGAAATATTTTAGGAAATAGAGCAAAAGCCTTCATGGGAAAGAGATGACTGGCTAAAAGAATTCCTTTCTGGTTTGAAGGAGAGAATATTAGAATGACTATATGATTGTATCACAATAGGCTGCATGAAAGAGAATGCTGCCTAGCTTACGATTTTTCAATGAAATTATATTAATTAAAGATATAGCAGGAAAGAAAAACCCCACCGAGGTGTCTTGCGCCTCAATATTTAGTCATAGCGTCAAATAAATGAGTGATCTTCGAATATGCACAAGATCATTCTAAATGGCTCATTTCATATAAAAGTACAAAGAAAGCTTGATGTTTTCCCTTTTACTAATTGTTTTGGATAACAGCCTCCGACAGCATGCCGCTAATTCATTCTGCTTAAAACAGGCGCTTGAGCTGGGTTGACATTTTATGTAGTCTCTGGAGATCCTAGTTGACATTTTAAAGGGCTTCTAAGCATTTTATAATACCCTAAAATCTGGTTTTAATAAGCCATTCTGCTGAAATTGTTAACATAAGGAATCACCTTTTACCGTTTGGCTCTAGATCAGGGGACGGGGGACATCTTTTTCTGATTAGGTATACAGTAGTTAGAGTAAAATGTGCAAACTCATTACAGACCCCATGGAGATGACACTGTTGTCCAGCTCAAACTCTTCATTTTTATTGTGTTGCCAGGCTTAGAAAGGAAAAGAGTACTTTCAAGCCTGATTTTTTTTTCTCATTTTGAACATCAAATATTTTCGATTGAATCTTCTTTTTTATCATCAGGAGGAATATCTGAATGTACTTAATTCTTTTTTCATCATTGAAGGCTCATCTTTTGAAAACAGCAGGGAACTTTTACTCCCTGTACATGGTCCAGGGTGAGCAGCCAGCCACACCCAAATCAAGGAGATGTTTTCATCTCTTTTGAAGGTATCTAAAATGCTGCCCTCCCATCCTCATCTAGTGAGTTTCAGGGGGTTACACTGCAGCTACAAACAGTGGTTGGTGTACCTGCAAAGCCATTGTAACCGAAACCAAACTGTCATTTGGTTGTCCCCATTCGAAAGCTATTATTAAAAAATGATAGCTGCCTTTGCCACCAAACTGAACCACTGTTCTGCTCGGTCGTATAATGGAGTAGTTAGCTTAAGCATTAACTGGGTCAAATTGGCCCTTAATTCTTAATTTTGAAAAGACATGTAACAGTGATATGGCCATATTTTTCAATATAGCTTAGAATTCAGTGATACTTCCAGAGAAATTATATTATCAAGTTTCAAAATATTTTGATTCCAGTTCATACCACAGTTAGAGGCCAACTTATTTGAGAATTTACACATCTTTTACTATCCTTTTTTTCTCTGCATTTTAGCCAGAACAACTTTAGGTTCCTCTACTCCCCCTTCCCACTACAAGGCCTTGACCATTCTATTCTTCCTCCATTGGCGGCTCTTGTTTTTTTCAATCCCTCTAGGAGTCATTTTTGCAGCGATGCCTTCCTGACCTACAGAAGATTGATCTCACCTCCTTATCATATGTTCTCATAGCTTCCTGTACTTTCCACAATTAAAATTATACATTTTGCAATTACGTATTTAACGTATTTCTTCTCGGCTGGAATATAAGCTCCAAGAAGATAGGAACCGTAACAACTCACTGCTGTATATCTGGTGATGAACACAGCATCACGCACGTAGTAGGACATCTAAACATAGCTCTTACATTCCAAGGCATGTTACTATGAGGCATAATCATTCCCTTTCCTTAGAGAAAACTATTCTTTTTTGAGCTGATAGAACATTTAGACTTAGGGAAGAATCTTTGGCAATTCCTATTCTAACTGAGAATGCTAGTTTCTTTGTTTTATTTGGTGGTAAACATAGTTAGTGAATTTCAAGTCAACCATCCTTGATCCACTGTTTGATTTCTTTAATTATTCAGTAAGTTATTCTGATAAGTTCGCTTTTCCACTTCCTATTCTGAGGGTCAAAATTCTGGTATACATACATATAAGGAACTCCACAAGAAGAATTGATCTAGTTCAATAGTATTATAGGTTTACTTGTGTTTATATTTGCCCTGAGAACGACATAATGATTTTCAAGTTCCTCTAGAAAATAATGTTGAATAATAAAGAGTTTGAGATTGTACCTACAAATGATACGGCCTGACCAGCTAACTAAATGTTGGACACTGTATTTAAATACAAGTTTGAGAAAGGAGTAGAAAAATTGTTATTATTTGAACTGTAACCTGAGTTTCTCTTGTAAATATAATGAAATCATATTGGCTGTCTAGATTGGAAAAAATCTGTTTATAAATCTTTGTAACACCTACGTGGATATACCCACCCAGGCAACATCTGTTCCAATAGGAAAGAATTCTAAGGGAAGAGATGTTGTCCCTTTCTCTGCATTCGTTTAATAAATATAACAGCCCATATTGAGGAATTCTGTACATTTGTAGGAAAGTACTATTCGTTAGTGAGCTATTTGCATTTGAGATGTGGAGTTATGGCTAAGTAATGAATTCATTCAAAAGGTTTACGATCTTGCTTAGGTAAAGGCAGCAGTGCCAGTACATATTTGCTAGGGATCTCCTAATTCCAGTTGTTTTGGTCTTTGTGCATTTGGGTAGAGTTGAGCTGAGTACTTGCAGATAAACATCTGCAAATAGATTTTTCTCACATTCTTAATAAAAAAATAAACATTACTACTACTACTAGTACTTCTGTTACTACTGCACATAGCCATACTGATAGAATCAAAGCTTTAAATCACATCTATATTGAGAATAAGCATAAACTATTTTAAATTAAGCTTCCAATAGTTGTTTTTTTGCAATCCTACTTATATCCAAACCAAAATTAAAAGTGAAAAGAAAGGGAAAACCAATTTGGGCTAACATTAATAATGCATACTCTATCACAGGAAGTGACATTTTTATATATTATCGAAAGTGATTTATTAAGAGAAAAATATTACTGAACACATACTTATTATTGTGAGTTTTGATTTCTGCTAGATCCTATATAGTAGATGGGTATAGGTATGTAAGGATACATGTTGTACCACAATTTCAATTTCAATTCTGACTAAGTTTGAGTCAGTGATCCACAATTTAATAGTTGTGTGACCTTGGGTAAGTCACTTCATCTATTTGAACTTCAATTTTTTAATCTTTAGAAATAGGTATAAATGTTGTCTGCTTACGAGATTATGGTGAAAGGTAAAAATGAAACAACTTATGTAAAGGTTTTAGTACGGTATCTAGCACACAGTAGTTACCCATGTAACTACCCATGTAATATTTTTTAGAATTAGAATTTTAATGAAATAAATTTTTAACTAATCACATAAGCATATTTAAACATTTGGGGGAGGATGAGAATTACACGTACCATACGTTAGAAACCTTTGTAGTAAGTAATGTACCCTGCATAACAGTACTCAGTAGCTAGATAATTACCCTCAGATTCAAACTATGTAATGCATTTTTGAATAACTTTTCAGTTCACAGTTGAATTACATCATGGTCTAATGTAGAAATGAAAGCTATTTCCATTAAATCATCTATGAGCTTTTAAGTACATAAGGTACAAGTTTGGCTAAATTGTTCATTGAAACCAGAAGAAAAATATTGCATAGTGTTTGTATCTCTGGGTGCACAGTCTTTGAGGACACTGCCACCAACACCTCTGTCCTTGTGGCATCTCACCTCTCGAGTCAGAGCTCACTAATCATAACCTTTGTATGTATTTCTGGGATTTGGCCAACATTTTTACTTTAGATTTTCGTGTTCTCAGTTATACCTTTTTAGGACCCTCAGCCGCTGTGCAAATGGGAATTGTGACGTTTTTTTCCCTCATAGGATCTCGCTGGAAAGCTATGACAAACCTAGAGAAACAGCCATATTATGAGGAGCAAGCCCGTCTCAGCAAGCAGCACCTGGAGAAGTACCCTGACTACAAATACAAGCCCAGGCCGAAGCGCACCTGCCTGGTGGATGGCAAAAAGCTGCGCATCGGGGAATACAAGGCAATCATGCGGAACAGGCGGCAGGAAATGCGGCAATACTTCAACGTTGGGTAAGGGCCTTCCGGTCATTTTCCCATAGAGGACATTTCCTGTTACACTTAATGGGATGTGCGATGTATTTGTTTAGTTGCAAAGCAGCATTTTGAGAAAGCACCTGAGCACAGTGTATTTTCAGAGACTAAGCTGTCCCCTTATAATCCTGAGAAAGAACACTTCATGTGAATTCATTCCAGGCTCCTAGAACAATGGCTCTGATGCAGGAGTTTTCTTAATGGCTGGTTTGAAAATAAAATATCGGAGAGTAAAGAATTTTGAAGTTTGCTTTTAAAAACATAGAAGTCTTCCTGGTTCTTTTTCTTGCTGGTTTTCATTCATTCCAAGGCCTCACAGTGTAAATTCCACAGCAGCTAACAACTTAGCTGAGATAATACAACATAAAACTGATTCCGAAAGAAAGACTTGTTTCTGAATATAGCAGAGTCTCTGGGCTCTCAAGGCACACGTGTGGCCTTACAAGATCACACAAAGTAGGGATTCTCTTCAGGGTAGAACAAGTTGTGATGGGAAAGTTTCCTTCTGAATTAAGGATGCCTCTCTCGGTATGTCTTACCCTTCTTCCTATGGCAAAGGCCTGCAACCACATTGTTTCTGCATAACTTTATCAAAAAGCACAGAAATAAAGTTGTTCATATCTGGAACAGTAAATAAGATCCTGAGAGCTTCTTAGAATAATAAGTACTGTTCTGAAAATGACCAGAGGATACTTTAAAAAAAACCACAAAACTTTTCTAATCTGCCCTATCCCTTCCACTCCCCTGAAAGCAGCTGCTTGCTTTGTCCAAAGGGTCTGTGATTTATATCCCAGTGCAGTACTCTTCTTCACGCTGAGCATGAGACCCAGCGCTCCTTGGGGAAATCGTAAACAGACAAATGAATGAAAGAAGGCATAAATGAACATCGTCTATTAATCCCTTCCTACTCGGACCAGCTACAGAATATATCTGTGGAGCCCAGTGTAAAATGGAAATGTGGGGTCCCTGTTAAAAGGTTTTTTAAGAATTTCAGGATTGTGACAACAGAACTTTAAACCAAGCATAGGACCTGTCTAAGCCCTGGGTCCTGTACAGCTGCAGAGGTGGTCCACCCATGAGGCCAGCCCTACTTCCTACCCCCACTGAAAACTATTTCAGGGATGAGGTGGACCATGTTCGGTTCTGGTGAGCTCTGGGCAGTAAAGTTTTATTTTGAGAGCTCTAAGACTTTAGGGTTTTTCCATTAAAATTGAATTATCTTTAGGTTTAATTCTTTTAAAAACTGTTTCGACATGTTGTAGTGAAGGAAAAATTAACTAGGGCTCAGGGACTTGAGTTCTGCTTAATCCTTCTGTCCCTCAGCTTCTTTTCATAAAGTAGAAAAGTAGCAGTCACTTTAAGCATCAAATGGGTAACACGTGCAAATGCCTTGTAATCTATAAAGCACCACATAGAAGTAAGGTATTGGGATCAAAGTAGGATACAGTCTCCAAAATGCCGGGCAACAGGGTGAAAATCATGACCTTCGAGTTGGACAACTTGAGCAAATTAATTATAGAGTAAGTAAGGCCTGCATCCAACTGTCCACTCACCCACGGTCTCTTTTTGGGAATTCCTCTCCAACAGGCAACAAGCACAGATCCCCATCGCCACTGCTGGTGTCGTGTACCCTGGAGCCATCGCCATGGCTGGAATGCCCTCCCCTCATCTGCCCTCAGAGCACTCAAGCGTGTCCAGCAGCCCGGAGCCTGGGATGCCTGTTATCCAGAGCACTTACGGTGTGAAAGGAGAGGAGCCACATATCAAAGAAGAGATCCAGGCTGAGGACATCAACGGAGAAATTTATGATGAGTACGAGGAGGAAGAGGATGATCCAGATGTAGATTATGGGAGTGACAGTGAAAACCATATTGCAGGACAAGCCAACTGATAAGGGTCAAAAGATTGTTGTGACCTTAGGACTTAAAGAAGCCCTAGCTGGTTCATCCTTACCAGTGGCCAAGCACATTAACTTTCTCATACACTGACTGTTACTTTAACTGTTAGTCTTAAATAGTTGGGACATCAGCTGACTAATAGACCTCAGCCTCAAAAGGCTTGGAAAGGAAATAAAAATACAACAAGCAAACAACAATATCAACAACAAGAGATTGAAATAAGCTATGGGTAAAATAATGCCAGTAATTCAGCTGCTACATCCAAGCACTGAAGTCTTACCCGTCAACTTTTTTTTTTAATAAACTTTATGGCTGTTTGTTCTACAATGTTCTAGAAATTCTCACTCAGGTACACAGTGCCAACAAGTGGCTTGTGAATGTGTTTTGTTGTTTTGTGCTACAGTTTTTAAAAAGAAATAAGTTTTGTTTTTTGGGGTTTCTGGGTTTTTTTTCCTTTTCTTTCTTTCCTTTCGTTGTTTTTGTTTTTGTTTTTGTTTTTGTTTTCGGTAATGCACCTGACAGAAAAAAAAAGAAAGATGAATTTCTCTTTACTTCTCTCCACCTTCTCCATCTCTATACTTTAAAGATGGGAGTCTGTGCATGGGGGGGAAGAGGGAAAAAGAGCCTGTTTTTAACTTCCTTGCTATCCACCACAAAATAAGCAATCATTTTCTTTAGAGGACTTTCTTATCTGTTGCACACCACACTACATCTTTGAGCAAGTGCCAGATTTGTACTGAAGTATTGACCCAGTTGCTTTTTTTCCCTTTCCTTTTTCCTGTTCCTTCTTAAATTAGGACAGTGTTATATCTTAGACAATCCCTTGAAAAACCTGAAATACCAGCAGCTGGTGAGATTTGACTTTTTGTTTTTAAATGGAAACTGTAGGTGCTGTTCTCAGGTGAAAAGAGAGAGAGAGAGACATAAGAAATTTAGAGAAAAAAATATTTTCTGATCTTGGATTTTTGTGTGTATGTATGTGTGTGATTATGGTACTAATTGGAATAATGTTGGACCGTTGTGAGTTAAACCCACATCTGGGGATGAAATCCCACATCCTTCTAAGTGACTGGTCTGGAAGCAGCCGTGACCTTGACTTTGCACTTCAAATGACAACTTAACCAATATAGGGCTCAGAAATTATATTTTTAAACTTCTAATATGATTATTATTGGGTGGATCAGGTGGCCCTGTGTAATAGAGGGGTGTGTGTATAACAGGGAAGCAAACTATTCCCAGATGTTCCTTCTCCCTGGTCAGATGGTTCCACTAACATTTCCTACCTAATGATTTCTGTTTGTTTTTCCTGTTGATAACTTCAAGCAAAACAATCATTGTTTCCCTTGAATATATTTGCCCATATTCTAGAAATATAGAATTAGCTTATTTCTTCAACATTCCATCCTTTCCTGATCAGGAAATGGAACTGATGATTTTATAAGGTATTTTTCATCCCTCCATGAAATGAGGTGGAGGCCATTTGCATTTCAGAATTGTGGGCCATGTGTATTTCATGCCGTAAAAGGCAGGACTTGATTGAAAGTTGTCACAGCCCAACAAGAGGGAGCCTGGCTGAGCCCAGCAACCCTTGCCACTGCTCTACTCTTGCTGTAAGATGAATCCACTGAAGTCCAGTTTCTGATTCCAGCAGAGTGTGTGCATAGAGCAACAGCTGATGGTGACGGGGCTGCTTAGACTTTGCCAGCCAAGTGCCAAGGCAGTCGTAGGGCTTGTCCAAATAAGTGGGAAATCATTTAAACTGAATTAGTGTTGTCTGTGCTGAACCATCAGACGGTAAATACTCCAACCAGTAGCTTGGATGTGCTATGGTTTTCACTCCAGTCATCATTTTCCTATCCCACCCTCCCCAAACCTGACCCTAAAGTTTGATTTTTACATATACATAAGAAAAAAATCCTTTTTATTTTTCTCTCTCTCAAAAGACTTGCTCTGGGGTTTTGCTTGGAGGAGCTAATCATATCCTGCATGTCAGAGACTTTGCTTTGTTTGTTTTTCTGTTTGTTTTTGATGACTGTATTTTCATTTGAACTGCCTCTTTTTGCTAGTGTTGTAATAATGATGATGATGATGATAAAATAATAATAATAATAGTAATAATAATAATAATGGTCAGCTGTTCCCAGATTAGTAAGTTATGCATAATTTATTTCTCCCTTTCTATTTTATTCTCCTCTGATTTGGAAGTACAGCCAATAAGTTGTTAGATATTTAAAACAAATTTCCATCTCCAACATGTATATATATATATGTATGCATACATATATATATGCACACACACACACACACAAACACATTCACTCACGCAGTTTCATTTATCCTTCCATAAATTTTCTCCTTTTTAAAAGTTTGGCCCCAACAAATGTCACGTTCCGGTGTTTAATACCTACAAGTGAATTAATGGGAGGGTCGTATTCAATCTCAGTTAACTTAGGCTCTCATCACTCATTTTAGTTATTTAATTGCCACAGTCATCTACAGACAATTTCTCTTTTGTTTTTGTTTGTTTTGTTTTTAAGCACTCTGGATAAAAAAATGGACACTTGTTTTTATACCGTTATTATGTACAATGTGAAAACAGATTTTTAAAAATTTGTTCTGTCTTTGTTAACAAATTCTTTCTGACTTATGTGGGTTCACCTCTCACGTTTGCTGGACACTTATTTTCCACCATGTTATAAAGATGCTTTGTTTTCATTTCATGACTTTGGGCTACAAGAATACTTTGTTTTAGCTCCAGGTAGATGCCACTGAGGGCATTCATGGCTGACACAAATTCTAACACACTTACCAGTGAATTGACAAAACACTTCTGTTTGGTCTTTTTGTTTGTTTTTTACTTGTTTTATTTGAAGGGGAAAATGAAATTGTTAATGGTGACCTTTAACGGCTGAAATTCAGAAGTTAGTTTTACTTAGTTATATTTATGTCAGAGAGACAAAACTGTGCATGGATTGAAACAAAAGCGAGTCCATAGCCTTGCATTATGTTCTCTTGTTCTGATGTCTGATTCACTGGGGGTCACAATTGTTTTGCCTTAATTTTCCCCAAAAGAAAACAAACAAAAAAATCATATTAATGTTTAAAGTGCTTTGAAGTCATTTGATAAAAGGTGCTATGAATGGCAGCCTACTGGGTTAGCACATTGCCTTCTGGCATTTGATTGGTTTATCATTTTTGTAAAGGATCCTAAAACCTTGTATTCTTTTTCTGTGCCCCATGATGACCAAAAAAGATAAGGGAGAGGAAATGAGAGTAAGATCAAACTCAAATGAACATAAAGTCTCCCTTCTCTCCCCTTTCCTACCTACCTGTTCACATTTCACATTACTTGCTCTCTCTCTCTCTCTCTCTCTCTCTCTCTCTCTCTCTCACACACACACAAACACACAAACCACAGGCACACACGCTAACCCTAGTACTGAGGGATAATCTTGCCAGAATTCTGTTTTTTTATGGCTGTTGTAATCAGTTCTTCTAAAAACAGTCATGTTTTAATATGAATCTAAGAGCATCACTGGAGAAAATAGGATAAAGTTCATATATAAGTTACTAAGAATTTGTCTAGTCACAATTGTATAAAATAACAAAACTGTTCTTCAGTCCACTTATACCTAAATTAGTTAAGTCGATGTTTAACATTTATTTGGCATCTACAGTTAAGAGTTAACCATGTATAAAATCCCTCCCAAAGAACATAATCATTATTGAAACCAAATCCTCTTATAAGGAACAAATATAAAAGAATTTCTTTGATGAAGTTATTTCATAGGTTTGATTTTGGAGTAGACTTTTTACCTTAATTCATTTAAAGAAAATTATCTTTAAATATTTTATGGTCCAATTTCAGATATTTTCTTAATCCAGAAGATGTTACTGTTCCCAGAAGAAACTTCTTATATCACATTTAAAACATCAAAAATCATTATGTTTTCATTCATTCTAATGGGTAAATTATTTGAATTGTAATAAACAACTGTATATTTACAAACAGGTTTATAAAATATTTGTCTATCAAGTTAATAGTAAAATAAAAATTATGGGGTCTGCAAGGAAAGATATGAAGCCCACTTAAAGTGGTTCAGAGATCTCTTTTGTCTTATAGGGTATAGGTTTTCTTTTAGACAGGCTTTTACAGTATTTAATTTTAAAGTTTCCTATAACGATCAATTTCCCAGGTTGAAGATGATGTTGGGTTTTCTACTGATTGATTCCTGTCCTCCCCAGTGTTTCTGTCACTGGTTCATTAAAACAGTATTTATACAGCTCCACTGGCTCTAAAGCTCTTAGTCCTAATGTTTTGGATTTTATGAGTAAAAATGGGAAAATGTAGAAAAGAGACAATCAAATGCCTGGAGCTTAAAACAAAGTATGTGCAACCTACCATCTCACTTGAAATTTAATAAAATAAATAATTATGTAAATATAACATAGAGTTATAGATTTATATTTTGTTCATAACACATAGTGTAATATAAGTTGTATATTTTCATGTTTTTGGTTTTATGTTATCATTCATGCCACAATAAAAATAAAACAGGAGTTTATGTACTCTTAAAAAAAAAGATGTGGGTTGCCACCAACCTGTTTGTTTTTGTTTTTGTTTTTTGTTTTTGCATTCTCTTTTTTCAGTATTACTGCCATGCAAGGCACCAATAAAAACAGCAAATGTGTTCTTTACCTATTATACTGTGTTTCTTTTCACAATTCTTGTTATGGCGGTTTAATCATTAGTTTCCTTATAAAAAGAGCAAAAGTATGAAAAATAATTTAATTTTGTTTCCCATATAGATAACCTCACTTCCTGAAGTTGACTTTGAACTGAGAACTAAGGGTTTAGATCTTAGAGGTGGACATTCAAGAAGGCCTCTTTATAATGCATCTCATCAGAGAGCTTCACTGTAATGTCAAAAGTTATCCTTCTTGTATGTAATTGAAGCTAATAACACTTAAAAATCCTGCAGCCTGAAGCACCCTTAATGTCATTTTTCCCAAGCTTGACACTGTCATTGGGGCAGGGTTTCTACACTTTAGAATTCAATTTCAGTCTATTGTTGGTACAGAAATTCTAAATTTCAGATTATGAAAGTAAGAACTATAAATAATTTTCACTTTACTGGTATCTAATTTACAATAATGGATATTTCTAAATTGTTTAACATTCTGACGTTTAACCACTGGATTCTACCTTCAGCTTTTTAAGCAAATGTTAAATCAGGAAGGCTCCTTTCCTTCCAGTGGCCATTTTTGCTTGTCTCTTCCACCGTAATATGTATTTCTATCTTGATAGTTTTATGTGTAATCATTTCCCATAAGGGTTTTTGGTTGGTTGGTTGGTTGGATGTTTAATTGGGTGGTTTTTAAATAAGTATCAAGAAACTGGGTTACATAACATCTGGTTCAAATGAATATGAAGTAAGTATATAAAGAAGGTATGTTCTACTAGCACATTGCCCATTGTAAGCCTTCACAGAAGTATCAGTAGTTTACAGTGTCTGGTCCATGGGCTACCTGCTTTAGAATTAACTGTTAAAAATGTAGATTCTTAGGCCAGACTCCAGATGTCGTGAATCAGAATCTCTAGGGACAAGGATAAAGCTGTTGCTATTAACCAGCTCCAAATAATTATTCTGCATGCCCTAGTGTTTCAAAACAACCAAGAGGTGGGGCTATTTTCCTCTTTTATCTACCTTTTGTGCATGTCACATTCTGCAGATGCTATCGCCTACCATACTTTAACCTTAGGCCTCTATAAAAACCTCTGTGAAGCTGAGGGTCAGTGATTCATCAAGAGTTTGAGGCTAGAAAGAGCTCTCAATCTGTCCCTTCATAGATTGTTTTTGAGGGCATTTGATCCACCGGAACATGTGCACATGTTATCCTTGTTTCTCTGCTTCTCCTTTTGTTCATCATAGCAAAGTAGTAGACTTCAGAGACTCCAGACCAGTCGGACACCGAAAATACAACTGAAACACACAAAGCTATACCCACTTAATGTTTGCCAAAAAATTGAGGTGCTTTAGAAAGGAAAATATCCATTGTAGAAGTGGAGAAATGATCATTCCATGTAGTGTTTTTAGTAGACCACCTACAGCTACAGTGGTCCCAGTCTCATCCTGTTTCTTCAGGAAGCAGCATCATCGGAGTATGTTAAGTATATGTAGATGGGGAAATCTTGTCTGCTTACGAAAGCTTGGCTCACCCAAGGTGCAAAATCCCACCTTTGGTCTCCTTCCTACCAAGTAAAATTCTTTGTTTTGTCCTGTCACACTGTATCATAGAAACATTCTTTTCTTGGCCTTTGTGTTTTTTAGTTTCTTACGGAATATTTAGGACTAGCATGCAATAGTAGATTGTTTTCTTACTGACAATGCCTTGAACAACCAGAAAAATTCTGGCAATAGTGAAAAGAAATCCATTCTTTTTTTTTTTTTTTTAATCTCAATTCTGACAATTTTAGAAATTGGTGTTTGAGGAAGTTCACATATGTGTTTTTTAAAAAATCAAGATACTGAAAAACAAAATCAAGATACTGAAAAAAAAAAATCAAGATACTGTCATTCTTACCAAATTTTAAAGTTCAGAAGTTATCCCTACTTATAACTTGACATCATCATCAAAACCTCAATTATAGCTATGGGGGTGAAGGTAAGCATGAATTAGTTCAATATCTAAGTTAAAGAATATTTATGAAAAATATCCAATTTATTTTTCTTGAGTTTCTAAAGCAACCTAATAACTAGCTGAGACGGACTGTTTTATAAGTAAGCATTGTAATTAGTATGTAAAGCATATGCAATAGTATCGTTAAAAGTTCTTAAAAATAGTTACATTTTATTAAACAGGCTAAACATCTGTTCTGCAATTAGTTTGTTCTACCAATTTGCTTAGCAAAACTATTGGGTTGGCCAGAAAGTCCGTTTGGGTGTTACAGAAAAACCCGAACGAACTTTTTGGCCAACCCAATATTTTTACCACCAAGAATGAACCAGTTCAGCTCTGATCACAGTATTTCATCGTTTTGCAACTAGGTCCAGATACGTGAGATTTTACTCTCCCTAGTATTACCATTTTCTAAATATACAAGTGAATATGGTGTGGAATGGTACTTTGTTGGTATTCAAAATATAACCAAGAGAATGAAAGTTGTTTTATCATTAATGTCTCCACTGATTCAATTTAAAAGCAAAAAGAAAAACTACGAGAACAACTGTAGGAATCCTAAGTGGGCCTAAGTAAACACCATCATTTTGTACATTGCCTGTTCGATTTAGTATTAAATTTCAGATTCTGGAAAGCAATCCGAATTACACACAAACTGTAAAATATATTTGAAATAAAGTCTTGTTTATAAAAATCACTGCTGTGATAACTTTTTAAAATAAATTCATGTGGTCCTGGTAGAAAGTTGGATGAACCGTAGAAAATATTTAGATAATTACTTACGTGGAAGTAAGTAATTACTTACATGGGAGACTGGCTTTGTTCAAATTGTTCTAACGTTGGCCTTCGGTGAGCATTCATTTTGCCTTGTATTTCAAACCTACAATTGACTACAAGTTTATAAATTGTGGTTGCATGAACGTAAGTTTGATTCAGGACTACAATTATTGCTAGTAGGCCCCAAATAATTACACAAGTTGTCTTTTTTATTTGGGAATGATCTTTAAGCATCATTGTCCTCTACTGGGTTAATGTGCGCAAGAGGGGTTAATCTGCTTTCTTATGGTCACGGCTTATTTGACATCTGGAAGATGAACTAAATCGCCAGTGGTGTAACACTGGGCACAAATGCTAACTAAAGATATTGAAGAGAGAATTTTAGATTGTCCTCATTAAAGAGTTATCCATTTCCCTGTAACCCACTGATTTAACAGATCTATAAGCTTTGATATTATGGCCTATTCTATCACCTATATCTTAGACTCTTGCTTATAAAATCCTCTGATGTAGCTTTATCTTTGTCTCCTATTGTTACAGTAAACACTTTAAAAGGTCACTTAATTTTTCAGATACTTCAAGATCCCCCAAAGTTTATGTTGACAAACTGTGATAAAGTTTTATAAGTTTTACACTTTTCATGTAAATTTTAAACACACGAAATCTGAGTTTGTATCATGAAAAAATATTTAGACATTTTTATGAGTAAAAAATCCAAATCAGGGAAAATGATAAAGATCATAGGAGGTAGTATGGTTTGTCTTTCCTTGTCTTAATGACTCAGTATTTGGCAAATATTAAATTAATAATGCTAACCTGGTCCTTCTGGCAATAAAAAGCCAAACTCTTGTCAAAGTTGATGAGTCTGTGCTCCCTAGTGCATCATGTTGACTTTATGTCAATTCATAGGCTCTTTCACCCTCTTTCAAAATTTGGAGTGGCGGGCTTTCCTGGTGGCGCAGTGGTTGGGAGTCCACCTGCCGATTCAGGGGACACGGGTTCGTGCCCCGGTCCAGGAGGATCCCACATACCACGGAGCGGCTGGGCCCGTGAGCCATGGCCGCTGAGCCTGCGCGTCCGGAGCCTGTGCTCCGCAACGGGAGAGGCCACAACAGTGAGAGGCCCGCGTGCCGCAAAGAAAAAAAAAAATTTGGAGTGGCTTACAATAAATACACAAGTACAGAAATGCCAGCACAGTTAGCACATAGCAATTAGACAATAGGTAAAGAGTAAGAAATAAAAAGAAATCACACATATACTTACACATTATAGAAACACACACATATTCCTTTTTTCTTACTCTTTACCTTTTGCCTCTTTACAGAAGAGATGTGTGTGTGTGTGTGTGTGTGTGTGTATACACTGTCCGAGGAGGACAGCTCTAATCATTAAAAAACAACTCATTTTCATAGCAGCCAGGGCAAAGAAACTACATGGATTAGAGAATTCTCATTGCTTAATTGAAGGAAGCATGCAAGTTTATCATGAGAAATAAACCTTCATTGCCCTAAATTCTCAGATGGATTTCACACTTAAGGGATAAGAAACAATGCAAAGTGCCACTTTATGTAAGCAGATTTACAAAAGCTGTAGATTTGTTTCGTATATGCTTACCTATCAGTCCTTAAGCAGTTTTATAAAGACAATTTGCAGGGGGTCAGAGAGAAAGATAGTATACGTATGAATAGATAACTGGATATATGGATTAAACAAGGATTTACAAAGGATAAAGCTGGAAGAATTGTGATTGTGATGAATATTTATCATGTCCCATAGACTCGCTTTTTCAACAATCAGGTGTTTCAAATTGGCTTTTATGCTATGTTCAGTATCATGATAGGTCTATACAAGATATAAAGCAAATAAGACTAGCACACGTTAAGCAAAAAAACAATGCAAGAATATGATTAATGAACCAGACTGTAAGTGACACAGGATTTCAAATCAGAACAAGAATCATTTTCATATTCACTGAGACTTCAGCTTCTAAATGAATGTAGTAGGTGGTAAATGGCCAACCTCCCACTGGAACAACTAGAAAAAGCTGGAAAAATACCCCCAAAATTATGTTTTAGGGAATTAGAAATCTATGGAAGAAATGAGGGCTAGATGAACCATAATTTCAGAAAAGCAAAACTTCATCTAAGGTGAAGCTGATGATTACTAACCATTCCTATTTGGTGAAAACATTATCAAATTCTGGGTTTTGCTATAAAAGACTTGGCAACTTATGGGTGAAAGAGAAACCAGCAAAGTAGTTGTGTGGATCCAACGTGCCTAAGTGGAAACTTGAAGGACCTCAAATGCAAGACTGGTTTTACTAATAGCATATTTGCTGAGTTCTAGAGCTGTGTGGGATGTTGGAGATTCATGGCAAGCTTCCAAAAGAAAGATTGAAATCTCCTGTGTCATTTAGTCCTTAGGAAACAAAGACCAGCCATAGATATGGGACCTGACTCAAGCGTACAGCTAATCACACTCTCAAGATAATTGCCACATTTTATCTTCAAGGGGAAGATGCTGGAGAGTTGAGCTGAGAACCTTCTAAGGGCAAACCTGAATCCCCTGTAGTTTTCAGGGCTGAGGAGACAAATATCCACCATGCTCACAAGCAAAGCTTGGGAAAATTACACTCTGAGACAAAATAGAGGCAGCCTGAGTACCACTGAAACTGCCAAGCAACCTTGACACAGCTAAATCACTGGTAAGGGTAAAATGATCACCCATCTGCCTAGCATGAGAATATGAAGCTCCACTCCGGTGGAAGGTTAAATCATATGGGTTCTTTTATTTGAAAAGTTTAGGGAAAAAAAATCTAAACACATGTAAAGGCAAAATTTACAATCAAGAGTAAAAGAAACAGTAGATATTTATCTACAGATGATACTGATATTTAAGTTAGCAAAGACTTTAACACAAGTAGAGCTTAATATATTCAGGAAGATAGATGAAAATAGACAAAATAAAACAATGAGATCTACAAATAATAATCAATTAGGCAAAGAAGAGCACAGAGTTAGTGAAAATAAAAACAGTTTAATAAAAATATACAGATGTATCAAAAGTTGACCCCGTGATTCAGAGCCCCCTGACCCAGGAACAGCTCATCCCCAACCTGGCCATGAAAGAGGTCATTGATGCGTTCATCTCCGAGAATGGCTGGGTGGAGGACTACTGAGGCAGGGCGGGTATGTGAGCCACTCACACGCCTTGCCCGGTACCCTGGCTCAGGAGGGCCTTGGGCAGTAGTCTCTAGCCGCTGTACATAGTTTGTGTCCCTAGATCCCTGTCTTGGTGTCCCCAAGCCCACCCCCATCAGTTCTTCTGGGTCACGAGCCTTCCCTGTCCCCCTTCTGGGCCAGAAACAGCAGGTGAGAGTGGGCTGGGCTGAGGCTGCCGCTGCCACCTCTGTCTCTGTAATAAAATCTGTGAGCACTATAAAACAAAAACAAAACAAAAAAAAATAAATAAAGAGATAATCACTGAGAACTTTTCACATAAAAGTTACTGAACAGATTCAAGAAACTTAGTTAATCCAAGCAGGACAAAGAAAAAGGAAACCACATATATAAGTTCTCTAATGAAACCATTGAAAACTAAAGACAAATTTTTAAAAACAGCCAGAGAAAAAGACACATTATTGTCCAGAAAATGGCAATAAGACTAACAGTTGACTTCTCAACAGAAACAAACAGTGGAATCTAGAAACAGTGAAATTGCATTTTTATAGTGCTGCAAGAAGAACTTGCCAAACTAGAATTCTATGTACCTCAAAAACAATCTTACCACAATGAAGTTGCAATAAAGATATTTTGAGACAAGCTAAAGCTTGGAGGACCCATCACCAATGGATCTGACTATAAGAAATATTAAAGGGATGTCTTCAGGTTGAAGGAAAATGATTCTACATGGAAAAAATGGGACTATAGTTATAAATAAAAAGTATTGGAAATGATAAAATATGTGTGATACATAAATAAGTTGGGTCTGTACACAGTGCTTTGTCAAGTTTTGAATAAATGTACAAGTAAATGCATAACAATAATAATGGGAAAATGGAAGGGGATAAATAAATTTAAAAGATTCTAAATGTCTAGCAGTATCAGGAAGTTAATAATGTGGTCTCTAGGGTGACCAAAAATAGAATGGTGAAAGAATGAATAACGAATTTTTTGACAGAAGGAAAAAATGGAGCAATAAAGCAATTTAATCTAAAAGAGGACTAGATTACATGCTACCACAAGAAATATAACCCCAAATTACTCTTATTTCATTGTTGGAGTATGTTTTTTTTTTTTTTTTTTTTTGCGGTATGCGGGCCTCTCCCGTTGCGGAGCGCAGGCTCAGCGGCCTGAGGCTCACGGGCCTAGCCACTCCGCGGCATGTGGGATCTTCCCGGGCCGGGGCACAAACCCGTGTCCCCTGCATTAGCAGGCCAACTCTCAACCACTGCGCCACCAGGGAAGCCCTGGAGTATGTTTTTTAACATTTATTTTAAAATATTTAGCAGTTTTAGGTTCACAGCAAAACTGAAGGAAAAATACAGATATTTCCCAGATAGCCCTTGTCCCCACACATATCAGTTTGTGAATATCACAAAATAACTTGCTAGGATTTTATTGAAATTGTATTGAATATATAGATCAAGTTGAGAAGAACTGGCATCTTGACAATGTTGTCTCCCTATCCATGAACATGGAATAATCTCTCTGTTTACTTAGTTATTCCATGATTTTATTCATCAGAGTTTTATAGTTTTCCTCATATAGATCTTGCATATATTTTGTCAGATAATACCTAAGCATTTCATTTTGGGAGGTGAGTTTCGTTGAATTTTTAAATATTAATGCTCCTGTGGCATTGTTTAGGGATTAGTGTTTGTAACATTTCAATAATCAACAAAGTAACTTTCTTTTATAATTGTATCTTCTTGAATGGGTCTGGGAACACAACAAAAATTCTCTGGTATACAAATAATCTGATTTATACCCCACAACCATGGATTTGGGAGTACATTATCAAAGCCTGAGGACATCAAGGAATCTTCATAAGGGGGAGACAAAAATATCTAACATAAGTGATTCACGAAAATGATACATAAGCTACAGTTTAGGTGTTGAAGAAAAAAAGAAGAAAACCAGAAAAGAAGAAAGGCTTGAAGGAAATCATTAAAATTTAAAATGCCAAATTTATTTTTGGATCCTTCTCTAAAAAGTATAAATCTGGAATACTCTATTACTATTTATCACTTTATATGAATGGAGTACAGTAGATGATCAATTTTATAAAATTTATAATCGTGGTTTTTTTGTGTGTGTGTGGTACGCGGGCCTCTCACCATTGCGGCCTCTCCTGCTGCAGAGCACAGGCTCTGGATGCGCAGGCCCAGAGGCCATGGCTCACAGGCCCAGCCTCTCCGCGGCACGTGGGATCCTCCCAGACCGGGACACGAATCCGCGACCCCTGCATCGGCAGGTGGACTCTCAACCACTGTGCCACCAGGGAAGCCCATAATCGCGTTTTTTAATGTAATAATTAAAAGCCATTTAGGAATTGTTTGTTTGTATAGGGACATCATTATAACATTCTGGGAAAAAAACTTCAATTTTCAGTTCCACACTTTAGTTTTAGTTTAGTTTCCACTTACTGCAATAGTTGCTATATTAGTTTGCTAGGGCTGCCGTAACAAAAAACCACAGACTGAGTGGCTTAAACTTTATTTTCTCACAGTTCTGGAGGTTGGAGGACCAAGATGAAGCTGTTCGCAGCTGGGTTTCTTCCAAGGTCTCCCTCCTTGGTTTTTAGAAGGCTGCCGACTCCTCACATCCTCACATGGTCTTTGTGCACCAGGATCCCTCTTGTCTCTCTGTGTGTCCTAATCTCCTCTTCTTATAAAGACACCGTTCAGACTGGTTTAGGGCCCACCCTAATGCCCTCATTTTAATTTAATTACTTCTTTAAAGGCCTTACCACCAAATATGGTCACATTCTGAGGTACTGGGAGTGGGGTAGGGTGGTTAGGGCTTCAACATATGAGTTTGGAGCGGACACATTTTAGTCCATAACAGCTGCCTCAGGATAATTGTAAACAATAAACTAGCATTTCAGCGAATCCTCTTTGAATTGAAACCTGAATGATTTCCCTGGTGAAACCCAGGACTGATTCCTCCAGGGCAGTAGTCCTGAACCTTTTTGGCAGCAGGGACCGGTTTTGTGGAAGACAATTTTTCCATGGACCCAGGGTTGGGGGGATGGTTTCGGGATGATTCAAGCGCATTGCATTTACTGTGCACTTTATTTCTATTATTATTACATCGTAATATATAATGAAGTAATTATACAGCTCACCATCATGCCGAATCAGTGGGAGCCCTGAGCTTGCTTTCACTTGCCACTCACTGATAGGGTTCTGATACGAGTCTGCAAGCATTTCCCAGAAATGAAACTTGAATTGGGCCTTAAATCCAAAAAAAAAAAAAAAAAAAAAAAAAAAAAGAGTAAGTTTATTGAGTAGAGAACAAGAGAATGATGTTTCCCCGACGGGAAACAATGTGAACAAATATAATAGATGGGATTCTGAAAGTGCGTGGCATTTTCAAAAAAGTGACCTCCTAGAGCATAAAGTGTGGAAGAAACTGTCAAGATATCAGGCTGGGGAGAGAAATCAGAACCTGACCAATAAGATCCTTGCAAGGGCTTCCCTGGTGGCGCAGTGGTTGAGAGTCCGCCTGCCGATGCAAGGGACGTGGGTTCGTGGCCCGTGTACCAAAAAAAAAAAAAAAAAAAAAGATCCTTGCAAAATCATTTTTTAAAACCATATCACTCATAGTATCTTATTTTATTATTATTTTCATTATTATCATAGCTAACAATTTCAAGCTGCTTTATCGATATATAGTTCACATACCACACAATCCATCCATTTAAAGAGTACAATTCGATGGTTTTTACAATGTTTACAGAGTTGTGAAATCATGTTCACAGTCCATTTTAGAGCATTTTTATCACCCCCAAAAGAAACTGCCCGCATTAACAGCCACTCTCCTTTTCTCCCAACTCCTCAGCCCTCGCAGCCATCCGAGCACGAGTATTTTTAAGCAGCAGAATTGTATGGTCAAATTCTTGGTTTCACTGAAGGACAAGAGACCAGTCAGGAGGCTGAAGAGATAGTCCAGATGAGCAATAATGAGTAGAACTATGGCAGATCCATATGGAAGCTCATGGAACACAAGGTATCTAAAGAGAAAGGTCTGGTTGTTATGTGAATGCGCCCTTCCCTTATTCACAAATCCAAATGTGTGGTTCACAGGTAAAGACTCAACTAAAAGGAGCACCCATCGCATCAACTCTAAGACCCTATGCACTATAAAATACACTATTAATTCGTATATCACTAAGAAAGTACAAGTGCCAATTAATCTAAGGTGTTATTTGTTTCTTATTGCATGGACTGTAAGATGCATCCTGATTTTAGAGATGCCAAAAATGTGGGGGGGAAAGTGTATCTTAGAATCCTTCATGTAATACAGTATAGAATAATATTAATAATACAATCAGTAACAATGAATCATAATTAGTTTTTTGTAAATAAAATATTTATTTTGCAAGTTTTATTTAACAAAGCATTGTAAAATAAGTTCTAACAGCAAATCACTTATTCCATTTCCTTAATACAAGTGTGTTTGTAAAAAAGAAAAACCTTCTCAAAGATTTACTTTTGCCAATTTGTGAATGACCATGACAATTGTAATTGAAATCTTTATACTATTGCTACTCCCAAAAGTTATCTGAGACACCAACAAAAGCATAGGCACCATGCAACAGATAGGAACTAAGAAAAAATAAGGACTTCTGGTTCCCCAAAGCCATGGCAGCCCTCGAAAAATTACCAGTGGGTAATATAACTACCCAGCTTTTACTGGCTTGTTTATAAACTTGCCATTGACTCTTTTTGGACACATTTCTAGTTGTTAGAATATACTTTATTTCTATTACCTCATTTCCACTTTGCTGATTTGTGTCTCCATTTGTTTCTACATACAGGCAACAGAATTGACCACATATGTTAGTGAGTTCTACTTACTGTCCTAGTAACTGTCTTTGGACCACTTGTTGGTATGTCAGGGCTTCCTCTTCTTTCCAGAAAAATCTCTGACTGCAATGAGATGGACCTATCCCTGCATCCTTCCTTTGCAGTGGGTCCCTCTACTGCTCTGTTTTTCCTCAAACATGGTTTCCTAGCCCGCCTCTCCCAAGCCCCACCGCAGGCTAGCTCTATGTTTGCTTCTCTCCAACATCTTCAGATCCTGAACTGAGTCCCTGAGAATTCTTCTGTACCCATAACAAGCTGTTACCCAAAAACTGGGTTTTCCTCTTGGTGGGTGTCGAGCCAAAAGACACAACCAAACCAAAGATTGGGAGAAGGGAGGATTTATTACCTGCAGCAAATAAGGAGAACACCAGGGATCTTTCCCAAAGCAGTGTCTCCTCGAACAGCAAAATTAGGGAAGTTTTATACATGCATATTCATGAAGGGGCTTGGGTGGTTGAGAGTCCAAGCTTTAGCTAATTGAAGGAAGGAGGGTCAGAAAGGTTAACATCATCATCACTTAAGTTCCAGTTGATCTGGTGGTCGAGCTCTTCGGGCTAATCTTTGCCACTGACACAAAATAAGGAGTCTTTACAACTGATATCTTTGCTATTGTTACTTCTCTTGCCTGATAACAGTCCTTTGTTTCTGCATTTTTTGTTCACTTAAAGTTATTAATTACCAAGAACTGTTCGAGAGCAAGCATTGTGGTCAAGCTTAGATCACAAAATGGTTAGGTCAAAACTAGCTTCTCTTAAGTCAAGAAAGCCATGCCTAGTTCTCTTTTCCAGGGCCCCTTCCTTTTCTGGTTACAAAACTTCAGAAAAAAGAAATTGCCCAAGTCGCCATTGGCCTTTTTGTCCTCCCCTTCCTTCTATTCCTGTACTGCCTCTAACTGCCCCTGGTTTCTCTGCTTTTACTTATTTTCCTCTTTATACTTATTTTACTTGTTTTTACCTTTTTTTTCTTGTATGTCAAGTAGCTTTTGCTGCTTCACCACATTTCCTTTGCAAATTTTACTCGTCAATTCGAATATCTCTT
This sequence comes from Neophocaena asiaeorientalis asiaeorientalis, assembly GCF_003031525.2. NCBI lineage: Eukaryota > Metazoa > Chordata > Mammalia > Artiodactyla > Phocoenidae > Neophocaena > Neophocaena asiaeorientalis. Next base: position 18,055,735 of record NW_020176571.1, on the reverse strand, counting down.
TGAACTTCTCCCCTCCCCCAAATAGTAGGGGTATGACAGGGAAGACAGGACATTGGGCGTCTCCAACTGTCCCTTGACTTGGATCATGGCACCAGGAGGTCTGAGTTCCCACTAGTGTAATCTGCTAAAAACCTGACTAGGGCTATTGAACACAACAAGAATACCCCAGGTCAGACTACCATCCCCTCGTAAGGCACACTCCCTTTCTTTCCTGGGTAATCATGCACAAAGCTTCTTTTTCATCTCTTCCCAACAGATATCCACCAAGTGTGTAAATGTGTGTTTAAGACCAGGTGCCCGGGCTGTATCCCGACTGTGGGCCCTCCCTGTGGAACTGAGACTTGGTTGATGATTCAAAGGTGGACGCTCCTCATGTTACCTGAAGACTGCATTCGCCTCTTGGTGGGTGTTGAACCAAAAGACAAAACCAAGCCAAAGTTTGAGCGGAGGAAGGATTTATTACTTGCAGGTAGTAAGGTGAACACTGGGGATCTCTCCCAAAGCAATGGCTCCCCAAACAGCAAAATTGGGGAAGTTTTAAGCTGAAGGTGTATGCATATTCATGAAGGGGCTTGTGCAGAGGAGAATTCAGCACAGAACTGGGGCAAAGGTTGGCAGAGTCCAAGCATTAGTTGACTGAAGTCAGGAGGGTCAACGTCATCATTCCATCCTCCACTAGAGCGGGGGCCTTAGCTCCTACAGAACTCAAAGACTGTATCAAATTGCTGTGTATATTCTTGAGGAGGAACCAGAACTCTGTTTTATTGCTGAACTATTGTTCCTTGACTGCTTTTTCTTTGTTCCTGAATTCTCTTACTCCCCTTAGGATCATTGACTACTAAGACCTGTTCAAGGGCAAGCACTGTGACCAGGCTTGGATCACAAAATGACTTAGGTCAAAAATGACTTCTCTTATGTCAAGAAAGCCATGCCTGGTTCTCTTTCTCTGGGGACCCCCTACCCAATCTGCCCCCGCCCCCCACCCATGTCGTTGTTCATTAATGATTGCTCCCATTTCAGAAGAAATTATTTTCCTCAGTCCTTTGGAAGGAGAGACTTTGACAAGAATTCCAGCAACAATATCATGGAGCCATCTGCAGTCCTTCTTACTGAACAACCAGCTTACAAAACACAAACTGTGCCTGGCCAGAATTAACGTGTTCTGTCCTACAACTATGTCTCTTATGTCTTCATCTCATCTGATTTTTTAAAATTTTAATCTAGTCATGGCTTATTTCCACTGCAAGCTTCAGAATTTCTTCTTTTCTCCACCACTGATGACTCCTGCTGAGTTCCCCCATGGCCGTTCCAGTAGCTCCTGCAGCAGACCCTCCTGTAGCCGAAAGCGCAGGTTTATTTGGGCACTTTTTTGTTGTCAGGTGCCAGGGACAGAGAGGAGAAAGGCAAATGGTCTGTTCTCAAGAAATTTATTGTCCCGTGTTGGCATGAGGGCAGACAAGTATTCTGTTACGATGGACCTGTTATGATGATTTAATCCACAGAGCCTGCACAAGATTTCTTTGCATATCAGGAGACTTCAGGTATCATCTTGGTGACTTCAAATTTCTATTTCCACAGGACCCTTACCAGACTCCCACCTCACCTCTCACAGCTATTTCCTTCTTTCTGCTCCAAGGTGACAATGTTGAATTTTCCCTGATCCCTGTGTTCCTAAAAACATCAAAGCTTAAGATCTCCCCCGCCCCACCCCGCCCCAACCTTTTTGTCCTGGAAAAGGACTTACTGCAAGAAACCACTCCGCCCTTAAGAACTGATCTAAGACTCATGGGTGCCCACCCTCCCCTCCCCCATTTACCTGTGATAAGACCAGATAAAATCCATCTAAGTTCTTATTCCTTGCCCCATAAAGATTAGCTGAACTGCTTGTGCTTTCTGATCAGTGGGAGTAAAATGCTTATGAATCAAACTGTTTTTTTTTAATTTTTACTTGTCTCTTTTTTTCCTTTATTTTTTTTGGCTGCATTGGGTCTTAGATGCGGCACGTGGGCTCTTTCGTTGTGGCCTGCGGGCTTTTCGTTGCTGCGTGCGGGCTTCTCTTTCTCTTAGCTGTGGCGTGCGGGTTTTCTCTCTCTAGCTGTGACACACAGGCTCCAGAGCGCGTGGACTCTGTAGTTTGCAGCATGCAGGCTCTAGTTGAGGCGGGTGGACTCAGTAGTTGTGGTGCGTGGGCTTAGTTGCCTAGCGGCATGTGAGATCTTACTTCCCTAACCAGGGATCGAACCCATGTCCCCTGCATTGGAAGGCAGAGTCTTTACCACTGGACCACCAGAGAAGTCCCGTGTCTTTTTAAAAAAAAAAAAACCATTCTCAGTATTCTTTTTTTTTTTTTTAAGATTGATTTTAGTATTTATCTTTTCTTTGGCTGCGCCACGCAGCTCGCAGGATCTTAGTTCCCTGACTAGGGATTGAACCCCAGGACCTAGACAATGAAAGCACAGAGTCCTAACCACTGGACCTCCAGGGAATTCCTTAATCAAACTCTGAGTAAGTTTCTCTCCTTCCCCCGGTTGATCAAACTTGACCTATCCTCAGTTTTAGCCAGGCAGCACACAACACCTACTGAGAACACCCTGGCCTCCGGGTCAAACATTCTCTGCTTTTCTCTCCCATCACGCCCACTTCCCCACACCTGGTTCTTTCTAGACTTGTTCATTCCCCCCCCACCCATGAAAAGCCTTTGTGCTTAACCCTTAAGATGCTTGCCGATGTTCTGGTCAGAGTTCTCGATATTGTAATAGTCTCCCTCCCCACGCTGCAATAGTCCTTCCCCCTTCATCCTCTTGTCATGATGTCACCTGAAAACTGGGTTCACTTCTTTGAGCCAAAATACACAACCAAACCAAATATCGGGAGAAGGAAGGATTTATTACCTGCAGCAAGTAAGGAAAACAACAGGGATCCTTCCCAAAGCAGTGTCTCCCTGCACAGTAAAATTGGGTCAGTTTTAAGCTAAAAGTACATGCATATTTGTGAAGGGGCTTGGGTGGTTGAGAGTTCCATCTTTAGTGGATTGAAGTCCCGAGGGTCAGAAAAGGTCAACCTCATCATCCTTTAGGTTCCAGTTGATCTGCTGGCCGAGTGCTTCAGGCTAATCTTTGCCACTGAAACAGAACTGGGAGTCTTTACAACTGACCTATTATCTTTGCTATTGTTACTTCTCTTGTCTGATAACAGTCTGCATTCTTTTGTTCCCTTAAGATCATTAATTGCTGAGACCTGTTCAAGGAAAAGCATTGTGGCCAGGCTTATCGCAAAATGGCTTAGGCCAAAAAAGGTTTCTCTTATATTAAGAAGGCCATGCCTAGTTCTCTTTCTCCTGAGGCCCCCCACCCTATCTGCTTACAATGATCCTTTCCGATATTAGTCTCTCCTTACTAAATCAGGATTTGTTTTTTATTTGGCAACATAAACCTCAAAGTGGGATGTAATTCCTTTTCCTTTGTTTCCATACTACAAGGTGTTGATGCCTATGGTAGGTTTTCCTGAAAGCTGAAGAAGACAAAGACGATTCAACTTGCAGCCAGACAACTAAATTCAAACGCTGATTATGCTTCCCCTAATGCTCTTGGACCTTGACAATTTAGGGCTCCAGCTTGAATGCTTTGCTTTCTTGATTCTCCTCTTATTCATTCACACCCCAGTCCCTTTGCATTTCTTATCCTGAACCAAGTTATTTATTTTGTTCTTACATTTTATTCATGACCTCTGGGATTTCCACCCCCATATACTTAGCATATTTTTTGAGGACCAAAAAAGAAAGCCAGTTCTTCTCTAAAACAAATTTTCAATTGGAGATGGGCACTGGGTATTATGACCACCCAGAGAAGGGATAATTTAGGCATAAGGGAAGATGCCTGCCCTAGGTGCTTCTGGGGCTAGTCTGCAACTAACCAGCTTTATGATCTTACTCAAGTCACTTAATTTATCTGGAACCTTTAGTATTTCTTTTTTTTTTTTTTTGTCCTGTTGTGAAGGAACAATGTTGAATGAATGGCTTCAAATATCTCTTTCAGTCGCAAGATTCCATAGGTCCTTGAATCTAAATACAATTGAAACTGCGCACCTCAGCCAAAACTCAGACTGGGACTTGAACCCACGGGCTGGGACTCAAACCTACTGAGACAGGAAGGAAGCAGGGCACAACCTTTAAAAGAATGACATAGCCGTGGAGGATACAACATAAACTGGTTAGAACCAACTATGTCCGAGATGGCGGATGATTGAGTTCCAGTAGACCTTGAGTCACAGTATACGCTCATTGTAATACATCAGCAAGCTAAATGACACACCCACAGGTGCCATGACAGTTCTGAGGCTGACCATAAAATGCCAAAAAGTGGGTGGTGGCCCAATTCCTGGAAATACCCACCCCTTCCCCCCAAAAGTTGGAATAATCCTACCACTCATTAGCATATGAAATTACCCACCACTATGAAAACTGACAACCCCATACCTTGGGGCCTCTTGCCTTCTGAGATGACCCACACTCTGTCTGTGGAGTGTGTATCTTCCTGAATAAACCTTCCTTCACTTTACTATGGCTTGCTCTTGAATTCTTTCCTGTGAGAAGCCAAGAACCCACACATGGCAGCCATCCCAGGGACTTGCCTGAGACCCAGGACATGACCATCCTCTCGTGCCCCACTTTCTTTCCTGCAACACCAGTGTCTTTTCATTGAGATTGCATACCTGGTCTCAGGATTTAATGAAGCTCATGTTCTTTATGTCTCAGTGCAGAAGGAATTCAGCAAGAGGCAAAGCGATAGGTAAGTGGATTTGTTTAGAGAGATAGACATTCCATAGATAGAATACGGTCCATCTCAAAAGGGGAGAGCTGCCCTGAAATATGGGGTGGTTAGTTGTTATGGGCTGGGCAATTTCATAGGCTAACAAGTGGAAGGACTATTCCAACTATTTTGGGGGGAAAAGGCGGGGATTTCCAGGAATTGGGCCACTGCCCACTTTTTGGCCTTTTATGGTCCACCTCAGGTCACGGCACCTGTGGGTGTGTCATTTAGCATATGCTAAAGTATTACAGTGAGTGTATAATGAGGCTCAAGGTCTACTGGAAGGCGAATCTTCTGCCATCTTGGGCCTAGTTGGTTCTAACCAGTTTATGTTGTATCCTCCATGCCTGTGTCATTCTTTTAAAGGTAGTGCCCTGCCCTCTTCCCTCCTGTTTCACAATGAAGGGTCAATAAAGGAAGAAATGTCTTGAATACCAATAGTCTTGAAAAATGTAAGCAGAGGGTTGAGAGAAATTTTTACAGAGGACTCACAAAGAGGCATAGGAAGGAGCAAGGCTGTGTAGTAGAAAGCCTGTGGGTTTTGGAGAGATAACGGCTTGGGTTCAGAATCTGACAGGACTTCTAGTCACTAAGCAACGTCAGGCAAATTAATTGATTTCCTTGAGCTCCAAATCTAATAAGAAATGATAACTTAATTTTGTTATTTTTGGTAAGGATTCAAGGTAAGATTAATCTGTATCATTTTAATAAGACTTCAGCACGGTTCTCTGCTTAAATATATTCTGTGAAATCTTTTCTAATATTCCTTATTTGTAGTAGAATTTACAATTCTCTTTTGTGTGTCTCCCTGTGAGCTGCATATACGTTTAAAATATTATTTAAAATACAATATTGTATTTATTATCTTGCAAATCTGTTTTGCTAGTTAGACTGTGAACTCCTTGAGGGAAGGGAGTGTATCCTTTTTGGTTGTATATTCACAGTGTCTAGGATGGTGCATGACACATGATGATAAATTTTGCAGAATGAATAAGATAATAAAATAACGGATGGATGGATGATGGACATGGGGGCTTCACTAATGGGTCTTGTGCATCATTCCATTACAACAAATCTTCTATTCATATCGGCAAGAGCAAAAAATTAAAAATTGTCTGAAAAATTAACTCAAAATAAGTAAAGGATGTTAATTACATCACTGGGATTGTTACTGAATTTTGAAGAATGACACTCATGGACACTTGATAACTTGTCCCCAAGGCTGGTCAAACTATATCTTAGCCATTAGACATTGAACCAATTAATGTCTCAGAGGTTGTTCTCATTAAATGTATTAACCTAATCTAAGTAAATAATTCATTATATATTTGTTACTCTTTCCTCCTAATTTTGGGAGTGTGCTCTAATCCTTAACTTTCTGAAAAACTAAATTGAACTAGTAAAACATAATTTTAATCATTTTAGCAATAAAACACACACAAAAAACCTGCTCTCAGAAACCATGTCTTTTACAGCGTTCCATAATGTCCATGTTTTCTTACTTAAAGAAGAATAAAAGAAGCGTATTGGAACTGCCACTTTTCCTGGGCTTCTCTGTTGAACACATTCTGTCGCTGAGTTTTCAGGAAATCTTATTTTTCTGGCTTTCTCCTTTCTCTCTTTCATCAGTAAGCAGGACAACTTAAGAATGGGTTGATTTTGAAGGGAAGTTTGTGAATCTTTAGACCTTAATTAATGTTCAACTTCAGTTAGTTTCCAAATTCCACCTGAAAAGAACACTGAGGAAATGAAGTAGAAGTGATTTTGATTCTCAAAGGTTCTTTTGTCTCTTTCCTGAGAGAAAGAGAAGTTCTATGTAGGAGGTGGGTAGTGCCATCATGACCTACTTTATTCTGCCTAAATAAGGAGGGTCAAAATATTCTCCCATCAGGGAGGAAGAAATTGCATATACAACTCCCGGAATGACAATAAAGACGTCCTTGACAGCATGTTGAAAACAGTGGTAAAACTTTCTTTTTTCCCCACAGGGAAAAAAAAATCAGTATTGAAATGACAGATAAATGTAGATGATGGACAAAATGCATTATTCTTGAAGTGTCTCCCAGTTTTTCTTAAAGAACTATTACATTCTGAAGACAGAATTCAAATGGTTTTAATGATAATATATGAGCTTATCAATAAGACAGTGGAGCTGTTCTTTGAAGCCATGTTTTCAAAATTTCTAGTGTTAGCTTTGTCTCCAAGCATCTAGTGCCATAAAAACAACTGAGAAAAAGAAAAAGAAGACTTCTTACTTTATGTTAATATAGGAATTTTTAAATAGAGTTTCCATTTCATGGACTTTTCAGGAATAACAAATGATGGAGGTTTTCAAAATGTTAATGACTAACCTCTTGAAGAGTTTAACCAAATTGAAACTGCCTTCATTTGAGCCAGTAAACTTTAGGGCAACTTAGGAATCCATTTTTATAATTTGTGGTAATTCTGCAAACCGCCAAAATGACAGTAACATTGGGCTGGTCTTGATTTTGACTAGCATGGCTGCACCTGATAAGTTACCTTTCTATTGATAGTTCTATTATATCAGATAGATATATTGGACTTAACCCAAAATAGAGATTCACAATACAAAGGAATATCAATTTAAGATATCATGATCTTATAATTTAATAATCCAACAGAACAGTATGGATGAGCATCATTTGAAAAAAAAATTATTTCTCTTTGCTATTGAAAGTAATGCATTGAAAATGTAGGAAGTATAAAATAGGAAAAAATTTAAGAAACAGTCGTTTTGAAGTTTTTAACCTCTGGAGACTTACCTCTACAGATAATATGTTACAAAACTGAGACTACACATTTTCCTCCACTTTTGATGGGACTATGTCGCAGATAAACCCACAGAAGTGAGACTATGTTAAGTCAAATGCATTTGGACTTCCTGGTGGCACAGTGGTTAAGAATCCATCTGCCAATGCAGGGGACATGGGTTCGAGCCCTGAACCAGGAAGATCCTACATGCTGCAGAACAACTAAGCCCGCGAGCCACAACTACTGAGCCTGCATGCCACAACTACTGAAGCCTGCACATCTAGAGCCTGTGCTCCACAAGAAAAGAAGCCATCACAATTGGAAGTCCGTGCACCGCAACGAAGAGTAGCCCCCACTCGCTGCAACTAGAGAAAGCCTGTGCACAGCAATGAAGACCCAATGCAGCCAAAAATAAAATAAATTAATTTAAAAAATGCATTTAATACATGTAACCCAACAAATATCATAGCCTAGCCTACCCTAAACATGCTCAGAACACTTACATCAACTGACAGTTGGGCAAAAATCATCTAACACAAAGCCTATTTTATAAAAAAGTGTTGAATATCTCATGTAACTTATTGAAGATTGTACTAAAGGTGAAAAGCAGAATGGATGTAAGTGAATCCCTTGTTTATCCTTGTGATCGTGTGGCTGCCTAGCATCAGGAGAGAGGAGAGAACATGATATACATATGACTAGACCTGGAAAAGATCAAAGTTCAAAATTCAAAGTACAGTTTCTGCTGAATGCATATTGTTTTCACACCATCATAGAATAAAAAAGTCGTAAATCGAACCATCATAAGTCAGGGACCATTTGTATAATGAATATAACATTTATATCCTTTATTGTTTAAAATCTTAACATATTAATTAAACACATTTTTGAAATTTTGTTTTATAAATAATGTTCTTGTGAGCATTTATGTATATAAATCTTCGTTGTTATTTTTTTTTCCTTATAGATATTAGCAAGTCAGAATGTTTGAAATGTTTCTGACCAAACTTCTTTCCAGAAAATGTCTCTTTTGCTTCTAGTCCATTTTGTACCATCCCCACTTTGGGACAATTGGATCTCCATTCCAAACCTCTGTTCATTTTGCTTAAGAAAAGATTTTTCGTATTTTCAAAGTAAGGAGCCTAGAATATTCATGGAAGGGATAAATGAGCTCCATTTATGATAAAGGACTTTTTCACCAAATGCCAATATCATGAGTCATATCAAACCCCTCACTTCTGCCTGGGAAATCCTTAAAGATAGAAATAGCATAAAGAAGGGGGAAATGCAGAGTATCCACATACTAGGATTGAATGCCCAGCTTTATTACCAGCTGTATATATATGGCCCGGAGTGTGCAGGCCAGTCGTTACCCCTGTAAAAGAATGTCATTGCAAGAAAAATTTAAACATGCCTTTTTGAGGGTCCTCTCCTTTAGTGTATATTTTGTTCATCTGCACTAACCAGACCTCCTTAGGAGAGAACCTTCCTTCTTAATCTTGTAAAGGGTCCTGATGACCCATGGCCTACCACTCAGCGCTTTATATGTGAGATCTCGATTGTGTAAACTGTCAGTAAGATGTTATTTGACTCAACCCTTTGTCTCAAAAACGTATATAATTGTGCTTTGACCTCTAAGGGGTGGAACAGTCCTCAGAGCTTTCTGAAAGACTGTCTCTCAGGTTATAATCCTTAGGTTGGCTCGAATAAAATTTTCCATTTCTTTCTTAAACCAAAAAAGAATGTCATTGGACTAGATGATCTTTTAGAGTTTTTTTCCCAGTTGCAAAGAATTTTTAAGAATCACCTTCTTTGGAAGTAATATATACACCACTACATATAAAATAAATAAACAACAAGGACCTACTGTGTAGCACAGGGAACTATACTTAATATTTTATAATAACTTATGATGGAAAAGAATCTGAAAATGAATTTTAAAAAAAGCAAAAGTATCACTTCTTGAAGCCCTCTGTGATCACCTCATTCAGAATCAAGTTCTCCCTCTTCTCACCTCCAAGGATAACTTGTTTACTATCCAAGTGTCTTGCTCAGCATAGGTGTTGGGGAAAACAATTCCCAAATTAGTACATTCATGTGAATTTTAAACCATTTAATAAATATCTTCATATCCATGAAATAACCAGATCATCTGGCTGCAAATAATAGATCTTTTCATTTTGAAAATACCTAAATAAGCCCAAATCTCTTCTTTAAAAGGAAAACGTTGTGAGGTGATATGTAGTACCTCATCATTTTTATAAAATTTACTTATCTGTTTTGAATATATAACACAGTTTTAGGTAATCTCGTAGTGTTTAAGAATTGTTAGAACTACTAATTTTTTACTTCATGTTATAGTGAGAAATTCAAAATAATAGTTACTTTAATTAAAACCTCACAAAAGTTACAATGGCAGTTATCAAAAAGACAAAAGATAAGTGTTGGCAAAAATGTGGAAAAAAGAGAACACTTGTACACTGGTGGTGGGAATGTAAATTGGTGCAGCCACTATGGAAAACAGTATGGAGATTCCTCAAGGCATTAAAAATGGAACTGCCATATGATCTTGCAGTCCCACTTCTGGGTGGGTGTATATTCAAACGAATTGAAATCAAGATCTTGAAGAAATATCTGTACTCCCATGTTCATTGCAGCATTATTCATAATTGCTAAGTAATGGAAGCTACTTAAATGTCCATCAACAGATGAATAGAAAAAGAGAATGTATATACATATACATTCCTTTAAAAAGAAGAAAATCCTGTCATTTGTTACAACATGGATGAACCTGGAGGACATTATGCTAAGTGAAATAAGCCAGATGCAGAAAGACAAATACTGCATAATCCCACTTAAGTGAGAAATCTAAAATAGTCAAATTCATACATGCAGGGAGTAGAATGGTGGTTGCCAGGTACTGGAGAAGGGAAAAACAGGAAGGTGTTGGTCAAAGAGTGCAAAGTTTCAGTTATGCAAGATGAATAAGATCTGGAGATCTAATGTACAGCACGGTGACTATAGTTAACAAAACTGTATTGTATACTTGAAATTTTCTGAGGGTAGGTCTTAAGTATTTTTACCACAAAAAAAAGAAAGAGAAAGAAGTAAATATTTGAGGTGATAGAATGTTAATTAACTTGACTGTGATCATTTCACAATATATTGATATTTGTATATTCAAATATCAAGTTGTATACCTTAAATATATAACATTTTATTTGTTAATTATACATCAATAAAGCTGAAAAAAGTGTAGGCTGGTCTTGCTAGAAGATTCTCTCACTGGCTTTATTTTTTTTTAATTTATTTACTTATTTATTTATTTTTTTTGGCTGTGTTGTGTCTTCCTTGTTGGGTGTGGGCTTTCTCTAGTTGCAAGCAGGGGTTACTATTCATTGTGGTGCATGGGCTTCTCACTGCGGTGGCTTCTCTTGCTGCAGAGCACAGGCTCTAGGTGTGCGGGCTTCAGTAGTTGTGGCACGCAGGCTCAGTAGTTGTGGCGCATGGGTTTAGTTGCTCCATGGCATGTGGGATCTTCCCGGACCAGGGCTTGAAACTGTGTCCCCTGCATTGGCAGGTGGATTCTTAACCATTGCACCACCAGGGAAGTACCTCTCTTACTGGCTTTAAAGAAACCAGCTATGAAGTCATATCATGAGCTGCCCACATAGGGAGCCAAGTGGCAAGGCACACAGGGCAGCCCCTGGCCAACAGCTGGCAAGAAAGTAGGGCTTTAAGACCCTGCAAAGAACTGAATTCTACCAACAACCACAGTTTGGAAGTGGACCCTAATCCAGCCTCAGATGAGACCACAGGTCCAACCAACACCTTGACTTCAAACTTTGTGAGACCTTGAAGCAGAGAACCTAACCAAGCTCCACTCAGACTCCTACAAATAGAAACTGTGAGAGAATGAACGTGCATACTTTTAAGGGCTGTGTTCGTGGCAGTATTTTTACACAACAATAGATAACCACTAAAAGGAGGAAATTGATCCTTGGAGTGAGGTCCATTCATAGGCTGAAGAAACACCTCAGAAACCCACCAATTCATTCTTCATGGAAGAGCAAACTTAACTTTCCTCAGTTTCTCAGAAATCTCCAGAACCCAAGTGGGTAATTGATAGTTGTATATAACTCAGAATGATTACATTTTTCATTACATCTGGATGCAGTGATATTTAAAAAAAATTTTTTTTATTGCATTATAGTTGGTTAAAAATGTGTTAGTTTCTGGTGAACAGCAAAGTGATTCATATATATACACATATGTATATATACACATATATTCTTTTTCAGATTCTTTTCCATTATAGGTTATTATAAGCTATTGAATATAGTTCCCGGTGCTATACAGTAGGTCTTGGTTGATTATCTATTTTATTTTATTTATTTTAAAATTTTTGGCTGCACGGGCTTTCTCTACTTGAAGCTAGTAGGGGATACTCTTCGTTGCAGCGCACGAGCTTCTCATTGAGGTGGCTTCTTTTATTGTGGAGCACGGGGTCTAAGCACGTGGGCTTCAGTAGTTGTGGGGTACAGGCTCAGTAGTTGTGGGTCGTGGGCTCTAGAGCACAGGCTCAGTTGTTGTGGTGCACAGGCTTTGTTGCTCTGTGGCATGTGGGATCTTCCCAGACCAGGGATCAAACCTGTGTCCCCTGCATTGGCAGGTGGATTCTCAACCACTGAGTCACCAGGGAAGTCCCTGATTCTCTATTTTAGATATAGTAGTGCGTATCTGTTAATCCTATACTCCTAATTTATCCCTGCCCCCACTCTTTCGCCTTTGGTAACCATAAGTTTGTTCCCTATGTCTCTGAGTCTGTTTCTGTTTTGTAAATAAGTTCATTTGCATCATTTTTTAGATTCCACATATAAGTGATCTCATACAATGTTTGTCTTTCTCTCACTTACTGAGTATGATAACCTCTAGGTTGGCTGCAATGATATTTAATAATTATCAGAGAAGTTACTGAGTCAAGCCACTCCCAAACATAAAGCACAACACAAAGAAGAGGGAGAAACCAGCAGAATCATGGTGGCTGTCTTCAAGAAGCAATAATTAATTATTACACTAGAAAATGCTTTCAATAAAATAGAGTAGTTCCAGGAAAGGTTCCTACCAAACTAGTTTGTTTGAGTAGTTCTTACTGAATTCTTACAATTAAGAAATCACCACCTTAGCCTACACGCTATTTTCTTTCTTCTAACATATTTTAGCCTGATACTTGAATACAAGTTAAATCACTGAAAATCTTTGAGTCTGAAGCTCTAGGTATTTGAAAATATTCAAAAGAAGATTTCACAACTTTTAAAGGGCATTATGGTCATTTTTGCTAAATAAAAATGAGCCCTCAAGAAAATACTATTTTGGGGTGACAAAGTGATAATGAAAGAAATGTGCTTAAAATGGACAACAAATATGCTTTCAAACTGAAATGATTAAATAAAGATATGCCTGTGGAAGTGATTGAAACTGGAGAAGTGCTGAAATTCAAGGCTGTGCTCAGAACATCTAAACTGGAATAGCTTTAGCAATGTCTGCCAGGAAAATCAAACTTCATTTAAAAATTTTTCTTAGAATTTCTTCATGTCAGTGACATTCTGTGTGTGAGGGCTCCGTTAGCATACAATCTAACAGAAGCTGTGTACAGCTGATTGGGGAAAGAATACCATGGTTTACTCTGGTATTTTAAAATGTGCTATCCTCTCCTTGTGTTCTGAATATTTCTGTTCATGGAAATGTGATTTTTTTAACAAGAGCATTTCTTTATGACATTTTAGATCTCAGACACTCAACTTGCCTTACTAAGCCCAAGCAAAGGGCTTTTCAAAGAATAAAGTGAAAGGAAAGTATAGCTCTGGAGCCATGTGACTGGAAGTGGTTTCTAACCTTGACATTTTTCTTTGACAATGAAAGGAAAGAATCAATGGGTCACAATTACTTCCTGAACATAAAGGCAAAAGGAATGAAGAGAAAAATGTGTCTGTGTGTGGGACATCACATCCATCTCCCAGTTTCCTTAATGGCGTAGATTTTTATTATTACTTTTATCATGTTTAAGTCTGCAGTTACTTTTTATAGTTACATTTTTTCCTATGAGATGAAGTGATGAATTTCACAGAATTTGATCAGTTCCTGGATAAGCCTGGATAAGGCTTCTCTTCTTTACAATGGGATAGTGAATGTTCATTTCCTTATAAAATCTCAAGAGGATTTTATGGTGATTTCATTGACCTGTTTTCACATGCTCGAAGAGATGAACAATGGGAAAAAAATGACAAGAAAATTTTTACTATTGGCTGAAATATAATATTACTGAGAAACCAAAAACTTAGAGTTGTACCCTTATATATTTGTAAGAAATTAAAATTAAACTCTATCTGTACAGGTCAGTGCTCCACCCAAAACTTTGTTTGAAATAATCTGTATTACTATTCAGAATTTGCCTCTCTACCCATACCCACGGTTTATTACTTCCTTCAACATGAATAATATCCTGATAGATTAAATATTTAAACTTTAAAAGTACAGTAAAATTACTCATAAAAATGTGGGAGACAATATGCATAATGTATATGGAGGAGAATTTTTTAACCAAGGTGGTATACTAGAAACTGTCAGAGAAAAAAAAAATTTATCATTTAAAAATGTAACATTTTTACAGGAAAAGACACCACTAGTGCCATAAAGACAAAATGACTTGGAAAAGATATTTGTGAGTTAGAGGTTAATACCTATAACAAAGCTCTTACAAATTGATGAGAAATCAACAGAAACCTCAATTAAAAATTGGGCAAAGCACATGAATTAGCAATTCACAGAGAAGTAAATCCAAGTGGCCCACAAACATTTGAAAAGATGTTCAAATTTACTTGTTGTCAGAAAAACAAATGCAAATTAAAATTTTAAAATAGATCACTTTACAATCATCTTAGTGTCAAAGCTAAAAAGATCTATAACACCTATACTAAGCCAGGAAGAAATGTGAAATTAGAGACATTTTGAAAAACAAACTACTGCTATTTAGTGAAACACACACACACACACACACACACACACACACACACACACACATGTATTGATAGGGAATGCCCACTGCTCTCCAAAATTGATTTTTCTCTATTTCCTTGGAATGTAGTTAGATTATCTTTTCCCATCTCACTTGACTGAATTCTGGCCAGTGACTGAACAGGACTGGTATGTTGTCTGGTCTCTCTTTCTCTTTTTATAAGGACACTAATCCCATCCTGGAGGCCCCACCCTGATGGTCTCATCTAAACCTAATTACCTCCCAGAGGCTCCACTTTGAAATACCATTGCTTGGAAGTTAGGATTTCAACATAGGAATGTTGGGGGTGGGATACAAGCATTCAATGCATAACAGTACCCCTGCAGGGCCAGACCTGTATGAACCTCCCATGTTGAGTATGTCCTCTAGCTCTTATCTCCTTCCAGCTGATTAGGACCATGAACTGGGGATTAAAGAAGATGACAGAGCCTGAGTCACACTGTCTAGCCTATAGTAACTGATACTTTGACCTAGTAATTCCTCTCTTGGGCGTCTAAAGAATTAAAAGCATCAAAGTGTATGGAAATATGTACAAGAATAATTGTTCACACTTATTAGAGTTAAAAAAAAAAATGCTGGGGCTTCCCTGGTGGCACAGTGGTTGGGAGTCTGCCTGCCGATGCAGGGGACACAGGTTCGTGCCCCGGTCTGGGAAGATCTCACATGCTGCAGAGCAGCTGGGCCTGTGAGCCATGGCTGTTGAGCCTGCGCGATGGAGCCTGTGCTCTGCAACAGGAGAGGCCACAACAGTGAGAGGTCCGCATACCGCAAAAAAAAAAACCCCTGGAAACAAATGGAAAGACTGTGAATAGAGATATGATTGAACAAATTATGGTAAAATCCATATTTTGGAATATTTTGTGATCATTAAAAATAATAAATTAGGATCACACTACTTGACTTGAAAGGATTTCCAAGAACTTTTGTTAAAGAAGAGCAAGATATAAAAGGTGTATTAAGAAAACAAAAAGGTGTATTTACTATCATGCCATTTTGGTAAACTAATCAAAGGCCTTAAAATCTCACATATATGTGAATGTTTGTATAGACAGATACATTTATTCATTTAATATAATTATATAAGCATGGAAATATATAGTTGTCTATATACTAAATGATAAGATGGTTTCCCTGTATCAGTGTTTGTGGGAGGTGGTGGCAATATTAGACTAAGAGAGAAGATTTCACCTAACTCAATAAAAATGGGAAATTAAAAAGAGAACATACTGGGGACTTCCCTGGCGGTCCAGTGGTTAGGACTCTGCACTTCCACAGGGGGCATAGGTACCATCCCTGGTTGGGGAACTAAGATCCTGAAGCTGTGCAGCGTGGCCAAAACAATAAAAAAAAAAAATAAAAAGAGAACATACTAAGAAGTATACATGGAGTATGCATTATATCATAGTATGTGTACATTTATGTAAACTTATAATCAATGGATTTCATATATAAAATAAATTGATAACAAAGTTAGGACCCATTTTTATATATATATTAAAAATATTTCTCTCTATGCCACCTGAGAACCCCTTCCTCTCTTCCTCACTAGGCCTCCATTTAATTTTATTAAAATGAGATTTGTACAGGAAATTATCCCTTGGTATTAGAATATGATTTCCTTAATCACTGATTTATTCAAACTACCCTTATGTATAAATAAATGAAAAGAACCAGTAGAAGAAGAAACACGGGAGGGGGAGGGCAGAGTCAAGATGGCGGTGTGGGAAGATGCGAAGTTTGCATCTCCTCACAACTAGGGCAACTGCTGGACTCTGGTGGGGACCCTGATGCCCAAGGAGATGGGAGGAACCCCCAAGTGAACTGGTAGGACTTGGAGGGACTGAGGGGGTAGGATAACTGGAGTCCAGACAGGACTGGCACCCCTGAGGGGTGGCTAAGAGGGGGTGGGGCTCCCACGCCTGGAGGGACCCTCAGGGACTCGGATCAGGAGGGAGTGTGCACAGCATTTCCCCTTCCCAATGGGCTGGGGAAGTCTGCCTGGCTCTCGGGCTGGGTCCAATGCCCGCAGATGTCCCCTCTGGGCTGGGTTGGTCCTGGGGGTGTAGGAGGGAGGCTGGGAGAGAACAGGAGAGGGAGGTGGGAGGGGCCCTCTGGGAGCAGGAGAGGAGCAGAGGGCATTTGCCATGCTCACTCAGGCTTGGGGAGCTGCTGGGCTCCCAGGTGGGGTCCCCCACCCTCTGAGACCAGAGGAGGGGGGCATGCCTAGGCCCTTTCTGTTCTGCTGAGCCAAAGCGCCACCCCCACCCCCTCCAGGGCTTTTTCTAACCTTGTGGGTCCTAAATATAGGCCCACCCACCACCCAAATCTCCCCCCTGCTTAGGCCCAGCCCTCCACAGCCAAGGCCTTTTCCACATTTTTTTCTTTTTCTTCTCCTCCTGTTTTTTACTATTGTGGTCTGTTTTACCTTCCGGTTTTTGTTTCATCTATATTTTTATTTTTATATTCTTTCTAACATATCTGTTAGTTTCCTAGTCTAATTTTAGTTTTTACCTCATTATTGTTCTCTTTTTTTTTTTTTTTGCCACCCTGCATGGCTTGTGGGATCTTGGTTCATGAGCCAGGGGTTGGACTGAAGCTCCTGCAGTGGGAGCTCTGAGTCTGAACCACTGGACTAACAGACAACTTCAGACCCCAGGGAATATTCATTGGAGTGAGTTCTCCTGGAGGTCCTCATCGCAGCACCAAGACGCAGCTCTACCCAACAACCTACAAACTCCAGTGTTGGAAGCCTCAGGCCAAACACAAAGTAAAACAGGAACACAATTCTACTCGTTAAAAAAAAAAAAAAGAATGGCAAAAATATATGTCACAGAAGAAGGAGCAAGATTAAAAACATACAAGACCAAATAAATGAAGAGGAAATAGGTAACCTACCTGAAAAAGAATTCAGAATAATGATAGTAAAGTTGATCCAGAATCTTGGAACTAGAATGGAGGCACAGATTGAGAAAATACAAGAAATGTTTAATAAAGATCTAGAAGGACTAAAGAACAAACAGAGATGAACAACAAAATAACTGAAATGAAAAATACACTAGAAGGAATCAATAACAGAATAACTGAGGCAGAAGAACGAATAAGTGAGCTGGAAGACAAAATGGTGGAAATAAACTGCCAAGGAGCAGAATAAAGGAAAAAGAATGAAAAAAATTGAAGACTATCTCAGAAACCTCTGAGACAACACTAAATACACCAACATTCGAATTATAGGGGTCCCAGAAGAAGAAGAGAAAAAGAAAGGGTCTGAGAAAATATTTGAAGAGATTATAGTGGAAAACTTCCCAAACATGGGAAAGGAAATAGTCATTCAGGTCCAGGAAGCACAGAGAATACTATACAGGATAAACCCTAGGAGAAACACACCAAGACACATATTAATCAAACTAACAAAAAATTATATTAAAGAAAAAATATTAAAAGCAGCAAGGAAAAACAAAAAACAACATACAAAGAATCCCCATTAGGTTATCAGCTGATTTTTCAGCAGAAACTCTGCAGGCCAGAAGGGAGTGGCAGTATATACTTAAAGTAATTAAAGAGAAAAACCTACAACGAAGATTACACTACCCAGCAAGGATCTCATTCAGATTCGATGGGGAAATCAAAAGCTTTACAGACAAGCAAGGGCTAAGAGAATTCAGCACCACCAAACCAGCTTTACAACAAATGCTAAAGAAACATCTCTAGGCAGGAAACTCAAGAGAAGAAAAAGACCCCCCTCCAAAACCCCAAAACAATTAAGAAAATGGTAATCAGAACATACATATCGATAATAACCTTGAATGTAAATAGATTAAATGCCCCAACCAAAAGACACAGACTGGCTGAATGGATACAAAAACAAGACCCATATATATGCTGTCTAGAAGAGACTCACTTCAGACCTAGGGACACATACAGACTAAAAGTGAAGGGATGGAAAAATATATTCTATGCAAATGGAAATCAAAACAAAGCTGGAGTAACAATACTCATATCAGATAAAATAGACTTTAAAATAAAGACTGTTACAAGAGATAAGGAAGGACACTACATAATGATCAAAGGATCAATCCAAGAAGAAGATATAACAGTTATAAATGTTTATGCACCCAACATAGGAGCACCTCAATGCATAAAGCAAATGTTGACAACCATGGAAGGAGAAATCAACAGTAACACAATCATAGTAGGGGAATTTAACATCCAACTTTCACCAATGGACAGATCATCCAGAAAGAAAATAAATAAGGAAACTCAAGCTTTAAATGACACATTAAACAAGACTGATTTAATTGATATTTATAGGACATTCCATCCAAAAACAACAGAATATACTTTCTTCTCAAGTGCTCATGGAACATTCTCCAGGATAGATCATATCTTGGGTCACAAATCAAGCCTTGTTAAATTTAAGAAAATTGAAATCATATCAAGTATCTTTTCTGACCACAATGCTATGAGATTGGAAATCAGATATGGGAAAAAATCGTAAAAACCACAAATACATGGAGGCTAAACTGTGTGCAATTAAATAAACAAGAGATCACTGAAGAAATCAAAGAAGAAATTTAAAAAATACGTAGAAACAAATGACAACAAAATATGACCACCCAAAACTATGGGATGCAGCAAAAGCAGTTCTAAGGGAGAAGTTTATAGCAATTCAATCTCACCTCAAGAAACAAGAAAAATCTCAGATAAACAATCTAACCCTACACCTAAAGCAACTAGAGAAAGAAGAACAAAGAAAACCCAAAGTCAGTAGAAGGAAAGAAATCATAAAGATCAGAGCAGAAATTGAAATAGAAACAAAGAAAGCAAGAGTAAAGATAAATAAAACTAAAAGCTGGTTCTTTGAGAAGATAAACAAAATTGATAAACCCTTAGCCAGACTCATGAAGAAAAAAAAGGGAGAGGATGCAAATGAATAAAATTAGAAATAAAAAAGGAGAAATCACAACTGACACTGCAGAAATACAAAGGATTATAAGAGACTACTACAAATAACTATATGCCAATAAAATGGACAACCACTAAGAAATGGACAAATTCTTGGAAAGGTACAATTTTCCAAGACTTAACCAGGAAGAATTAGAAAATATAAATAGACATTACAAGTAATGAAATTGAAACTGTAGTTTAAAATCTTCCAACAGGGGTTTCACTGGTGGCGCAATGGTTGAGAGTCTGCCTGCTGATGCAGGGGACACGGGTTCATGCCCTGGTCTGGGAAGATTCCACATGCCGTGGAGCGGCTGGGCCCATGAGCCATGGCTACTGAGCCTGTGCCTCCAGAGCCTGTGCTCCACAACGGGAGAGGCCCCAACAGTGAGAGGCCCGCGTACCAAAAAAAAAAAAAAAAAATCTTCCAACAAACAAAAGTCCAGGACTGGATGGCTTCACAGGCAAATTCTATCAAACATTTAGAGAAGAGCTAACACTGATCCTTCTCAAAATCTTCCAAAAAATTGCAGAGGGAGGAACACTCCCAAATTCATTCTACAAAGCCACCATCACCCTGATACCAAAACCAAAAAAAGTTATCACAAAAAAAGAAAATGATAGACCAATATCACTGATGAACATAGATGCAAAAATCCTTAACAAAATACTAGCAACATATTAAAAGGATCATACACCATGATCAAGTGGGATTTATCCCAGGGATGCAAGGATTCTTCAATACACACAAATCAATCAATGTGATGCACTATACCAACAAATTACGGAATAAAAACCATATGATCAACTCAATAGATGCAG
The DNA here is from genome assembly GCF_003031525.2 of Neophocaena asiaeorientalis asiaeorientalis. Classification (NCBI taxonomy): domain Eukaryota; kingdom Metazoa; phylum Chordata; class Mammalia; order Artiodactyla; family Phocoenidae; genus Neophocaena; species Neophocaena asiaeorientalis. The sequence goes on along the minus strand of NW_020176571.1, from coordinate 18,035,314 downwards.
AAAAAGCTTTTGACAAAATTCAACACCAATTTATGATAAAAACTCTCTAGAAAATGGGCATAGAGGGAACCTACCTCAAAATAATAAAGGCCATATATGACAAACCCACAGAAAATATCATACTCAATGGTGAAAAACTGAAAGCATTTCCTCTAAGATCAGTAACATGAAAATGATGTCCACTCTCTCCACTCTTATTCAACATAGTTTTGGAAGTCCTAGACACGGCAATCAGAGAAGAAAAAATAAAATAAAATGAACACAAATCAGAAGAGAAGAAGTAAAACTGTCACTGTTTGCAGATGACATGATACTATACATAGAAAGTCCTAAAGATGCTACCAGAAAACTACTAGAGCTCATCAATGAATTTGGTAAGGTTGCAGGATACAAAATCAATGCACAGAAACCTCTGGCATTCCTATACACTAACAATGAAAAATCAGAAATAGAAATTAAGGAAACAATGCCATTTACCACTGCAACACTGAGATAAAATACCAAGGAATAAACCTACCTAAGGAGGTGAAAGACTTGTACTCAGAAAACTATAAAACACTGGTGAAAGATATCAAAGATGACATAAGCAGATGGAGAGATATCCCATGTTCTTGGATTGGAAGAATCAACATTGTGAAAATGACTATACTACCCCAAACAATCTACAGATTCAATGCAATCTCTATCAAACTACCAATGGCATTCTGCACAGAATTAGAACAAAAATGTTTAGTTTGTATGGAAATACAAAAGACCCTGAATAGCCAAAGCAATCTTGAGAAAGAAAAATGGAGCTGGAGGAATCAGGCTCACCAACTTCAAAATATACTACAAAGCTACTGTAATCAAGACAGTATGACACTGGCACAAAAACAGAAATATAGATCAATGGTGCAGGTTAGAAAGCCCAGAGATAAACCTATGCACATATGGTCACCTAATTTATGACAAAGGAGGCAAAACATACAATGGAGAAAAGACAGCCTCTTCAATAAGTGGTGCTGGGAAAACTGGACAGCTACATGTAAAAGAATGAAATTAGAGCACTACCTAACACCATACACAAAAATAAACTCAAAATGGATTAAAGACCTAAATGTAAGACAAGACACTATAAAACTCTTAGAGGAAAACAGGAAAAACACTCTTTGACATAAACCACAGCAAGATCTTTTTTGACCCACCTCCTAGAGTAATAAAAGTAAAAACAAAAATAAACTAATGGGACCTAATTAAACTTAAAAGCTTTTGCACAACAAAGGAAACTATCAACAAGATGAAAGGAAAACACTCTGAATGGCAGAAAATATTTGTAAATGAAACAACAGACAAAGGATTAATCTCCAAAATATACAAACAGCTCAGGGAGCTCAATATCAAGAAAACAAACAATTAAATTAAAAAACGGGCAGAAGATCTAAATAGACATTTCACCAAAGAAGACATGCAGATGGGCAAGAGGCACATGAAAAGATGCTCAATATCACTAATTATTAGAGAAATGAAAATCAAAACTACAATGAGTTATCACCTCATAGTAGTCTGAATGGCCATTATCAAAAAATCTAGAAACAATAAATGGTGGAGAGGGTGTGGTGAAAGGGCACCCTCCTTCACTTTTGGTGGTAATATAATTGATACAACTACTATGGAGAACAGTATGGAGGTTCCTTAAAAAACTAAAAATAGAATTACCATATGACCGAGCAATCCCATTACTGGCTTATACCCTGAGAAAACCATAATTCAAAAAGACACCCTAATGTTCATTGCAGCACTATTTACAATAGCCAGGACATGGAACCAACTTAAATGTCCATCAACAGATGAATGGATTAAGAAGATGTAGCACATATATACAACCGAATATTACTCACCCATAAAAAGAAATGAAATTGAGTTATTTGTAGTGAGGTGGATGGACCTAGAGCCTGTCATACAGAGTGAAGTAAGTCAGAAAGAGAAAAACAAATACCATATGCTAACACATATATATGGAATAAAAAAAAAAAAAAAAGATACTGATGAACCTAGTGGCAGGCCAGGAATAAAGACTTAGATATTGAGAATGGACTTGGGGACACGGGGGTGGAGAGGGAAGCTGGGGCGAAATGAGAATAGCATCCACATATATACACTACCGAATGTAAAATAGTTAGCTAGTGGGAAGAAGCAGCATAGCACAGGGAGATCAGCTCGGTGCTTTGTGATGACCTAGAGGGGTAGGATGAGGGACAGTCTCAAGAGTGAGGGGATATATGTATGCATATGGCTGATTCACTTGTACAATAGAAACTAATACAGTATTGTGAAGCAATTATACTCCAATAAAGATCTATTAATTAAAAAAAAGGAGAAACACCAACACAAAAGTAGTGCACTAAGAAAAATTCTATACACCTCCCATATTCTCACCTGAAGGAGTTAAGCAAGAATATTTGGTACCAGTTTTGTGGAGGATATTCTTCATCTCAAAAGAAACCTGAGTCAGTAAGCATTTACCAGGAACAGATACAATTCTGCCATATACAAATTATTCGTCAAGACAAAGAACTTAGGACTTAAATGGGAATGAGTTTTTTTTGTTTTCTTTTTTTGAGTTGCTTCACTTGGGCACATACCCAGACAGTATTGATCAAAGATTTAATGAACTTCGGATGCAACTTTGGTTGAATGGGTTATTTGGGACACTCAAGTGCCCTTTGGTGTTTGTTCTTTGTTTTTTAACAGCTACTGCTGCATAGTTAAAAATGTTTCCTTTAACAAAAAGAGGGAAGATGACCTTGCTGACCCCAGACTTCACAGGCAACACCAAAAGCCCAAAAGCAGTATGATATTAAGGCAAGACCAAAGTATCAACAGAAGCTAAGGATGGTGGCCCATTTGTCACCAGCAGCCTACTTAATGTTTTCTTTTCTATTAAATTTTGGAAACAATTGAAAGCTAGAAACAAAATCACATGCCTGTCCTAATATTTTTTTATTTTCCACCTTGATCCACTCTTCCAAAACTTATAGGGCTGTCTCAGTCAATTCAGGCTGCTATAACAAAAATACCATAGACTGGGTGGCTTAAATAACAAACTTTTATTTCTCACAGTTCTGGAGGCTGGGAAGTCTAAGATCAAGGTGCTTGCGGATTTAGGTCTGGCGAGGATCTTCTTCCTGACTTCCAGGGGCTGTCTTCTCATTGTATCCTCACATGACTGAGAGGGTGAGCGTTAGATTATTTCTCTTTTTATGAGGACATTAATCCTGATGGGGGCTCTACCCTCATGACCTCATCTAAACCTAATTAGCTCCCAAAGGCCCCACCTCCTAATATCATACCACTGGAAGTTAGAGTTTCAACATGTGAATCTGGGGAGGGGGAGCAGGCACACAAACATGAGGTTCATAACAAAGGACTACATTTAGTTTGGCTCTAGAAATATTCTTTGGGAACTTGAGTTTGGAGAAAATTTCCTGCTCCTTCCTTTTTACCCACAAGTAACTATAGTGTTGAAATTAATTTGACTACTCATACCTTTGAGGATGAAGATGGGATTATTAACCAATCTTCTATGGTGAGACCAGTTGTATGTTTGAGACCTATTTATTTTCAAAAAAGTGTAGATCATAATACCTGTCCTTCAGAGATGCTATAAGCTTGTAATTTATTCAGTAATGTGCCTGGCACATTGTATGGAGTCAATAACTATTAGTTGAATGCCATTTTTACCTGTGCAAACTTGGTCAAGTTTCTTATTTTCCTAAGTGTTAATGTTCTCATACATGAAAACAATATTGACAGATTTTGCCTTAATAAATCATTGTGAAGAATCTATTAAGATATGTGAAAATATAAGTAATTTTTCATCTCAACAATTAAGGAGAGTAAAAACAACATTCTGGTAGTGCATCCCCTCATTTTTTTTCCACTCTAAGTATCAGAATCTTGAGTGAAATTTATTGCTTGCCAGTAAAAAAATGTGCTCTTCATTTTAGTATGCACTTTATGACTCATTCCTGGCTTAACATTCCCACCCCCTCTTTTCCCCTTCAATCATTGCACTTTTAATTTGCACTATCTTATCGAATTATGAATATCCTTGCAAAACATTTAAACTTATTCCCGGGTAAACAAACCTATATGCCTACATTCTCAATTACCATATTAGTCATAGATAGATATGCTTAGGTCCAGATATTACCCTTCTTCTCATAATATTTTTCAAAATGTGTTTGGCAAAATGTTAATATCTATCACCTAAAAATAGAGCTCCAAATTTTTAAAAAGTTGGGAAAATATCTGATTAAACAAAATCAAGCAGTTTTTTTTCCTATGAACCTCTATGTGTCATCATGAATTATATACACTCAGTGACACAGAATACAGCATTTCTCAGAATTAGTTTTGTTAACTAAGAAATGTATTGAAAAAACACAAGGATTAGTGGAGAGCAATTAAACCTTCACTTGTTACCTGTTCGTTTCAAAGAGTACTGTGAGGATGAGCAGCTGGACCACTGCTTTTTGGGTTTTAACCAAATATAAAGCAGTCTCACTGTGCTTAGGAAACAAAGTCCTGCAGAGGGAAAGCACCTATGTCAAGCCACGGCCTTTTTATCCTCAAATTATGTGTTAGACTTTGGAGTTATCAGAAGTGGTATGCTAGAAATTTGATCTGGGAAACTCTTAAGGAAAAACAGCCTTTCCTGAAGTATTATACAATGAATGGGACAAAGACCCAACAGCCTCTAAATCAAAGGCCCAGAAATCCATGCCCTAGAAACAGGGAAAACCAGAGGTAGATTGAGTCTTACTAAAATTGGGATCCTTCCAGATCCAGCTGAATTCCTGATTGACATAAGCAGGCCTTCAATTTAAAAAAAAGAAAAAAAAAAAGGAAAATGCCTCTGGGATAAAATAATAGTACATTGTATCTCTATGTTTCTTTTATATGTAATTCTATAATTGCATAAAATATTATTAAATATGAATAGAGAAAGCAACAATAATAACAAAACAATGAACTAGAGAAAAAAACCAAAAAACAAATGCTTCAGTTCTTGGAATGAACACAAGGATTTAAAAATAGCTACAATTAATATGTTCACAAAAGGGAAAAAAGAACAAATTTATGAGAGTGGAGAACTTTGGCATTTATAAAAATTCAATGGACACTCTAGAACTAAATATCTGACATTAAAAATCTAGTGAATGTATTTAGTAACAGATTGGAATGATCAGAACATAGGGTCAGAAAACTAGGAAGCAGAAAAGTAGGTAATGCACAAAAATTAAATCAAAAAGAAAAAAAGAATGAAAAAATCATAGCACTAGCCCTTACATTTCTGGTGAATTAATTTCAACAAGGGTGCCAAGATGATTAAATGGGAAAGAATGGTCTTATCAAAAAGCTAGCTAAAACAACTAGATAGCTATGCAAAAGAATGCAGTTGTACCCCCATCTCACAACATATACAATTGATCAGTGATCTAAATATAAGATCTAAAACTATAAAAGTCTTAGAAGAAAACATAGGAATAAATCTTTATGACCATGTATTAGGAAATGGTTTCTTAGGTATGATATCAAAAGCACAAGTGACAAAAGGAAAAATAACTTGGGTTTTATTAAAATTTTAAAAAATTTCTGTTTCAAAGGTTTCCATCAAAAAAGTGAAATGACCTACAGAATGGTAAAAATGTTTGCAAATCATATATTTGGTAAGAACTTGTATCCAGAAAATATACAGAATCTTTACAATTCAATAATAAAAAGACAAATAACCCAGCTTTAAAAATGGACAAAAATCTGAATAGACATTTCTTTAAAGAAAATATACAAATGATCAATAAGGACATGAAAAGATATTATTAGCCATCAGGAAAGTACAAATCAAAACTACAATGAATGACATAACAATTTATACCCATAAATATGGCTAAAATAATAAGTCTTGGAAGGATATGGAAAATTTACATTTCTGGTAGAAAGGTAAAATTGTACAGCTTCTTTGGAAAACAGTTTGGCATTTTCTCAAGAGTTAAACATAGAATTACCATACATCCCAGTAATTTCACTCCTAGATACATACCCAAGAAAAGTGGGTATGTATGTCCCCACTAGACCTTGAACACAGATATTAATAGTAGCTTTATTCAGAATAACCAAAAAGTGGAAACAACACAAATTTTCATTAACTGATGAATGCATAAACAAAATATGGTAGATCCATACAATGGAATATTATTTGACCATAAAAAGGGATGAAGTACTTATACATGCTACAACGCGGGTGAACCTTAAAAACATTATGCTAAGTGAAAGAAGTCTGTCACCAAAGATCACATATTGTATGATGTCATTTATTGGAAATGTCTAAAGTAGGCAAATTCACAGAAAGAAAAATTAGATTAGTTGTTGCCAGTGCCTGCTTGAGAGGACAATGAGGAGAAAATTCTAATGAGTACAGGGTTTCTTTTCTGGATGATGAAATGTTCTGAACTTAGATGGTGGTGATGGTTGCTCTTAGAATGGAGTGAAACAATGAATAACATACTATAAAAAGGTGATTTTTAAATTGTGATAAAATATGCATAACATAAAGTTTACCATTTTAGCCATTGTAGGTATATTGTTCAGTGTACACCTGAACACTGTACAATCATAGCAAGTGCTTTCATGTTACTGTACAACCATCAGCATAACTTTCTTCATCTTGCAAAACAAACTCTATACCCATTAAACAATAATTTCTCATTCCTCCTTCCCCCTACCTTCTGTAAACTATCATTCTACTTTCTGTCTCTATGAATTTGACTACTATAGTCCTCATATAAGTGGAATCATACAGTATTTGTCTTTTTGTGACTAGCTTATTGCACTTAATTTAATGTCTTCAAGGGTGAATTTTATGGTACATGGATTGTATCTCAATAAATCTTTTATTAAAAAAATGTGTGTAAGAGATATGTTGGACCCCTTAAAAGTTCTAACTTACATATAATTGGAGATTCAGAAAAAGAAGAAGAAAGGAGTGGAACCATAACCCTTGGGAATAAAAAAAAAAAATACAACTGACAGATTCAAAAAGCTAAGAAAAGGCCAATTCAAGTAAACACACAAAAAACCACCTAGTCACATTGGAGTAAACTTCTGAAGACCAAAGACTGGAAGAAAATCTAAATAGCCATTGGGAAAAAGACACATTACCTTCAAAGTAGCAACAGTAAAACTGACAACTGACTTTTCAACGGAAACAATAACACCAGAGGAAAGTGGAATGGCATTTTAAGTGCTGAGAGAAAAGCTTTTGAATATCTATTTCAAAAATGAAAGTAAAGTAAAAACATTTTCAGACAAACAAAACAGAATTTTCAACAGTGGGCCTATGCTAAAACAAACAAAAAACATTACAAAACAAACAAACAAAAATTAGAATCCTTCAGAACAAATAGAAATGATCCCAGATACATTGAGATGCAGAAGGGAATGAATGAGCAATAGAAGAGATAAATATGTGAACAGTTGAAATAAATATTGACTGTTCAAACAACAATAATAATGTGTTATGATATTTTAAATGTATGCAAGAGAATAATAATGCAGAAGATAGGAGGGGATAAACTGACAAAAAGCCATGTTTCAGGAAGTATAGTAAAGTAGTAAAAGTATTAATTTATATTACATTGTAACAGGCCATGTCTGCATGTTGTAATCTCTAGGTAGCCAGGAAAAAGAAAGTATAAATAACAAGAAATAGTTAGGTAACTAACTGGAATGTATGACTAACAAATTAATAGATGGAAATAATGATTACAAGTTTTCTGTTAATTAATACAAAGGGAGAGGAAATAATATATAGAGATGGACCATAAATATAGCTTAAAAATAATAAGGTGGTAGACAAAAACCTAATAATGTAGGGAATTACATTAAATGTAAATAGCCTATTTGCACCAAGTAAGAAAAAGAACATCTAATATTGAATGACGCTAGAAAAAAATATGCTCTCAGAATTTCAGAGTACTGAGGGAAATTAGAGAAACTAGAGAGACTCAAAGGGAACTGGAGATATTGGAAACCTTAAAGGTACTTCGAGGGACTAATGTGTATCAATAGTCATAAATGATCACTTCCTTAATATGTGCTAGGATTCACAGATAAGTAGGCTCACATTCATCCAAAAGTAGCAGGTCTCAATCCAATACCCCAAAATAATAATTTTGTTAGGGGTCTTATCTGTCTAACTTATGGTCAATTATTTAAATGATTTTTATTTGGTACTTATATTGTATTAATGATTCTTTTTTAAATGCTTAATGTTACCAAATGTCAATATCAGGTAAGTATAGTTTTCACATGTCATTTCTGTATGTGTGTATATATATTTATTATATACTACATATGACTTATAATAAATATGTTTATAAGTATATATTATCATTTATAATAAAGTATAGCTTATTAATATTATGAACCAATATACTGTGAAAATATTATACGTAGACTATATTAAATATACAGACAAAACCTCATTCTATTGCACTTCATTTTATTGCATTTTGCAGGTATAGCATTTTTTACAAATTTAAGGCTTGTGGTAACCCTGCATTGAGCAAGTCTATAGGTATCATTTTTCTAAGAGCATTTGCACACTTCATGTTTTTGTGCCACATTTTGGTAATTCTTATAATATTTCAAACCTTCCACCAGCAAAAAGATTAGGACTCGTGGAAGGCTCAGATGATGGTTAGCATTTTTTAACTATAAAATATTTTTAAATTAAGGTATGTACTTCTTTTAGATATAATGTTGTTGCTCACTTAATAGACTATAGTATAGTGTACAATAACTTCATTATGGACTGGGACTCATTTTACTCAGTATTCATGTAACTCATTTTATTGAGATATTTGCTTTGTTGTGGTGGCCTGGAACTAAACCTGCAATATCTTTAAGGTTTGCCTGTATATTAGAATATGTAATATATATATATAAAGATAAATAGAGAAATAAAATCTTTTTACAATATATTCATTCATAATAATAATAAACTATCCTTTTAATATTACCTGTTCTCTCTTTTTTATAACAGCTTTAAAGAGATGTAATTTATAGACCATAAAATCCACCCCTTTAAAATATACAGTTCAGTGGTTTTTTACTATAGTCACAGAGTTGTGTAAACAATACCACTAATTTCTGAACATGATCATCCCACCGAAAATGAACTTTATACCCATCATCAGAATCTTTTTTCTTTTCAGAGAAAACCTCTGAAAGTTTTAGTATAACCACATCACAAAAAATGATTTACTTTTTATTGACATGGTCACTTGTGATTTTAAAATATGTAGAGTATGATAAAACACACAGAATACCTTATGATTTAGGGGAATTCCCAAGAATCCACAGGAACTCTGATATTTTTTCTCAAATCCTGAAGATTCGTGTCTGTCAGGAATACGCACATCCTATCCTTGCGTAAAGAGAGGGAGCAGAGCTTCCAGTTGACCTGTGATGAACAGACAGCATGAGTAAGGGGAAAACTTTCTGTTGAGCCATTAAGATTTATGGTTGCTTGTTATGCAGCTTAACTAAGTCCTGATCACTGTGGTCATAAACCACAGTTTATGGTCTATGGTTTTTATAAACCGTAAAAACAATAGCTCAAATAACAAAAATGAAGGGAGGAGAAGAAGTGGGAGGGAATTTTCACAAGCTGAGAAAGAAAGAAATAGAATTTGTTTAAAGATGAAACTGTAGTTGAAAATAATGCCACCAGTTTTTAAGTTTTTCCTCATTATTTTAAAATAACTCTATCAGTTATTGATTTTTCACAGTGAGCAGCAGAAACAAACTCTATTAAAGCTTAAGGAAAAGAAAAGATAATAGAGTAGATCAAAAATCCAAGAGAAAAAAAGAACTGGAATCAGAAGGCCAGTAATTGGAAAAGCTTTGGGGAACTAGATAGCTAGAATTAATGAACAGTTTCCTGGGAGCACCACACCCATTGAATCAGCTTTCAATATCTCCTATTTCAGCATTACTCCACTCAAGATTCAAATATCCGGGAAAATGTAATGATTTTCGTCTGCAAAATAAACATTTATCTCTTAGCCAAGATTTGTCAGGGCATCTTGATTGACGGTCCTAACCAGAGTGTATGCCTTGGGGCTAGATTGTTCTCCAATTTACAATGCCAACAAAAGGGGGGGCTTAAAGAGTAGAAGTTTATGGCTATAGCAGGAAACGTTTCTATAAGCAAATGCCTCATATAAAAAAATTCTTCTCTGTTCAGCAAATCTTTCAGTTTCACTTCAATGAATTTTCTTGAAGAAATTAAATAATTTTAAGGAAATTTTTATGTGTTGTAAGGTCTCATTTTAAAAACGTACTTAGGACTTCCCTGGTGGCACAGTGGTTAAGAGTCGGCCTGCCAATGCAGGGAACATGGGTTCTAGCCCTGGTCGGGGAAGATCACACATGCCGCGGAGCAGCTAAGCCTGTGTGCCCCAACTACTGAGCCTGTGCTCTAGACTCTGCGAGCCACAACTACTGAGACCACGTGCTGCAACTACTGAAGCCCATGCGCCTAGAACCCATGCTCTGCAACAAGAGAAGCCACGGCAATGAGAAGCCCACGCACCACAACAAAGAGTAGCCCCCGCTCGCAGCAACTAGGGAAAGCCCGCGTGCAACAACGTAGATCCAACACAGCCAATAAATGAATAAATAAATAAATAAAATAAAAACAAAACAAATACGTATTTATAGTGAGGAATCTGACAAATACTCTCAGCGGGTGATTGGAATCAATACCAACAGTGATAAATCATGCTGATAGTATGTATCTTAGTGTGATGTGATGAAAATAACACTTTACATCTATGGTCATTCTCCCCAAAACCCATAGCCCTAGTTTAATCATGAAAAAAACAGGCAAATCCCAATAAAGGGACATGCTACAAAATACCTCAAGATCATCTAAAACAAAGAAAGTCTGAGAAACTCTCATAGCCAAGAGGAATCTAAGGAGACATGATGTCTAAAATGTGGTATCCTGGATGGGGTCCTGGAACAGAAAAAGGACATTAGGAAAAAAACTAAGGGAATGTGAACGAAGTTAATGGACTATTTTTCTGTAAATATAAAAATGTTCTAAAAATCAAAACATTTTTAAAACAAGACATTTCAATCACTCTATTATTTATCTAGACTTATCCACTGACAGTGTCTGAATGGATAAGTGTAGATGCTGCTTCTCTATGCTGACAATTCTCAAATCATTATTTTTAGTTCATATTCTTCCTTAACCTACACACACACACAAATATATGTATCATATATTCATGCATGCATGTGGGTATACATTGCCTGATAAATGTCTTGATCTGGACATCTTTCAGATTTCAACATATTTCTTGTAAGAAATACTCAGTTGATAATGCTATGACAGCGTGCTGTAGGAGCATACTTTCAATGTCATATAACAATTTATATAATAAATGATTACAGGGTGGTTATTACATGGCACAGTTGTAGATACTGTAGACTTATATGTGAAGAAGACATGCACATGCCCTGTTGTCAAGGAGTTTATAATCTCTTGAGGGAAGCAGACATTAGCAAATATTCACACTATGATCTTTGAAATAAACCAAAATTTGTTCCCAACTGTACTTTACACTTACCCTTATTGTAGCATCTATCACACTTCCTCACTTACGGAGTCATGTATTTATCATTTCAACCATATTGTGCGCATAATATATCTTCAATAAAAGTTTGTGGAAACATCTGGTTCCTTTTTTGTTCATCTCATTTGTTGAATAATTAAATGCAGGAGAGGGCTGCACTCATAGCTGTCATGTTTATGACACTGAGGGCTAAATGGTCAAGTAAAAAGCGTACAGTGGGTTTTGATTCTTTTCCAGGGTTGCACTAACTTTTGGCACAATTTTGACTCACTGTGTCTAAGTAGCTGCTTAGTAAAAGCTGTGGTGACAACCATCCCAGTTTGCCAAGGACTCTCCTCCTCTTAGCTTTGAACGTCTCACATCCTTGAAAAATCCCAGTCCACGACAAACCTGAGTGGCGGGTCACTATCGAAAATTGTAGAGCATATTTACATCTTTCTCATTAAAAATAACTATAAGAATACAGCGATTCAGTGGATTTGAACAGCACTCATCATTTATGATGTGCATCTCATTGTGGACCTCTCCTTGATAACCCTCACAGCAGCCCTGTGATGAAAGTAAGCACAGATTATTAAAATGTGGAACTGGATTCCAAACCCAGGGTTGTCCAGAGCTGAGATTAAGTTCTTGGCCACGATGTTTAAATGCAATGAAATAGCAAGTCATGATGTTACTGAGCTTTTCCCAACGCTCAGGAATTTCCAAGTCTACCCCAAGTCAACTACACTTATTAAGTACTAACCCGCTAAAAAAAATTAGCCTGTGTAAACTCTGCAGATCTGCCTTGAGAAATTAGTTTTCTCAGAACAAATATGTGTGAAAATTCTTCAGTCTAGTTGTACTGAAATTTGATCAATTTGGAGAAAAACTGACCTTGGGAGGATTGTTTGTTTGTTTGTGTAGCTTCCAGTTAGCCTGCCTCTGTGGAATGATTCTGGCTGGAGTCGCTTTCTCCAAGCATCTGAGTTAAACATTTATAGTCCCTCAGATTCCATGGGCTTGGGTGAGCTTTTCCAGACAGGTTAGCGATTTCGAGTTTGGCAAGCACTTGGGCTTTTCAGTCTGTTTTGAGTGAAAATCAATTTACACTCTTTGCAAACATGTGACAGCATAAATCAGACAATTGAGTTCACCCTTAAAACACAATAGGGGCTTGTCTCATTTTGATGAGGAGATGGACAAAACACTTTCCGTGAGTTTCAAGCATATCCCTTGTCATAGCACGGCAATTTGACAAGCACACTGTTCCACCATCCTTAATTCAGCAGATGATAAAAACAGAAGCGAGAGAGGTTAGATTATCTGTCAAGGGCAGCACACAGGAAGGCAGGAATTGAGTCAGGTTCAGAATTCACAGGTTCTAAATACACTGACCATTCTGGGCTGTTTAATGCCTCCTTGGAGCACCCCTAATATTTGATGCGGAGATCTGGCAGCATCCATTGTTCTAACTAACCTATTCAGAAAGTCTTCCCATTCAGATGTCATTTAATTAAAGATGGTCTAAAGAAAGTGGAGCTTTCAATCAAAACTCCAAAACAGTTGGTTGCTATAAAACTAATTTAAAATGGCATAAAGTGGAAAATAAAAGAGCTGGTTACAATTACACTACTTAGGCTTCGAATGGCAAGTAATTCTAGTGATTAGGAAACTATTGATGTAATGTGGTTTTAAAAAAAGCATAGAGCAAAATAGAGTTGAAATTGGGATTGGATCATTTTTCCCATCTGTCCTGGGAACACTGATAGTAGACCTAAGAGCATATTCTGCTGTAGAAAACTAGCAATCACTAAAAATATAATTTTTTTGTACTGTCCAATGTTACCAGCAAGTTCTGTATATGTCATCCTTTTGCTAAATGTCTACATTCTGAAATATTCACCTATTAGCTTCTTAATGCTTTGGAAAGAAATTATTTTATCCTGACTTTCTTTTCTCAGTTTCTTAGCTAGGTTTTATCAAAGTAGACCTTGTGTTTTTCACAACAGGAGACTAAATTTCTCGTAGATTTTAATGATTTACCTCACCCCCAAACATCTGGAAAATCCTGTAAATTTGGGGGGGGATTAGTTTTTCTTTCTATTTTTGTTTGTGTTTCAACCTGTCAGAATGCTCAGTATGAAGGACTGTGAGGTGAGCTTTTGTTTTGGGAAAACTACTTAAAATTTGAGCTAGACCAGAGAGCAACTTCGCCTGGAAACAGGGTCTTCAGCTAAGTGTGGACACTTAACATATTTTAACTGTGATACTGAATCACTGTGACCATCTTCTCCAAAATGAAAATCATTGACTAAAAGAAGCTTATTCTAATGTTCAGGGCTACCACAGTGACGGACTGGTACTGACTACCCTACCTGACATACCGTTTTGAGAAACTGTGGCTGAACTCATGTTACAGAAAAATCAGTCAGTATGTGGCAGATACGTTGTGGGGAACCTTAGTAATTTAGTAGAAATCAAAGATATCTTATGTATGTACTTATTTTTAAATTTTTTAATTTTTAAAATTTTGTTATACAATTTTTAAAGGTTACTTTCCACATACAGTTATTACAAAATATTCGCTATATTCCCCGTGCTGTACAACATTTTATCCATTCATCTGTTGATGGGCACTTAGGTTGCTTCCTTACTCTGGCAATTGTAAATAATGCTTCTATGAACATTGGGGTGTATGCCTCTCTCTGAATTAGTGTTTTTGGTTTTTTTGGATGTATACCTTGGAGTGGAATTGCTCAGCCCTATGGTAGCATGTTAGATTGATATTGGGAGCCTGATGACACTTCCTAAAGTGTGATGGCATTTAGTTTAGAACAATGATTTACTTTAGCAACTCAGACCCATTCAGACCCGGGTCTATTTGTATATTCATCTCCATCACCACACCCTGATTTTTTTTTTAAACATCTTTATTGGAGTATAATTGCTTTAAAAATATGGAACGCTTCACGAATTTGCGTGTCATCCTTGCACAGGGGCCATGCTAATCTTCTCTGTATCATTCCAATTTTAGTATCTGTGCTGCCGAAGCAAGCACCACACCCTGATTCTAAACAGCAGAGTCACTGAGACATACTGGGAGGCACTCCAAAGCATCCAAGTGCTTTTTAAATTTAATCGAATGATAAAGCTTGAATGAGATGGTTTGGAACATTTTAAAGTATCTCCACATGTTTTCTAAACCTGAGGTCCCATGGGGTATTTCCCAGATATAGCGGTCATGAATGAAGTTTAAGTCAGCCCCGAAACTTTTGAAAACCATTTCTATATTTTAAGGTAGCTTTCTGCATTACGATTCTCTCTTCTCCAAGTTCGAGGCCAGGACTTCACCTCTCTGTCTCCTTTGCAGGTGAGACACAGCCATGCAATCTAGGTCCCAACAATCAGATGGAACAAGATGATGACTTCCCTGTAGCAGAGAGCACCCTGTAGTGAGGAAAGAGGCCTTTCTCATTTTGCTGACCTGTGTCAAGGAATGTGGCACAGGGGCATTGAGCTATCAGATGTAGCAGGGACAGAGGTCCTAGAAGTAGCTTTCCAAGTTTCTATGCTCATCTTCCCAGGGAAGGGGTACACTGTGTCTGTGGAAGTGGTATTATGCCTGCAAGCGTTCCAATGGCATATTTGGATTTTTTCCTGATGGTGTAGCTTCTGAGTCTAATTTATTGGACCTTATGCAGATTAATGAACTCCAGAGTATGACAAATTTGTTTAGTGCTCAAACTAGCTGGAGTAGACTCTGTTGTTTGCAATTAAGAACCCTTACCAAGGCAGAAATTGGGATCAGAAGTGATTGTAAGCAATAGACCTTCAAGGAAATAGGAATCTGTACATTTACTGTTGGGTCTGATTCGTTTTGCAAACAAAAAAACAAGAATAATCCACTTGTTATTAGTGAATGGAGCTTTGGCAGCCCACAGTGAAAAGTGGCAAAACAGTTGAGAAAATTATTACTGTAGTCACCTGGAATTATGTGTCCATGGAAGGAAAAATACCTTACCCTAAAAGCTTATCAAGGCCATGAAGAACAGTAAGACTGCAGAGTGGAGAGTCTTTAAACTGCACTAGAGAATAGAAGGAAAGAGAATGACTATCTCAGACTACTAAATTCCAGCCTCAGTATGTGATCAGACCAAGGGAATGCTCCAAAAAAATCCTTCAACTAATCCATTAGGAAAACGCTATCTTCTGACATTGGGTTTCTCTTGATATCATAAAGATGCTGATCACTAATGATATCATAACTAAACTAATTGACGTTCATAATACTTTTCTCTCTAAGCTACAACTTTGCAGCAGGAATTATTTTTAAGATACATTTCTGCCTTAGTCTAACAAAAGAACTAATTAAGTTCACAAAATTAGACTTTGCTTCAAGTTTGTGGTTTTCTTTCCTTTTTCTTTGAAGCCTATTTTCACATTATTCCAATAGTCAGAATGTAGACATGCAAAGTTATTTCTTCATGGACATAAAACTTAATAATGTGACAAGAGAAGAAATCTTTTAATTAAATAGGTGTCTGCTTTGGTAAGTGCTAAATGGTCAAGCTGTCTCCTTTTTAAGAAAATACTGATGTGACCTGTTAGTCTCCATGGACAATATGGACCAAACATTGACTTTTCTTCCAAACAGCTACTTTCTCTGACTCTTCAGATGAATAATTTTTTCAAGCACTAAACAAGGTTTCTCAATTTTGTGTTTCTGCTTTGTGTCTATGTCCGTGCTTTTAAGAGGGAAAGTTTTCACCCTTAATAAAATAACAGAGTCATTTATTAGGGTTCAAAGGGAGGAATGCCTAAAAGTGGCAATGATCTATTCATCTGAACCTGAAGCCTTATAGAGCTCTCAAGTTTCTATACTATTTATAAAATAAATTAGTCTACATGATGTAATTTTACATTCTATTTATATCATTATTCTTTATACAACATAAACATAGAACTCTGTGATGTTATTACATGTCATAAATGTCATCATAATTTGTCTTTACACATCATTAATATCTTAGTTTGTGACATTATTACACCTTTGTGTGTCTTTTTCCATATTTATGGTAATTACATCAAAGTATTTACTATAATTATGTCATTTGATGAAATTACAGTAATTACTTCGAAAAATGATAGCCCATGACTAATGAATTAAAATAGCATGGAAATTCACATTAAAAATGACATTAAAATAATTCTAAGGATCTGAGATAACCCACAAGAACACGAACATTCATTACTGAGTTTTTAACCTCTAAACTTGGCCCTACAAGTTTTCCCTTGTTGAAAATTTTAGCTTTATTGAGAACTGGGAAATGCTTTGTAATAGTGTGGTAACCATCAAGATATTAAAAATAAATTGAAATCTAGTTGCTGACTTATTTATGGCAAGTTGGTAAAACTAAAATATAACTTAAAAAATAACTTACTAACCATCATAGAAGATCATTCAAATCCTCCTCAATCTGTATTCTCACTCAGTCCCTCTCACTCTATTATTAACAGTCCGTCAAAAATAGGCTTATCTAATGTAAATTTTATATATATTAGTAATAGACTGGGTGCATACTGACTCATGAGGGATTTGTTTTCAAGCTGGAATTCATATTCATGTATCACAGGACATAGAACCAAGAAGTCGTTTCATTCAGCCTCTGCCTTCAGATAGCTTAATTATTAACCTAACAATGGCTGAGAAAAGCCTCTCAATTTCAAGCAGTCTCCATGGAAGAAGACCCCACAACATACTATGAAAGCTTTGTTTGAGGTTACCTTTGATCGTTGTTAAGAACACATTTCCATCTACTGCTCTACAACATGAACCCTCTTCCGGTCAGGCTCAGTTTACACTTACCATGTTTGCCTCCTCCCACTTTTCCCTCTTTGCCTTTCTAGCCTCACCAGGGACATTTTCTGCTCCTTAATGCCAGCCCCTCAGATTTTGATCTAGACATTTATACATTAAACAAACATTTGAGAGCCTACTGGCTGTACTATGTATTCTAAAACCTGGGAATACAGAGATCAGTGAATAAAGCAAAAATTCTTGTCCTTATGGAGCTTATGTAGAAAGAAAATAAGCAAAATTGGTGCCCAAGGGAAGAAAAAACAAAATAAAAAGTAAATAAATATATAATAAATATATAATTTATGCTATAGTATAGATAATACATAGGATAGAACATGTCAGGAAAGAGTGGGGAGCAAAGATTTGTAAATTTTAATGAACTTGCAGTTTTTAAACAGCTCTGACTGAGAAAGTGACATTACAGCAAAGATTAAATAAAAAGGGAGCCACCGGTGTGTTTGGAGGGAGAACTGTAGGTAGAGAGAAAGGCTGTAAAAAGGACTTGAGGCAGAGCCTGCAGGGTGTGTTAGAAGGTCAAGGAGTCCTGTAAACTATGGGAACAGGAAGGGAATCAGGAATAAGAGATTGCTCAGTAAGGTGGATGTAGGGTTTGCTTTTAGACCTATGAAGTATGAGCTTCTCACTGGACATCTAAGTAGATATGCAAAATAGGCAGCTGGCTTTTCAAGTTAGGGATGCAACTTTGGGATTCATCAGCACAGAGATGCTATTTAAGGCCATGAGATGGGATGAGGTTGCTTAGGGAGGAGTGTAGACAGAGTGGAAATGAGGGTAAGGCCAGTGCCCTGGGGAAGGTCAATGGTATTGCTCAGAGAGAACAGGTGGAGCCAGCAAAGATGACTGAGGAGGAGTGGCCAGGTAAGAAAATGGGGAGCAGAATTCTGATGGATGGTCCAATAAAGAAAGTGTTTAAACAGAGAGAAACAAATAAACAGTGTCAAATATTTCAGTAGGGCAAGGAAATGAGGACTAAGGTGATCATTAGACATAGTACTGAAATAGAATATTTCTACTCTCTCTGATCTAGACATCCACATGCTAATTATCCATCCTTTGAATCCCAATTCAAGGTTATGCTAAACAAAAATAATAGTGGGTATAAAAGGCTTTATAGTTCACAAAGCCTTTATATATAAGCTGGCTAATTACATTCTTATAGCAACTTTGCATAGAGGAGACAATGAAATTGAAAGGCAGAAAGGTTTAAATGACTCATGAAGTCTCAAATTCAAGTCTCTAAACTTGAATTTCTTCCAGTATACACACTACAAAATATGTCCCATTAAAGTTTCTCCTACTCTTTCAATCTTTTCACTCTCTATTTCTCAGATTTCCTACGTGAGAGATTCCCAAAGTGTGGACCAGTGACCCTGGGGTTCTTACATCCTACAGGGGATCAGTGATGAAATCAAAACTATTTTCATAATCAGACTAAGATGTTATTAGCCTTTCTCTCTGTCTTCTCAGGGTTATAGTGTGGAATTTTCCAGAGGTTAATTGACATGTGGAATCTCGACAGAATGAATGCAGAAGCAGATAGGAGAATCCACCTGACTTCTATTAAGCCCAACATTAAAGAGATTTGAAAAAATGTCTCTTCTTATTTATTTTTTCATTTTGATAAAATTATTTTTCCTCAAAATAAATATTATGGTTAACATAAAATAAATTTTTATCATTATTTTAAAACAGAATTAATGAATTCTTTAAAATCTTGCTTTAACTTATTAAAAGTGACAAAAGTCAACAGATTAGCTTACATTAAAAAAAAACTCTTTGGGTTCCTTAATTATTTTGATAACCACTCTCCATAGCACTTGAGTCCATGCCTCTCTACTTTGTGTTCTTTTACATAGTGGTTGTTATTTATTTTGGTTTCTTTATATAATCCTTATTTATCCTTCCAGGATATTAGCCCTTCAGATTGGACTCTCCTTTTTTATTTTTTGGTTTCCCCAAGAATATTCCTACATTTGGGTAGTTAAGCAATTTCCAACTAATACTTAATGATTTTTCAAAGATTGGTTGATTTCACCTATGAAGCCATCTAGTCCTGGGCTTTTGTTTGTTGGAAGATTTTTACTCACAGTTTCAATTTCAGTGCTTGTGTTTCGTATGTTTATATTTTCTATTTCTTCCTGGTTCAGTCTTGGAAGGTTGTGCTTTTCTAAGAATATTTCCATTTCTTCCAGTTTGTCCATTTTATAGACATATAGTTGCTTGTAGTAATCTCTCATGATCCTTTGTATTCCTGCGGTGACAGTTGTTACTTCTCCTTTTTCATTTCTAATTTTATTGATATGAGTCTTCTCCCTTTTTTTCTTGATGAGTCTGGCTAATGGTTTATCAATTTTATCTTCTCAAAGGACCAGCTTTTAGTTTTATTAATCTTTGCTAGTGTTTCTTTCATTTCTTTTTCATTTATTTCTGATCTGATCTTTATGATTTCATTCCTTCTGCTAACTTTGTGTTATTGTTTGTTTTTCGTTCTCTAATTGCTTTAGGTGTAAAGTTAGGTTGTTTATTTGAGATGTTTCTGGTTTCATGAGGTAGGATTGTATTGCTATAAACTTCCCTCTTAGAAGTGCTTTTGCTGCATCCCGTATGTTTTGGGTCGTCGTATTTTCATTGTCATTTGTTTCTAGGTATTTTTTAATTTCCTCTTTGATTTCTTCAACGATCTCTTCATTATTAAGTAGTGTATTATTTAGCCTACATGTATTTGTATTTTTTACAGATTTGTTTCCTATAATTTATACCTAGTCTTATAGCAATGTGGTCAGAAAAGAAACTTGATATGATTTCAATTTTCTTAAATTTAACAAGGCTTGATTTGTGACCCAAGATATGATCTATCCTGGAGAATGTTCCATGAGCACTTGAGAAGAAAGTGTATTCTGTTGTTTTTGGATGGAATGTCCTATAAATACGAATTAAGTCCATCTTTTTTAATGTATCATTTAAAGCTTATGCTTTCTTATTTACTTTCATTTCGGATGATCTGTCCATTGGTGAAAGTGGGGTGTTAAAGTCTCCTACTATGATTGTGTTACTGTCGATTTCCCCTTTTATGGCTGTTAGTATTTGCCTTATGTAATGAGGTGCTCCTATGTTGGGTGCATAAATATTTGCAACTGTTATATCTTCTTGGATTGATCCCTTGATCATTATGTAGTGTCCTTCTTTGGGTCTTGTAATAGTCTTTATTTTAAAGTGTATTTCGTCTGATATGAGGATTGCTACTCCAGCTTTCTTTTGATTTCCATTTACATGGAATATCTTTTTCCATCCCTTCACTTTCAGTCTGTATGTGTCCCTCGGTCTGAAGTGGGTCTCTTGTAGACAGCATATATACGGGTCTTGTTTTTATATCCATTCAGCCAGTCTATGTCTTTTGGTTGGAGCATCTAATCCTTTTACATTTAAGTTAATCATAGATATGTGTGTGCCTATTACCATTTTCTTAATTGCTTTGGGTTTGTTATTGTAGGTCTTTTCCTTCCCTTGTGTTTCCTGCTTAGAGAAGTTCCTTTAGTATTTGTTGTAGAGCTGGTTTGGTGGTGCTGAATTCTCTTAGCTTTTGCTTGTCTGTAAAGGTTTTAATTTCTCCATTGAAGCTGATTGAGATCCTTGCTGGGTAGAGTAATCTTGGTTGTAGGTTTTTCCCTTTCATCACTTTAAATATGTCCTGCCACACCCTTCTGGCTTGCAGAATTTCTGCTGAAAGATCAGCTGTTAACCTTATGGGGATTCCCTTGTATGTTAATTGTTGTTATTCCCTTTTTTTTTTTTGCGGTACTCAGGCCTCTCACTGCTGTGGCCTCTCCTGTTGCGGAGCACAGGCTCCGGATGCACAGGCTCATAGGTCATGGCTCATGGGACCAGCCGCTCCGTGGCATGTGGGATCTTCCTGGACCGGGGCATGAACCCGTGTCCCCTGCATCAGCAGGAGGACTCTTAGCCACTGCGCCACCAGGGAAGCCCTCCCTTGTTGTTTTTAATATTTTTTCTTTGTATTTAATTTGTGATTCTTTGATTAATATGTGTCTTGGTGAGTTTCTCCTTGGATTTATCCTGTATGGGACTCTCTGCACTTCCTGGACTTGACTGACTATTTCCTTTCCCATATAGTTTTCAACTATAATCTCTTCAGGTATTTTCTCAGTCCCTTTCTTTTTCTCTTCTTCTTCTGGAACCCTTGGAATTCGAATGTTTGTGTGTTTAACATTGTCCCAGACGTCTCTGGGATTGCCCTCAATTCTCTTCATTCTTTTTTCTTTATTCTGCTGTGTGGTAGTTATTTCCACTATTTTATCTTCCAGGTCACTTATCCATTCTTCTGCCTCAGTTATTCTGCTATTGATTCCTTCTAGAGAATTTTTAATTTCATTTATTGTGTTCTTCATCATTGTTTGTTTGGTCTTTAGTTCTTCTAGGTTCTTGTTAAACGTTTCTTATAGTTTTTCCATTCTATTTCTAAGGTTTTGGATAATCTTTACTATCATTGCTCTGAATTCTTTTTCAGGTAGACTGCCTATTTCCTCTTTATTTGTTTGTGTAGTGGGTTTTTATCTTGCTCCTTCATCTGCTGTTTATTTCTCTATCTTCTCATTTTGCTTAACTTACTGCACTTTGGGTCTCCTTTTCACAGGCTGCAGGTTCATAGTTCCCATTTTTTTTGGTGTCCACTCCCAGTGAGTAAGGTTGGTTCAGTGGGTTGTACAGGCTTCCTTGTGGAGGAGACTGGTGCCTGTGTTCTGGTGGATGAGGCTGGATCTTGTCTTTCTGTTTGGCAGGATGCATCTGGTAGTGTGTTTTGAGGTGTTTGTGAACTTATTATGATTTTAGGCAGCCTCTCTGCTAATGGGTGGGGTTGTGTTCCTGTTTTGCTAGTTGTTTGGTGTAGGGTGTCCAGCCCTGTAGCTTGCTGGTCGTTGAGTGGAGCTGGGTCTTAACATTGAGGTGGAGATCTGTGGGACAGCTTTTGCCATTTAATCTTACTTGGGGCTGGGAAGTCTCTGGTGGTCCAATGTCCTGAACTTGGCTCTCCCACCTAAGAGTCTCAGGCCTGACAGCCAACTGGAGAACCAAGACCGTGTCAGCCACATGGCTTGGAAGAAAAGGGAGAAAAAAAAAAGACAGAAAAAAAAATAAAGTCATTAAAATAAAAAGAAATTATTAAGAATAAAAAATTAAAAATAAAAAAATAAAAAGAAAGAAGACAGCAACCAAACCAATAAACAAATCCACTAATGAAAACAAGCACTAAAAACTATACTAAAAAAAAAAAAAGGACAAATGCTAAAAACAAAGCTATACAGACAAAATCACACAAAGAAGCATACACATACACACTCACAAAAAGTGAAAAAGGAAAAAAAAAATATATATATATATAAATTAAAGGAAGAGAGCAACCAAATCAATAAACAAATCTACCAGTGATAAGAAGCTCTAAATACTAAAATAAGATAAACATAAAACCAGAAACAAATCAGATGCAGAGAATAAACTCCAAGTCTACAGTTGCTCCTAAAGTCCACCTCTTCAATTTTGGGATGATTCACTGTGTATTCAGGTATTCCACAGATGCAGGGTACATCAAGTTGATTGTGGAGATTTAATCTGCTGGTCCTGATGCTGCTGGGAGAAATTTCCCTTTCTCTTCTTTGTTGGAATAGCTCCTGGGGTTCAGCCTTGGATTTGGCCCCGCCTCTGCATGTAGGTCACCTGTGGGCATCTGTTTCCCACCCACAGAGGACGGGGTTAAAGTAGTAGCTGATTAGGGGTCTCTGGCTCACTCAGGCGGGGGGAGGGAGGGGTATGGAATGCGGGGCAAGCCTGCAGCGGCAGAGGTCGACGTGACGTTGCAAGAGCCTGAGGCCAGCTGTGTGTTCTCCCAGGGAAGTTGTCCCTGGATCACGGGCCCCTGGCAGTGGTGTGCTGCACAGGCTCCTGGGAGGGGAGGTATAGAGAGTGACCTGTGCTCGCACACAGGCTTCTTCGTGGCTGCAGCAGCAGCCTTAGCGTTTCATGACAGTCTGTGGTGTCTGCAGTGATAACCGGGGCTTGTGCCCACCTCTGGAGCTCGTTTAGGCTGTGCTCTGAACCCTCTCTCCTCACACCCCCCGAAACAATGGTGTCTTGCCTCTTCGGCGGGTCCAGACTTTTCCCCAGACTCCCTCCCGGCTAGCTGTGGTGCACTAGCCCCCTTCAGGCTGTGTTCACACAGCCAGCCCCAGTCCTCTCCCTGGGATGAAGCCCGAGCCTCAGCTTGCAGCCCCGCCCGCCCTGGCGGGTGAGAAGACAAGCCTCTCGGGCTGGTGAGTGCCAGTCGGCCCTGATCCTCTGTGCAGGAATCTCTCTGCTTTGCCCTCTGCACCCCTATTGCTACGCTCTCCTCTGTGGCTCTGAAGCTTCCCCCCACCCAGCCACCTGCCATCTCTGCCAGTGAAGGGGCTTCCT